>NC_056444.1:47485684-47838184 GCF_018296145.1 Oncorhynchus tshawytscha | reverse complement strand
GTCCACTCTTTATGGGAGTTTTTAACAACCAGGTGTAAAGAACAAGGTCTGGGGCTAGCTTCGGCTTCTTGGGACCTCCTCTTACGTGCACACGTGCACACTCACATGTACGCACGTCACAATTTTATCACATAGCAACCCGCTCAAACTGTATCTTTATCCTTTGTGTCGTGTCTTTCAGATCAGAGTGGAACAGGGGAAAGAAGGGGAGAGGAAAGAGGAAGAGGAGGTCAAAGCATCACCAGAGTTCCAGGCCCCACCCACCGTCATCATGTTTCCCAGGCAACGGGAGATGAGCTCCAAGGTACTGCGGAGACAGAAGAGAGACTGGGTCATTCCGCCAATCAACGTGCCTGAAAACTCCAGAGGGCCCTTCCCACAGATGCTCGTCAGCGTAAGTGACCTTTATGATTGGTTAAAACTCCCGAAGTCGGACACGAAGTACACAGAACTTGAACCCTTTTTCAAGTCTTAACAATAAATGGTTCGTACACGTGGTGTTGGTTCGTCAGTCATAAAATCACAAATTGCAAAAGGGTTTTCTAATGATCAATAAGCCTTTTAAAGCCCTTTTTTTTTAGATAACACAATGTGACATTGGAACACAGGAGTGATGGTTGCTGAAAATGGGCCTCTGTACACCTATGTAGATATTCCATATAAGATCTGCCAGTTCCAGCTACAATAGTCATTTACAACATTAACAATGTCAACACTGTGTTTCTGATCAATCTGATGTCATTTTAATTTTGACAAAAAATGTGCTTTTCTTTCAAAAACAGGGGCATTCCTAAGTGACCCCAAACTTTTGAACGGGAGTGTATATATGGATCAAATATCAATGCTAATCAGTGTAATTCAAAGTGCTCTGTTTGCATAGCAAGTCCTTGGGTGGTCAAAACCATTTAAGAAGCAATGGCCACTGAATGTTCTTGTGAGTGAGAGCGAGTATGGTAGAAAGTCCTACAGGAGAAACAAAGAGAGGTTTCTCACTACCGGTTCGTCCCTACTCCCCCCCATCCTCATTATGACTGGTTGTCAGGCACGGAATGTGATTATGCTATGTGTCTGTGATACGATTACAACTGCAAAATGTGCTCAGGTATTCTAACCACACTGATTGGGCTAAGAGCTTTTCCCCTTGGACTGAGAGCTCTGTCGCCAGAGACACCGAAAAGCTCCGTCTCTCTAAGTCTTTCATGAGTCTGCTGGGCTTTCACTGAAATAACTGTATATTGTCCCCTTTATTCAGCAATTCAGTTCAGTTGACTTTAATGATATTTGCACAGCTCCTCTTACAATGTAATTTGTCACAGACTTGTAAGTAAAAATCCTGGTATAATGGAAAGCCTTGAGTGACATTAAGTAAGAAAAAGTCCCTATCCTCAGCTAGCTAAAGCCAGGGCAAGACTTCATCCCTCGAGGTTTAATATAAGTCCATGGTTTGGGTGCATCTACAAACCACAGATCTAAAAGCGTGTTGTTTTGAACTGGGAAGATATCATCCACGTGATCAGATAGAATCCACCCCCCCCACAATGATGCGTTCCCATGGCCTAAACCACGTATGTCTGTCCTGTGAACTTGGGAGAAATATGCTCTGACCCACCAGTCTGCTGCCTCTGAGGTGTTATCCCTTATTCAACGGAGCTCCGCTCGTTTAGTATTCGAGTTACGGCAGCGGGGAACAACGCAAGTGACGACCATCCAAACAAATTGCATTTCAGCGAAACTGCTCGTTTTGAAAAAAAAAAGTATGGAAAATAAACAGAAACACAGAGGGGATTCGGGGGTCGAGATTGTACAAGCCGCACGAAAAAAGAAAAGAACATGAATAAATAAACGCTTGTGTAAATGCCTTGTTGTGCCGAGCGCTGTGTAGTGCAATGCACTACAGACTTTGAAATGTGAAGGATCTGTCACAACAGAATGCTCAGTTTGTCTCAGGCAAAAAAAAACTCTGGAACCCAGGCCTATGCTGTGTGCTGTTGTTCATCAAAAAACACCACTCCCAATGAACAAAACCTATTGGTTTTTACATCCCTCTGCTCTCTCTCTCTCTCTCTCTCTCTCTCTCTCTCTCTCTCTCTCTCTCTCTCTCTCTCTCTCTCTCTCTCTCGCCCTCGCTCTCTCTTTATCTGAGATATCTAGCCATCAGCTTTTCTGCCTGTTTACAGAACCCTCACAACTTTTGCGTTTGGGTTTAAATTGTGCAGAAGAAGCATTTTTTAAATATTTATTTTCTTCCTTTGTTTTTAACCCTGTTTTCATCCCGTCCGAAGGGACAGCCTGCAGAGGAACAAGAAGGGATCCCAAAAAAAGACTGGGAATGAAAGGAGGAGGAGAGAGGTTTCTCGCCCTTTTTTAGAAAGGATGGGAGGAGTATTTCAAGATGTGTCCCATCTCTCCCTGGCAGGGTCGGCTGTTCTCGTCAGCAGCCCCGGGCCCCCACTGCAGCGAGACAGCTCTCCTGTGTCCAGGGGTCAGTGAAAACCCGAGAAGAGAGGAGAGGTGGAGGAATGGAGGGGGGGAGGGAATCAAAGGAGTGTTTGGAAGCGTTAGCGTGCAGCCAATACAATCCACCGCCTGTGCTGTAAATAGGCCCTCTAGGAGCTGGTGGAGGACTTGGAGTAAACTTTTAGGAGCAGGGGAGAAGTGATGCGTGCTGATGCCTCCACTCGGGTCCCATCTCTCTCTTTAATAATGACTGGAGGGCAGTTATGGCCATACAGAGAGCTCCACTGTACCAAGGAGAGATTTTAACAAGGAGCCAGATAGATTTTTGTGGGGTTTTGATGTCGTTATCTTTGATGTTTTTGCTTTGTGCGTTTTGTGCTTTTGACCGTTTCCATGGGTAGACGATCCTGTTACACCACGTGACCAAAAGTATGTGGACACCTGCTTGTCGAACATCTCATTCCAAAAGCATGGGCATTAATATGGCGTTGCTGCTAGAACAGCCTCCACTCTTCTAGGAAGGCTTCCCACTAGATGTTGGAACATTGCTGCGGGGACTGGCTTCCATTCAGCCACAAGAGCATTAGTGAGGTCGGGTACTGATGTTGAGCGATTAGGCCTGGCTTGCAGTCGGCGTTCCGATGCATCGCAAAGGTATTAGGTCGGGTTGAGTTCAGGGCTCTGTGCAGGCCAGTCAAGTTCTTCCACGTCGATCTCGACAAACCGTTTTTGTATGGACCTCGCTTTATGCACGGGGGCATCTCCAAACTGTTGCCACAAGATTGGAAGCACAGAATCGTCTAGAATGTTATTGTATGCTGTAGCGTTAAGATTTCCCTTCACTGGAACTAAGGGGCCTGTGCGGCTGCTCGGCCATGGAAACCCATTTCATGAAGCTCCTGACGAACAGTTCTTGTGCTGACATTGCTTCCAGAGGCAGTTTGGAACACTGGAGTAAGTGTTGCAGCTGAGGACAGACAATTTTTACGTGCAACCCACTTCAGCACTCGGTGGTGGGTTTGTGTTCTAGCAGGACATGCATTTGACGAACTGACTTGTTGGAAAGGTGGCATCTTATGACAGTGCCATATTGAAAGCCAATGAGCTCTTCAGTAGGGCCCTTCTACTGCCAATGTTTGTCTATGGAGATTGCATGGCGGTGTGCACGATTTTATACATCTGTCAGCAACGGGTTGATGAAGTCTGTATGTCAGCAAGTGTGTGTATGTATGTATGCCAGTGTGTGCATGCCTGTTTGTGTGTTTTAGAATTTGGAGGGAGAGGGAGAGGGAGAGAGAGAGGGAGAGAGAAAGAGAGAGAGACAGAGAGATCGAGAGAGAGAGAGAGAGAGAGAGGGAGAGACAGAGAGATCGAGAGAGAGAGAGAGAGAGAGAGAGAGAGAGGGAGAGAATAAATACCACGGAAACAGACCAATGGCCAGACACAGCTTTCAGATTTTGTGTGGTGGAGGAGAGAAGAGTGGGTCTGCAGAGCTCTGCCATGTGTGGCTTTCTGAAGCTTGCGTATACATTTATCTCTTTCCTCCCTCTCCCCCTCCCCCTTTCACTTCCTCTCTCTCCCCTCCCTCTCTCCCTACCTCACCATTACTCAGTGCCCTGTGTGGCATGGCTGTGAGGCTGACTGTGTGATGCCTACCTTGCCTAATGGCCTGTGAAGCCAATCCAAGCCTTAATGGCCTGTTCTGTCATCCGCCGCCCAGCTGAGTGACATGCGAGGGAAGCTCTAGTCCCGCCATCCCACCGATCCTCTGCCCTCCTCTCCCCTCCCCTGGCCGAGGGGCCGTCAGCAGGACAGACAGGGCTGACAGCAGCCCTCCCTACCCCTCCGTCAGACCAGGCTATGTCACTTTGATCAGGCCACCCCTGCATGGGACAGGTGTGGTGACAAGGCCGCTGCTGCTAACCAGGACTCTTCCCCAGACCCTGGGCCCTGTCAGTGGGGTCGTGGGAAGTGTTGATTGGATGAGTGAGGTGCTAGTTGACACGCGGTACATTGACCAGACTAGTTGCACTCATTGCCAGGGAAGTGTAAGAGAGCTCAGAGAGACTGAAGCCCAGTGCAGAGACTGCTGCTACTGTATCAAGATCCTTAGCCTCTAGCGTGTGGTTATCAAGGCCTATTGCCATCAGTCCTACTGTACTGTACAAAGACCTACAGCCTTTAGGGTGTCTGTATCAACACATATAGCCCTGTAACCTTCAGTGCTCAAATACCTGGGCCTGTAGACTGTAGTCTGTAGTTCTATCGTACAAAGGCCCTAGGCCTTTATCTCGACTGGCTACTGGGCCAGTTTGAGGCTGTACTCAAGAGTTCCCCAAACGAAAGGTGTAATGGGTCCGTACTCAAAGAAAAGATGTCGCGTAGAACGTTCGCTAGAGTTCATGCGGTTAAGAAATTCCCACTGCAGTATCCTCCATAGATCGGATGGAGCTGAAATGGTGCACAACTTGAACAAGCAGCAAGAAGAACGACCAACAAAGAGACAAGGCAATGGGGACATGATAGCCTTCATACAAGAAGAAGAAGAACGGAGCGGGAGGCAGTAATACCTCCAATAAACATGCGTTCTTTTTTGACGTTTGCTTTCTTCCCCAGCCAAACAGCCATCAATGGCATGTAAAAGAGCCATCGATTTCTCAACGAGTCGTTTCTGAAACCCTCTATTGATCCGCACACTTCTCATGCGGGAGAAAAGCATTGATTCTTCCCACTCGGGTAAATAAAGACTCAAGCTGCCCCCCCCTCCCCAGATCGCAACCAACCAGCGTCAGCGTAAAGCCAACAACACCCCCTGTGAAACAATAAACTTAACCAGAGAACAGACTTATAGTACTATACACTGAGTGTAAAAAACAACAACATGAGGAACACCTGCTCTTTCCATGACAGACTGATCAGGTGAATCCTGGTGATCCCTTATTGATGCTCTGATCCCTTATTGATGTCACCAGTGTAGATGAAGGGGAGGAGACAGGTTAAACAAGGATTTTTAAGCCTTGAGACATGGATTGTGTGTGTGTGTGCCGTTCAGAGGGTGAATGGGCAAGACAAAAAGATTGAAGTGCCTTTTGAACGGGGTATGGTAGTAGGTGCCAGGCGCACCGGTTTGAGCGTGTCGAGAACTGCAACGCTGCTGGGTTTTTCACGTTCGTCAGTGTCCCGTGTGTATCAAGATTGGTCCACCACCCAAAGGACATCGAGCCGACTTGACACAACTGTGAGAAGTATTGGAGTCAACATGGCGCCAGCATCCCTGTGGAACGCGTTCAACACCTCGTAGAGTCTGTTCTGAGGCGAAAGAGGGGTGCAGCTCAGTATTAGGAAGGTGTTCCTAATGTTTTGAACACTCCGTGTATGTACCAACAGCCTATGTGTATGGTTTGGGACAGGAAGAATAACATTATTACTGTATATGGGTGAGATGATGATGGGTATGGGACACCTGGAAGGGGCATTCTCAGTGCTGCTGGTTTAGGAGGATTAATTGAGCCGCTGTGGAAATAGACTTCCATGTAAAGCGTATCAACGACGGAAAACAAAAAAAATGTACCTGATACTCCATACGAATGTTTAACACCCGGTGTCCGTTGTGAATCCACGTGGAACCCCCAGAGTTCAATAGAGATCCTCTAGCATTTGCCGCTATTCCTTTGTTCCCCCTTTCCCTCTACCCCTTTTCTTTCTTTCCCTCTCTCTCTCTCTCCATTTCCTCTTTCATTGTCTTGTCTTCTCTCTGTCTCTAGTCTCGTTCGCTCAGCCTACTTCTCCTCTTCCCGCGGTGGTCTACGTTATTTGTCCCATTCATTTCTCCTTCCTCCTACAGATGTGGGATCTTAATTTGACATGTAATTCTCACGGCAAAAATAATCCTGCAGCAACAGGATTTTGACGTTTCGTCCCATAATGTTGCCTGATTGTTGGTTAGGCTATTATTTGGCCAAAGGTAGGCTACATGGAAAGTGCAATACTGTAACCGTGTGTTAGTCTGGATAAACGTCAGTACACTTAGAAAAAGGGTTCTAAAAGGAGAACCCTTTTCGGTTCCATGCAGAATCCTCTGTGGAAAGGATTCGGCATGGAACCCAAGAGGGTTCTGCCTGGAACCAAAAAGGGTTCATGAATGGTTCTCCTATGGTGACAGCCGAGGAACCCTTTTCAAATCTAGGCAGCACCCGATTCTTTCTAAAAGTGTGGATATGACATTGACTGCTGCGCCACCGAAAGACTGCTTTGTTGCCCTACAATTAGGTTGAATGACCTTGTACAAGTGGGTCATTTTCTATGTCCCTTATTGATTTGGAATAATGGGGAAATGTTGTTGCAAACATGTATTTACTCCCTGTTGTGCGTTCATTGCCCTGTAATTCAGGACTTAGAGAGTCAGACCTACCAGACTGTTGTTGGAATGTTTATGGTGGAAGTTGAAACATGACACAAATCAACACTGTTGTTTCTTACAGTGCAGGAGTTTGATTGTACATCAATGTCCTCTTGTGTTTCTTTGTGCAATTGCACCCACTTCACAGCTAAGATGAGTCATACTAGTCGATGATTGTGTGTGTGGGGGTGTGTACGTCTGTGCGTCTCTGTGCTTACAGTACCTGCCAGAGCACCTTTGCTCCAGTTTCTCCTCCTCGCAGGAGGTGCAGCGTTTTCAGAACGGGATGAGAGAAACCCCCTGAGGTGTCTGCTTTCTCCTCAGCGTACATTTACCAGTGATGAATGACTACAGCTCTCCACTGACAAACGCAGCGACAACAAATACAGCAAGCAGAAGAAAGAAAAAGACAAAACAAGGGGAGGAATAGAGAAAGAGAAAAAGGGGAGAAAAAAAGCATAAAGGATTGCGATGTTTTGGAAGAGAGTTGTGTGCGTTTGTGTGTGTGGCTGGGTGTGGGTGTGACTCCAGCGGGATTAAAGGAAGGCTGGGGTTGTGTTTGGGTCTGATAGACTTCCCAGAGCCCTTGCATCCGTGGCCTTTTCCCTCAGTTCTAATGAAGCCTTCTGGCTTCTGCCTCCTCTGGCCGTGCCAACACCGCACCGATCTTCCACTTCATCTCTCTCTCTCTCTCTCTCTCTCTCTCTCTCTCTCTCCCAATCCTCCCCTTCCGTCTCTCTCTTTCCCTCTCTCTCTCTCTCTCTCTCTGTCTCTCTCCCCCTGCCTCTCTCTCTCTCTCTCTCTCTCTCTCTGTCTCTCTCCCCCTGCCTCTCTCTCTCTCTTTCCCTCTCTCACACACTTAAAAACACGCTCATGCGTACACACAATGTGGTGCGTTGTGCCGTGCCACTGCTATTGTGCACACACATTGTTTGGGTTTTGTTTGGTGGCGTTTGTCTTTTATTCTGGAACAATGAGATGTCGAACTTGGAGCCAGAGTACACGGCTCCATCTTGTTTTGTGGAGCCAGTCCACCACAGAGTGTGTGGGATGGGAGAAACCGAGGGGTTGAGAATATTTAAGAATCGCCGGCCCATCCAATTCCCAGTCACGGGGAAACCGCAGTGTTCACCATATGGAATGGGTTATGGATGTGATATAGTGCGGAACTCATTATCTTGGCCAAATAAGTCCAGGCTGTGAAAATAGAAGACAGGGAATGTATCAACACACATCGTGATGTATGTACAGTACCTTGATATATTTACTAAAGAGTTATGTTTAGGCTTTTACTCTTTTTGCCCCCCCCCCTCCCTCTCTCTCTCTGTAGAGGAATGTAGACGCCTGTAGTCTTGTTAATGGCAGCCACATAGCCTGTCTGTGTGTGAGAGGAGACACACACACAGCCAGCCAGCCAGCCAGGAAGTGGCAGAGTCCATCATGTCAGAGGGAAACAGAGGGATCATGATAGAGAAGAAACAACCTCTTAAAAGATAGGGGAACGAGGGAGGAACAGGAGGAGAGGAGACCTCTCTCTTTGAATCTTTCCTCTGCCGCGTGCAATGTCAGCGTATTCTTTCGCTCCCTGTGTTATTCAATAACACATCTTGGCTCATTTCTCAACCTCTTTGTTTGATTTAATCTCGTAAAGAATTCACCTTGAATGTTTTCCTTACGAATTCCTTGTGTTTCTCTTCCAGCATGAGCTCTCCCAGTCTGAGACGCAGTAAATCACCACACTAAATACACATTCGGATATTTAGTGTTAGTCTCCCCATGGCAGTTTAAATATGGGCCTCTTCAGCTCTCCTTATTGCTCAGTCTAAAATGCTAAGCGAAAACATGCATGGGGCTGACGAGAGGAGCTCTGGCAGAAGGCTCTAGGATGTCAGGGGTTTCTGGTACTCAGACAGACTGAATATTCATACTGTGAATAATGTAGAATAGCCAGCTTGCTTGATCCTATCATCAGAACGAGGTTACATTCTTCGAGGAGCCCATTCCTGACTGACTGACCCGCTCTTTTGATATTGGAATTATGATGACACTAGGAGAGAGAGAGAATGGGATGAAGAAAGCGAGAGGGTGAAAGTGCTTCACACGGTGAGCAAGGCTAATTGAGTCAGTGGAATGGAGGTTGCTGCTTCCTCGAACGTTTGCTTTGACAGATCAGTCGGCGATCAGTTGGTGTAACTCAGAGGGAAATGTGACAATTATCTTGATAATGTGACTGGATGGTCTGGTACTTATAGTTAAAAAAAAAAAGGTTAGTGTGTGAAGGTGGGTGCCTCACTTGGAGAGGGGGAGAAGAAGAAGAAGACAGTTTTTAGAGAAAAAGTAGTCTGGCCAATGGCGATCTGATTAGCATGGTACATGGAGTACTAAGTCTGAATATCCCCTCCCAGCCTCCCCCACCTCCTGTATCCAGCTCTCTCTCTCTGATAATAAATGAATTTTAAAGTTAATTTCCTTTGCTCGAATGAAATTAGACTGATCAATGTAATTACTTGTATCAGCCCCAGGAAATGGAATCTCCGACAATCCTGCTTTATTGACAGGAAAACAAACATCCAGTCGGCATTTTGCTAACGTGTTTGTCGAGGCAAGACATTCCACTGTTTACCTCTCATTATGACGGAATTAACCCTCAGAAGCGCTCACACAAAACTAGCTCATCAGACATAAACAGTGTTATTCTCTTATTAGAGAAGAAAAATAGAATATAACACTGACGTCCCCAGACCGGTGATTTCACTGCCCCCCCAAGGTGAATCACGCTAGCGATCCCCATTGTCCAGGGAACGCTACTTGAAACAGTAAATCACTTCCCCAAAAGACACAAGAGTTACGTGTGGGTCAAGGGCAGCAGGCCCGGTGCCTTAATAGGAGATGAGAGGCAGTTTATGGAGGGGATAAATAGCAGCTTAACAAACGGCCGTCTGGACCCCGTGCACTCTGGACAGGGAGACCCTGTGGTTGTGCGGCATTACACAGAAGTGCAGTGAGATACAGTAGAGGCAGAGAATGACGGGAGAGATGTATAAGGGACGAGATAGAGAGATGTGAGACACACAGGACTCGGTAGAAAGAAGAAGTGTCGGTGTGTGTGGTCGGCGGCATTACTGAGAAGGGAAGGAACGCCATTGAAATATAAATATTAATGGTTGCTATATATACACTGTATCTGCGTGTCTAGGGACTAGCTATCGATCTACCTAAGATAGCCACATACTACAAGGCATGTCCATTCAACTTAAACGGGATACTTTGGTAATTAAAGCACCAGGCCTGCTGCCTTTGACCCACACGTAACTCTTGTGCCTTTTGGGGAAGTGATTTACTGTTTCATTTTGCGTTTCCCAGGGACTATGGGGATCGCTCGCGTGATTCAGGTTGATGCGAGGTTGAGGCTACGAGTTTGCTGTCAAACCACAGCTCTGGGGATGAGTGTGTACATAGCCTGGGTCCACGGGCAGACCAGCAAATGTTACATGGGGAGGGACACATTCTATGGAACTGGCAAGAGTGTGACGTCAGCGTTTATTCTATGTTCTTCTCTAAATGAGAAAATAACATGATTTATTGTCTGCCGAGCTTGTTTTGTGAGGGCTCATTCCGTCATAAGTAGAGGCAAACAGTAGAATGTGTTTATCAATCTACCTTAAGATAGCCACTTACTGTACTACAAGGCATGTTCTATCATCTTGAAGGGATACTTTGGGAATTTGGCCACGAGGCCCTTTATCTGCTTCCCCAGATCCAGATGAACTTGTGGATAACATTTTTATGTCTCTGTGTCCAGTGTGAAGGAAGTTAAATGTAGTTCTGCGAGCCAATGCTAACTAGCGTTAACGCAATGACTGGAAGTCTATGGGTATTCTGCTAGCATGACTCATTGCCAGAATCGCGAAGTATCCCTTTAGGTTGAATGGACATAGCTTTTCAGTATGTGGCTACTGTAGGTAGATCAATAGATAGGCCCTAGATGTGCAGATACAGTATATATAACGCCCATTCATATTTATACTTCAATGGCGTTTCTTCCCTTCTCGGTAATGCTGCCATGGTTCCCAGGGGCAGGAGCTCAACAGACAAAAATCAGATTCAACACACAAAAGAAAGGCATTTAGGGGAGAATGGAAGAAAATAGTAATTGCGATGGAAAAAGTCCCCTAGGCAATAGGTTGAATTGGAGAGTTTTTGGATGCAAGTCATGTGATGTCAAATTCGAATCTTACTTAATGTGCTTGTATTTTTCCATTTCTCCCTCTTTCGCTCATTCTTTCCTCGAGGTAAAATGGGAAGCACATCTAAATCAAGGCCTGTACCAGAAAAAAAATCGGATACTATTTAGTTTGTCATGTAGAGTGAAAGCACTCCGTCAGTATCTGCTCATGTAAATATAATGGATACTGTCATTGGGGTAATGGTTTTATGTTATTGCCGCTGGTCTCCACCACACGCATGCAGGCATGCACACATGTACATGCACACACACACACACACACGCACGTACACACACAATTGCACTACAACTGCTAAAGCCTCCACTGTATGCACACAAATGAGAATCAGTCGTTATCACTCGTTATTTTCATTATAGTTTCGTTTTAGAAATTAAGAATCTGTGCATGTGTGCGTCTGTATGAGTTTGTGTGCACAAGTGTTATTTATATAAACTCGGCAAAAAAAGAAAGGTCCTCTCACTGTCAACTGCGTTTATTTTCAGCAAACTTAACATGTGTAAATATTTGTATGAACATAACAAGATTCAACAACTGAGACATAAACTGAACAAGTTCCACAGACATGTGACTAACAGAAATTGAATAATGTGTCCCTGAACAAAGGGGGGGGTCAAAATCAAAAGTAACAGTCAGTATCTGGTGTGGCCACCAGCTGCATTAAGTACTGCAGTGCATCTCCTCCTCGTGGACTGCAACAGATTTACCCGTTCTTGCTGTGAGATGTCATCCCACTCTTCCACCAAGGCACCTGCAAGTTCCCGGACATTTCTGGGGGGAATGGCCCTAGCCCTCACCCTCTGATCCAACAGGTCCCAGACGTGCTCAATGGGATTGAGATCCGGGCTCTTCGCTGGCCATGGCAGAACACTCACATTCCTGTGCAGGAAATCACATACAGAACGATCTGTATGTCTGGTGGCATTGTCATGCTGGAGGGTCATGTCAAGATGTGCCTGCAGGAAGGGTACCACATGAGGGAGGAGGATGTCTTCCCTCTAACACACGGTGTTGAGATTGCCTTCAATGACAACAAGCTCAGTCTGATGATGCTGTGACACACCGCCCCAGACCATGACAGGCCCTCCACCTCCAAATCAATCCCGCTCCAGAGTACAGGCCTTGGTGTGACGCTCATTCCTTCAACGATAAACGCAGAATCCGACCATCACCCCTGGTGAGATTCGTCAGTGAAGAGCACTTTTTGCCAGTCCTGTCTGGTCCAGCGACGGTGGGTTTGTCCCCATAGGCGACTTTGTTGCTGGTGATGTCTGATGAGGACCTGCCTTACAACAGGCCAACAAGCCCTCAGTCCAGCCTCTCTCAGCCTTTTGCAGACAGTTTGAGCACTGATGGAGGGATTGTGAGTTCCTGGTTACACGTGGTCTGCCACTGTGAGAACGATTGGCTGTCCGTCCTGTCTCCCTGTAGAACTGTCTTAGGTGTCTCACAGTACGGAAATGGCAATTTATTGCCCTGGCCACATCTGCCGTCCTAATGCATCCTTACAGCATGCCTAAGGCACGTTCACGCAGATGAGCAGGGACCCTGGGCATATTTATTTTGGTGTTTTTTGTTGTCAGTAGAAAGGCCTCTTTAGTGTCCTAAGTTTTCATAACTGTGACCTTAATTGCCTACCGTCTATGTTAGTGTGTTAACGACCGTTCCACAGGTGCATGTTCATTCATTGTTTGTGGTTCATTGAACAGGCATGGGAAACAGTGTTTAAACCCTTTACAATGATTACCTGTGAAGTTATTTGGATTTTTACGAATGATCTTTGATCGTTTCTTTTGCTGAGTTTACGTGCGGTAAAAACACTACAGCTCCATGAACACTTCTCAGCATCTTGAGACGTCTATCTTGCTCCTCAGATAAACAGTTTAAGAGCAGATTAAAAAAGAACAGCTAGGTTTTTACACCCAAGCCCCTTAACTTGGTAGCTTCCTCATTGCCTCTGACTTATAGAAACATCCTCACAAATCGTCACGTTATTGCCCATGTTTTCATCGTGTTTTCATTCCCACTAGAAAATAACATTTCCTCCAACATGCTATAAAGGGTTTTAATATCCCACGTTGTTCATAAACTCCAACAGAGAGAGAGAGAGAGAGAGAGAGAGAAAGAGAGAGAGAGAGCTTTACAGTTTTCTCCACAGCTCTTGATAATATAATACCAGGGTTCCTAGAGGACTTCTCTTAGATCTGGTTCAATGGGGCCATACAGTAAAGTACATGTTACAGTACATGTTAGGTTTTAGTTGCCGGTCAAACTGGCTGACCATAAGGTTTTCACCTGCTTTGCCCACTGGTTTAGTGGAACAGGCTAGGTAATACCAGACATACAGTGGCTACCCCACATTGTCACGGGCACATTTCTTTGGTGTTTGTCTGGTTCATTTCAATCAGGAAGAGGAGTGTCAGGATATAACAGCCTCATTCCTACACTCATCATCATCTGAGTCCAATCCAAACCACACGCGCACTCACACCAACACACACACACATACCTCTCTCCCCCTCAATCCAGTGTGGTTTATTTGTCAAACTGACAGCTGGACTCCCAGGCTGAGATAGTTGGCCAAACAGACTCCCTCCCTGGGTTTAGTCTGAGCCAGAACATCCTGAGAAACACAGACAGACTGGCTGAGGCGCTGTAGTTGGACTCTGTGTGTGTGTGTGTGTGCGCGTACGCGCGCATGCTCGCGTGTGTTTATGTGTGTGCGCTCCCACCATATGACACCACAGGTCCAGCCTCTCACCAGCTTGCTTGGCATGGACAGGCCTTGGCTGGAAGAGGTTTGTTTTGTCAGACATCCAGTTCGACATCAAACATGAATACACCCTCCTCCTCTGCTCTCCTCTCGTCTTTTTCTCTCCTCCCTCTATACGTCCATCCCTCCATCCTCAGCCAGCTGCTCCTTAGACATCTGTTTTACCAGGTGAGATTCCAAAAGGTGTTTCCTCCTGTGGGCTGGAAAGAGAGCCTCCTTCTGTCCTTATAGCCATCTGTGTGTGTCTGTGGGAAAAAGAGGAAGAGCAACAGGCGGAATTTAAAGGAAAGGATTGTACATGTAGGAAATTATACCAGATGAATTAGATGTCACACCCAAGAAGACTCAAGTCTGTAATTGCTGCCAAAGGTGCTTCAACAAAGTACTGAGTAAAGGGTCTGAGTACTTATGTAAATGTCATATTTCGGTTTTCTAAAAACCTGTTTTTGCATCGTTATTATGGAGTATTGTGTGTAGATTGATGAGGGGGGAAATAATTGAATTAGAATAAGGCAGTGAACTCAACAAAATGTGGAAACAGTCAAGGGGTCTGAATACTTTCCGAATGCACTGTATGTTGGCCTTCCCCTCTATGATCACTTCTCTAGCCAGGTTAGTGTCTCCACAAGCTCCAATCAAGGCACAGTATACCCCTGGCTACATTTCTATTGTTCAGTGGCCAGCCAGTTAAGGCACATACCCCACTGTAGGATTCTGCTGATGCAGTGTCTTCACCCCTCCCACTTCCTTTTCCCCTCTCACTCGTTCTGTCCCCATTTTCTCTCTACTCTGCATTCCTCCTCCTCACTGTGGCCTGATGGACTCCGAGTATGAGTGGAGGGAGGGAATGGATGAAGAGAGAGGGGGGAGAGAAGAGTGGACGGAGTGGCGGTGGGGGTGGGGGCTAAATGGTGAGGAAAGTGCAGTAGCCACACATTCGCCCCTCTGTCTCTCTGCCCTGGAAGAGTCAGCGTGTGAAAAGCCTCTAGGAGCAGCTAAGAAAACTCATTCATGCATCCATCCCTCTCTGATTTCACAATTCAATCAATCCTATATAATCAACGAGGCAGAAAGAGAGGGAAAGAGAGAGAAATAGAGAGAGAAACATTGCTTTCTCCACCATTATAATGGCTGCGTTCTCTCCATTCTTTCCTCCCAGAGCAGAGGAGAGAGAATGAGGGGAGTCAGACCATTGTTACCTACAGGGAGAATAGGCTTCCTAATTTACCATAAGCCTCTACTATTCAGTCCCAGGCTCCTTTAACCACTGTGTCCCGCTAAGGCAATAATTGGAAAAGTCATTCCCTGCTTAACACCCATTAATTAGTTCCTTTCACTAATAGAGAGAAGGGTATTGTATTGCTCTCGCCCTCCTCACCCAGAGCCCGCACACAGGCCACATATTAGTCTGTATCACACACACATGCTTGTGTGTGTGTGAGTGTGTGAGTGTGTGTGTGTGTGTCTGTGTGTGTGCATTTGCGTGTGTGTGCTTATAACTGTTTGTTTATCTGCGGGAACTAGCAACATGCCATTGCCACTCTCTCGCCTCTCTGGTTGCAGTGACCTGATGGATTTTGTTTTACATTTTATTTTGCCTTTATTTAACCAGCTAAGCCAGTTGAGAACAAGTTCTCATTTACAAATGCGACCTGGCCAAGATCATGCAAAGCAGTGCGACAAAAACAACAACATAGAGTTACACATAAACAAACGTACAGTCAATAACACAATATAATAAAAATCTATGTACAGTGTGTGCAAATGTAGAAGATTAGGGAGGTAAGGCAATAAATAGGCCATAGAGGCGAAATAATTACAATTTAGTATTAACACTGGAGTGATAGATGTGCAGATGATGATGTGCAAGTAGAGATACTGGGGTGCAAAAGAGCAAGGAGATAAATAACAATATGGGGATGAGGTAGTTGGGTGTGCTATTTACAGATGGGCTGTGTACAGGTACAGTGATCGGAAAGCTGCTCTGACAGCTGATGCTTAAAGTTAGTGAGGGAGATTTAAGTCTACAGCTTCAGTGATTTTTGTAATTCGTTCCAGTCACTGGCAGCAGAGAACTGGAAGGAAAGGCGGCCGAAGGAAGTGTTGGCTTTGGGGATAATTAGAGGAATATACCTGCTGGAACGCGTGCTACGGGTGGGTGTTGCTATGGTGACCAGCGAGCTGAGATAAGGCAGGGCTTTACCTAGCAAAGACTTATAGATGATCTGGAGCCAGTGGGTTTGGCAACGAATATGTAGAGAGGGCCAGCCAACGAGAGCATACAGGTCGCAGTGGTGGGTAGTATATGGTGCTTTGGTGACAAAACGGATGGCACTGTGAGACTACATCCAGTTTGCTGAGTAGAGTGTTGGAGGCTATTTTGTAAATTACGTTGCCGAAGTCAAGGATTGGTAGGATAGTCAGTTTTTCATGCAGCGAAGGAGGCATTGCTGGGAAATAGGAAGCCAATTCTAGATTTAATTTTGGATTGGAGATGCTTAATGTGAGTCTGGAAGGAGAATTTACAGTCTAACCAGACACCTAGGTATTTGTAGTTGTGCACATATTCTAAGTCGGAACAGTCCAGAGTAGTGATGCTAGTCGTGTGGGCGGGTGCGGGCAGCAATTGGTTTAAGAGCGTGCATTTAGTTTTACTAGCATTTAAAAGCAGTTGGAGACCACGGAAGGAGTGTTTAATGGCGTTGAAGCTTGTTTGGAGGTTTGTTAACATCTCTGGGATATGTGGGACGCCAAAAGCCAGACAAAATGCAGAGCGCCAGATTCAAATAAATTACTATAAAAATCAAACTTTCATGAAATCACACATGTAAGATACCAAATTAAAGCTACATGTGTTGTAAATCCAGCCAACATGTCAGATTTCAAAAAGGCATTTTGGCGAAAGCTAACGATGCTATTATCTGAGGATAGCACCTCCGTAAACAAAAGAGAGGCGTGATACAAAACGCAGGCGTGACACAAAACGCAGAAATAAAAATATAAATCAGGCCTTACCTTTGACGAGCTTCTTCTGTTGGCACTCCAATATGTCCCATAAACATCACAAATGGTCCTTTTGTTCGATTAATTCCGTCGATATATATCCAAAATGTTAATTTATTTGGCGTGATTGATCCAGAAAAACACTGGTTCCAATTTGCTCAACGTGACTACAAAATATCTCAAAAGTTACCTTTGCAAAAATATTTTTGTAATACAACTGTAGGTCTTTTTTTACGTAAATAATCGATCAAATTGAAGACGGGATGATCTGTGTTCAATACAGGAAGAAAACAAACTGATGCTACCTTTGAAGTGACCCTCGTTTTGAACAGGGCTACTTCTTCATTACACAAAGGAAAAACCTCAACCAATTTCTAAAGACTGTGGAAGCGGTAGGAACTGCAAGAAAGTCCCTTAGAAATCTGGATTCCCAATGAAAGATCATTGAAAAGAGAGTGACCTCCAAAACAAAAATCTAAATGGTTTTTCCTCTGGGTTTCGCCTGCTACATAAGTTCTGTTATACTCACAGACATGATTCAAACAGTTTTAGAAACTTCAGAGTGTTTTCTACCCAAATCTACTAATAATATGCATATATTATCTTCTGGGGAGAGGAGCAATGGAAATACTGTCCCCTGTCACCAAGAAGTTAACACAGTGTCCAAAGAAGGGCCAGATGTATACAAAATGATGTCGTCTGTGTAGAGGTGATTCAGAGAATCACCAGCAGCAAGAGCGACATCATTGATTAATAGAGAGAAAAGAGTCGGCCCGAGAATTGAACCCTGTGGCACCCCCATAGAGACTGCCAGAGGTCCGGACAACAGGCCCTCCGATTTGACACACTGAACTCTATCTGAAAAGTAGTTGGTGAACCAGGCGAGGCAGTCATTTGACAAACCAAAGCCATTGAGTCTGCCGGCAGTGATTTGACAGAGTCGAAAGCCTTGACCAGGTCGATGAAGACAGCGGCACAGTGCTGTCTTTTATCGATGACGGTTATGATACCTTGAGTGTGGCTGAGGTTCACCCATGACCAGCTCGGAAATTGCTGCAGGGGGTGCAGAACTGTTGGCCGAGGTAGGGCTAGCCAGGTGGAAAGCATGGCCAGCCGTAGAAAAATGCTTATTGAAATGATCGATTATCGTAGATTTATCAGTGTTTCCTAGCCTCAGTGCAGTGGGCAGCTGGGAGGAGGTGCTCTTATTCTCCATGGACTTTACAGTGTCCCAAAAATGATAGTATCTGTAACTCCACCTGCTTGGTGGGATTTACTCTGTTGTTTCTGCTGCTTTAGTGTAGAGCTAGGTACATATCTAGCAGTTTCTTGTGAGCGTGTGTGTGCGTGTGTGCACATGTGTTTCTGGAGGGGCTGCAGATCCTGATTCTTCGTGGTTGAATGTCAGTCCCTTTGAACACCAGGCAGACCACAGTACCTAATTGTCACAGTTATGACAGGCCAGATCATTGGTGTGTGTACATCAGGACTAACTGTAGGTTGTAGTACCAAGGAAACTGCATCTCCACTTCTTATTTCATAAATACTTGTTGTTGGGAGACCCTAAAACAACACAAAGCACTGAGAAGGAGAAAGAAAGAGAAAGAAATTCGTAGACGTGAGAGTGTCATTTCATAATCGCGCCACTTTTTAAGACTATCCAAAGGATTACCCCCCCCAATTTTTTTTATTTTTTATGTTTTGCATGTCTGTACAAGTTTAAATATAATTTGACAAATATTTATTTGTCCTAATATAAAAGTAGGAAATTGGACGTTTTCTTTTGAAAATATCTAAAGAGATATCCTTTCTTATAGTATTTTCCCACACAAAAGGGTCTTTTATAGAAAATCCTTTAAATGGTTTGAGGTTTTTACAGATTATATACAAAGCTGGAAACTAATTCCAAGTCCAAATAAGTTTTCCTTTTTCATTTGTCATTTAATCCAGGATTGCAAAGAAGGCAATATTATTGTATTGTGTATGCTTGTGTCTGTGTCTGTGTCTGCGTGTGTGTGGTTTTGTGTGTGTGTGTGTGTTTTTGCGTGTGGCTTTGTGTGTGTGCGCGCATGCGTGCAAGCGTGTGAGTACGTTCATGCTTATTCACCCACATTTCAAACCTCAACTCAAACAATAACACACGGCCAATGTTGGAACCACTCCCTGGCCAATGCCGGCTGTAGATGGCAATGTTGTTCTTTGGACGTTGCAGGCGACTCTGGCAATATATTGTATGTTCTGTATTACCAAATCCAGGCAATAGTGGTAGTGGAACATGTCTGGATCAAATGCACCAGTCATGTTATGACTTGTCTGTGGCACTTTTTAGTTAGTAGGACTCTGACGTTTAGTGAATAAGGTTTGACAGATCTTGTCCAATGGGAGAAGGTTTAGCTGGGGTCATGACCCCAGGTGCCAGTGTGATCTCCAGTGGTTCAGACAGCAGTATACGTCACAACCTCCCTCCCTAAAACAGAACACACGTCTCATTTGAGATGTAGTGGAGTTTGACTTCTCCGAGTCTCCAACTGGCTTTTCATTTCCCCTTTACTTACTGGTGTGTGTGGTTGTGTGCGGGTGTGTGCTTGTGTGTACTTGTGCGCGCATGTGTGTGTGTTCCCATAGGGCGGCACACAATTGGCCCAGCGTCGTCCGGGATAGGATTCGGCAGGGGTAGGCCGTCATTGTAAATAAGAATGTGTTTTTATCTGACTTGCCTAGTTAATAAAAAAGTGTGTGTGCGCGTCTGCATTTGTTGTGGGAAGATACATATGGTGTAGAGTGTGTACCTCCTACAGTACGTACAGTGCCTTCTGAAAGTACACCCTTTGACTTATTCCACATGTTTTTTGTTGTTGTTACAGCCTAAATTCAAAATGGATGAAGTATATGTTTTGTCTCGCCCATCCACACACACTACCCCATATAGTGACAAAGTGAAAAGATGTTTTTAGACATTTCTTTGTACATTTATTGAAAATGAAATACAGAAATATCAATACATGTTAGAATCCCCTTTGGCAGCGATTACAGCTGTGAGTCTTTCTGGGAAAGTCTCTTAAGAGCTTTCCACAACTAGATTGTACAATATTTGCACATTATTCTTTTTAAAAAATGATTCAAGCTCTGTCAAGTTTGTTGTTGATCATTGCTAGACAGCCGTTTTCAAGTCTTGCCATAGATTTTCAAGACAATTTCAGTCAAAATTGTAAATAGACCACTCAGGAACATTCAATGTATTCTTGGTTGCAACTCCAGTGTGTACATTGCCTTATGAAAGTATTCAGACCCCTTGACCTTTTCCACATGTTTGTTACATTACAGCCTTATTCTAAAATGTATTAAATACAAAAAAGTCCTCAGCAATCTAAACATGTGATAGGAGTGCATTCAAAGCACAGGATTTTTAAATGTTTGCAAATGTATCAAAAATAAAAACAGAAATACCATATTTACATAAATATTCAGACCCGTTGCTATGAGACTCGAAATTGAGCTCAGTTGCATCCTGTTTCCATTGATCATCCTTGAGATGTTTCTTCAACTTGATTGGAGTCCACCTGTTGCAAATTGAATTGAGGTCCCACAGTTGACAGTGCATGTCAGAGCAAAAACCATGAGGTCATGAGGTCGAAGGAATTGTCCGTAGAGCTCCGAGACAGGTCCCCAAGAACACAGTGGCCTCTATCATTCTTTCAGTTTCAGTTTCAACTTCCACCTGACTGTGCTGCTGCTCCAGTTTCAACTGTTCTGCCTTATTATTATTCGACCATGCTGGTCATTTATGAACATTTGAACATCTTGGCCATGTTCTGTTATAATCTCCACCCGGCACAGCCAGAAGAGGACTTGCCACCCCACATAGCTTGGTTCCTCTCTAGGTTTCTTCCTAGGTTTTGGCCTTTCTAGGGAGTTTTTCCTAGCCACCGTGCTTCTACACCTGCATTGCTTGCTGTTTGGGGTTTTAGGCTGGGTTTCTGTACAGCACTTTGAGATATCAGCTGATGTACGAAGGGCTATATAAATACATTTGATTTGATTTGATTTAATTGGAAGAAGTTTGTAACCATCAAGACTCTTCCTAGAGCTGGCCGCCCAGCCAAACTGAGCAATCGGGGGAGAAGGGCCTTGGTCAGGGAGGTGACCAAGAACCTGATTGTCACTCTGACAGAGCTCTAGAGTTCCTCTGTGGAGAAGGGAAAACCTTCCAGAAGGACAACAATCAGGCCTTTATGGTAGAGTGGCCAGACTGAAGCCACTCCTCAGTAAAAGGAACATGACAGCCTGCTTGGAGTTTGCCAAAAAGCACCTATCGACTCTCAGACCATGAGAAACAAGATTCTCTGGTCTGATGAAACCAAGATTTAACTCTTTGGCCTGAATGCCAAGCTTCACATCTGGAGGAAACCTGGCACCATCTCTACGGTGAAGCATGGTGGTGGCAGCATCATGTTGTGGGGATGTTTTTCAGTTGCAGGGACTGGGAGACTAGTCAGGATCGAGGCAAAGAGGAACCGAGCAAAGTACAGAGTGATCCTTGATTTTAAAAACTTGCTCCAGAGCGCTCAGGACCTCAGGATGCGGCGAAGGTTCAACCTTCCAACAGGACAACGACCCTAAGCAGACAGCCAAGACAACGCAGGAGTGACTTCGGGACAAATCTTTGAATGTCCTTGAGTGGCTCAGCCAGAGCCCGGACTTGAACTCGATTAAACATCTCTGGAGAGAACTGAAAATAGCAGCAATGCTCACCATCCAACCTTGAGAGGATCTGCAGAGAAGAATGGGAGAAACTCCCCAAATACAGTTGTGCCAGGCTTGTAGCGTCATCCCCAAGAAGAATCGAGGCTGTAATCGCTGCTGCCATATGTGCTTCAACAAAGTTCTGAGTAAATGGTGTGAATACTTATTCACATGTGTTTTTTCCCTTTTTTCATTTATAACAAATGTGCCAAAAATTCTAAACTTTCCAAATGCACCGTTCATTTGGCCTGACAAAATGTGGAAAAAGTCAAGGGGTGTGAAAACTCTCTTAAAGCACTGTATGTGCCTACATTTATGTTTACACACCTCTCCTTGTTTGCTTCCTCTCTCCTTCTCTCTCAATCTGCAGTGGTGAGTATTGTGTGGGCTGAGCTGAGCTCAGAAGGCCTCTACTGGGGACAAACACACACACAGTGCTACAATCCTGTGCTCTGAATGCACTCCTATCACATGAAACAGAGACGTCCGGTGCTCCGTGAGCTTTTCGTTTCCAACAACAGCGCTAAACCCTGCAGGAGCTAGCTAGCCAACGCTAACCCCCCCCAGGGCGAATTCTCCTCAGGAGTCCAAGCTGTCATCTCCACTAGCACTAGCTCAGCCCATAAAACCTCTTAGATGTTAAGTCCCCTATATAGGGGACTTTGAGCGATTCTGGAACGGTTCCGAACGACATTTCAGTGTACAGCAAGCTCTTTGAACGGCACAACATCAATTGCCTTTACACTCCCTAAAACCACTAGTTGTCCCGATTCGTATGCGCTATTGCAAGCGCAGCTTCACAGACACAGGAAATCGATTATTTCCATGTCAAGCATCATGTGACATATTTTCTGGCCTATCCAGACAAAGAAGCGATTCCCTGTGCCTGTGCAACTCACAGCTGCACATGCAATAGTGCATATGAAACGGGAGAGTCTAGGGGATGCAACAATTAGTAGTCTCCTCTTGCCGTGGTCTTATCAGATGGATTTGTAGCTGCCGACAGGAAAAAATATAGAACTCATTTGTAGAATTGAAACAAGACCACTTTCTCTTGGTCACAGACGGGCGAAATCGCTTTGTGCCGAAGTTGTAACGTCTTTGAATGGTGACTCAGCGCTGCTCAGAGAACATTTAGTAGAAAAGTCTGTCATCAGTTATATGAAATGGTGACAACATTGTACTGTCACTAAGTATGATAATTTATTTTACATTTATAGGCCGAAATCTTATAATAAGTCGTTTACAATTTGATTGAAATGCTTTCTAAATATAGTAACAGTCATTTCAAGCCCTATTGCCCCACTTTTGTTGAATAGTAAACATTTATATATGATTTTTCATATTCTCATAATATTTGTACAATGTACTTGAGCTTGTGTCCTCTGAAAGGTGTACACCTCGTCAAATTATAACTATTTTTTACCAGAAAGGTGAGTTCCAGAACTTTCTAAAAAACTATGCAGCGTTTCCAGTTATTGTTTATGGCCGTCTCATGAAAAATAATTACTTTTGGGTGTGTCTATTTTAGGTGGAAATCTACATTTTGCCCTATCAATAATACACAGACAGTCAGACAGCGGGAGAAGTAACACACCTGGATTGGACACAGTGTTCATTATTAAGGTCATGGATTTAATGTGTTTCAGACTTTCTACATACAAAACATATAGACGATTATTATAAAAAGTCAAGTCGGGTCTATTTTAAGTGAGAGTAGGAAACATGACACAATACTATATGAATTACATTGTTTTATATACAGCGAAAACAACGCTGTGCAAATACGATAGAAATGGAAATGTCGCAGGAACATTTAGGAGCTGATCCCCCCGTCCCCCCGTCCTCTCTGCACCCAGCAGAAGTACAGAGAGCATCACTCCTCTATCCTATTCCTCCTCTCTATTATTCCACCTCCTCCCCTTTCCTCTCCCTTGTTTTCCCCGGAGAGCCGGCAGCACGATAGTTTCTCATTTGATTCAGTTTTGCCAGGCAGAGGGGAGCTCGGCTCACTGATAAGATCTCCTTATTACGCAGACAAGTTTTCAGTAATGAGGAGAGTTGCTTTGATCCGTCGACAAATAGGTCATTTAACCAGTGTCTGCGTTCTGACGAGAGACGTTATACTGTCTCACAAATTCACACACACACGCACGCACACACACCCCTTTGTCTCTAACAAGAGGAGAGGGAATGAGACAGAGAGAGAGAGAGAGGGGGGGGGAGGAAAACTGCTCTTGATTATTAGCGCCTTTCAAAATGAGTCCCTTTATCATTCATTACCCAGCGGAGGGCTGTGAGTGTGTAAGCACGTCTCACATGCCCACAGTGACACACACACACACACACTGACACACACACCCACCCACGGTGACACACCCACTCTGACACACACACCCACGGTGACACACAACTCACACAAAATACAGTGGAATCAAATGACTGTGATGTTTTTGACAGTGCCCCTTAGCAATACACTGATGTTGTGTGAACGTTGTGGGAGGGGAAGGTAATTGGCTGGAATGACCAGGGAGACATGCGTTCAGCTGATTCTCCCCCAAGCAGGAGGACTTGGAAGCCGGTGGGAAATCAGGGGGCGGGAGGAACGGGGGAAGAAATGAAGGAGTGCTATCACTTCTAACTGGGAAGGATTTATGCGCCGCTGCCGAAGCCAACGGATTGAAGTAAGTACATTTTTTCATGCATGGTTTCTGTCCCTGAAATGGAGAGAAAGAGAGAGTGAGAGAGAAGGGGAGGCAGGAGAAACACAGTAGTTTAGCCGTGGAGAATTTTGAACTGGAAGCAGCAAATTAAGTTGGTAAGGTTTCCATCCTCCCACCCCGCCTTAATGCTTCAGCTAAATGAGCATGGAGGACAGTAGTTAGGGGAGGGAGAGTTCAACCCAGCTGCTAGTTACACCTATAGCCCTCTCTCCTCTGTTTGTTGTTGTTGTTTTTGAGGATGGAAAGTCTTTGAAGTACAAGTAGCCAATCTGTAAAAAACAGCTTGTTAATTACCATGGCCGTCAGCTTTCAAGTAATTCACTGCGTTGGAGCATAGGCCTTTGCGCAAGTACGCACGTGTGTGTGTGTGTGTGTGTGTGTGTGTGTTTGCTGTATGTAAGTAGTAGTTCCTCCAGAGAGGGCTGTGAGCTTGTGTGGGGGACCATACTGTTACAACGCATTGAGAGTGGAGGGAGAGGAGGAGGAGGAGGAGGACGATGATGATCCTGGTGATGATGATGATGATGACAGGTTGTTATGGTGATGCTAGGATCAGTCTGGATGACAGCTGTCTGACACACTATGTCCTAGTCCTTCCCTGGTTAGTCTCAGGCTATTCTCTCTCCGGGCCAGGATCCTAGTGGGTCAAAAGTACTGTCAAATTGGTACCGTGAGTGCTGAAAGATGGAGACAACTTTGTCTTTCACTTTACGACCACTCGCGGCTCGCTCCTGAAATAGTCACTGATTGGAGAAGAGGTGTTGGGATAGGAGGTGTGTGTGTGTGTGTGTGTGTGTGTGTGTGTGTGTGTGTGTGTGTGTGTGTGTGTGTGTGTGTGTGTGTGTGTGTGTGTGTGTGTGTGTGTGTGTGTGTGTGTGTGTGTGTGTGTGTGTGTGTGTGAAATAGTAGCACTAGCTCTCTTCCCTCTAATGGAAGGAAGTTGGAGGGCTGGCTAGCACCTTATGCGGGAGCTAAATTGACAGACCCCCTCAAATGAAGCCCAATTACTCTCCACTTCAGCCCAAATCACACTCCGTGCAATTAACTTAATGTACTTAATAGCTCTTCTGCTCTGAAATGTGTGGGTGGGTGGTTGGGTTCTTGTGTGTGTGTGTGTGTGTTTGCACAGTCATGTGTGTAGTATATCACCAGCTATTCTCTCCGTAGGTTCATCTTTGGTTTACTCGCAGGTTGATGTTTATTGTCATGAGTCTTTTTGGTCTTCATTTAAGGTTAGGGTTAGGCATTAGGGCTAGCAGGGTGGTTAGGGTTAGGTTTAAAATACGATTTTATGACTGTGTGGCTGTGCCAGCTAATCTCTACATGAGTCTTCTCAGAAATGGTTTATTCTTAACCCGTTCAAGTCCTTTTACAATATATGGGGCGGCAGGTAGCCTAGTGGTTGGAGCGTTGAGCCAGTAACCGAAAGGTTGCTGGATCGAATCCACGAGCTAACAAGGTTAAAAACCTGTCGTTCTGCCCCTGAACAAGGCAGTTAACCCACTGTTCCCCGGTAGGCTGTCATTGTAAATAAGAATTTGTTCTTAACTGATTTGCCTAGTTAAATAAAGGTTAAATAAAAATAATAATATAGCATCATGTAGACACGTGTGCTTGTGAGAGAGGGAGACAGAAAGGGGGAGAATGTTGCAGGCCTCACTCAACTTACATTGAGATTTGCTTATGCTGTACAATATATGGATTTCTTTATATATTGTTTTTATATATATCGGTCCAGACAATTATTACGATTTGAATGTATAATGATCTGAGAAAAAGTCAAATAAAGCTGATAAAATGAGTCCATTGAATTTGTTTATACTGCATGCACTCTAGGGGTATGCATGGGAGAGTGAGAGTGTGTGGATTTATTTAAATATGGTTTTTATATTTAGATACCGCTACAGACAATCTATAAAGTGCTTTCGGAAAGTATTCAGAAGTTACGTTACAGCCTTATTCCAAAATGGATTAAATAAACATTTGTCCTCATCACTCTACAGTCAATAAACCATAATGGCAAAGCGAAAACAGGGTTTTAGACATTTTTGCAAATGTTTATAAAATAAAAACAAAAATTGAAAATACCTTATTTACATCAGTATTCAGACTTTTTGCTATGAGACCTGAAATTGAGCTCAGGTGCATCCTGTTTCCATTGATCATCCTTGAGATGTTTCTATAACTTGATTGGAGTCCACCCGTGGTATATTCAATAGATTGGATGTGATTTCTATATAAGGTCCCACAGTTAACAGTGCGTGTCAGATTCAAGCCATGGGGTCGAAGTAATTGTCCTTAGAGCTCCGAGACATACTTGTTGGAGAGGTGGCATTCTATGACAGTGTCATGTTGAAAGTTTCTCAGCTCTTCAGTAAGGGTCATTCTACTGACAAAAGTGTGTCTATGGAGATTGCATGGCGGTGTGCTCGATTTTATACACCTGTCAGCAATGGGTGTGGCTGAAATAGCCAAATCCAGTCATTTGAAGGAGTGTCCACATACTTTTGTATATATAATGTACGTACCCCACCAGACACGCCACTATGGGTTTCTTCACTGTTCCCAAAACAAAAAAAGATTGAATAAGTCACTCAGTTATGTATAGAGCCATGTCATCGTGGAATGCTCTGCCATCAGTGGTTACTCAGGCAAAAAGCTAATTTAGCTTTAAGAAACTGATGAGAAAAAAACACACATTGTATCACAGCTCCTCTCCTCTTCTAAAGGTCTAATTTAACTGTATATAATAGTATGATTATGTATATATGAATAGTGTGTAATATTTTTCTTGGTGTCTCTCCAATATATATCTCTTATTTTTCATATATATATGTTTTTTAGATGTAATTTGTATTATTTATTTCTATTTGAATGTCCTTTCTCATGTATTTGTATGTTTTACGTGAACCACAGGAAGAGTATCTGCTGCATGTGCAGTAGCTAATGGGCATCCTAATAAACTAAACTAAACTTCCTTAATAACAGTGTTTACGAGAAGAGTTTGACATTTTCATTTTCTTATTTGTCTTTTTCGGCTCACGTTGTGACAGCGTTCGAGGCACAGTCCCTGTAAGAGCTGTTTATTAAAACTCCAGCTGTCAAGCAGAAGAAAAATGCTCTTTGCAAATGTATGTTGATTTCTTTTTCTATTCACTGAAAGAAAGAGAAATATTGAATTTCCAGTTTGAAGTACCCCAGTTGTGCCAAAGAGAATGCGTTCTGCACCATTCTGTAGCACTAATGAAATTCACAGCTATAGCTGGGAGTGCTGAGTTATGATGGATGTGTTTGTTTGTGTGTGTTTGTGTATGTATGTATGTGTGTGTGTGTGTGTGCCAGAATGCCTGTGTGTGCTTTGTGTATTTTTGATGAATATACAATATCTGATGATTGTCCCCTGGCTCTGGCCCACGGTATCATTGGTCTCCCAGCCTCGACAGTATATGATGATCTAGTCCTGGAATCAACGCTTAACCAGTCACACCAATGAATGAAGTGGCATGGAAGAAAGTATGGTTTACCATCAATGTGTGGTACCTTTCTATACGGCATCACCGTCTACCACTAGGGAACCAACACATATTTCATAACACACTGTCAAGGCAATGTTATTTCTCCAATCTCCCATATTGCTCAATGCTTGAATGTGCTTCGAAAAAGATGAAACCCGATTTCAGAAGCAGTAGTAAGACCACAGAGTTAAAAACTGACAGTGCCTTACTGTGTCTTGTCTGCAGATCCGTTCGGACCAGGACCGTAACATCTCCATCCGGTACAGCATCACGGGGGTGGGAGCGGACCAGCCACCCAATGAGGTGTTCAGTATCGACCCTGTCGCCGGGAAGATGTTCGTCACCAAACCCCTGGACCGAGAGAGGAGATCGTCGTACCATGTGAGTCACACGCGCGTAATTTACGCACGCGCACACGCACACGCACCTGTGTAATGAGTTAGTGACAGGCCGGGCAGGTTGTCCAGATGAAGTGTTGATTGAGAGAGTGAAGGCTGAGGCTAGCTACAGCTACATGACATTGACCAAGTACCAACACTCGCCCTACAGACCATGAGAATGACTCTACCACAATTGGTCACCCACTCATTCATGCTTCGCTCTACAATTGTGTGTGTGTCTCTCTCTCTCTGTCTCTCTTTCTCCTTACCCCTCACATCTCTCCATCCTGTCTGCCACGCATTTGTTGGACTCAGGGAGCTCGGAGGTCCAGCTTTCCAGGAGGATGCAGGATCGATGGGGTGATTTGTTAGGAAAGGCCCAGGCTTGATGACGTCTGCTTGACTTAAAGCTCAGTCCCAGGCTGGATGGAGGTGAATAGCATCCTCTAACTGTACACCAGTTGGGCGAGGTGAGGAGCGCAGGAAGACAGGTTGAGGAAGAGATAAAGCTGTCAGAGCTGGACCTGTGTCTCTGTCGGACACCATTAAAGAACCGAATGTAGCCACACAGTCAGCAACTATACATTATCCTTTACGTACGTAAGACTGAACAGAACATGAGCTATGCTTTGTGGGTAAAATTTCTGTTTCGTTATCTTACAACTGTAATATCCTTGAAGGTGGCTAATGCTTCCTCAAAGCGACTTTGTAGGCAGCTTTTTCATTCAGCATTGGGTTTTAATGTGCGTTTCTGATTTCATAACACGGATTAAACAGAGACACAAAGTTTGAAGACCAAAACTTTCTCGTCTTCAAAATAAGCACACTCCGATTCATAGCAGGCCAGGGCATCCAATCAGATAAAAAAAAAAAAAAAAAAAACTTTCAAAAAAGGAAGAAGTCAGTGTTCTGGGTCTTGTGTTATCTCCATCGGATGCTTGGCCTGTGCCAAGTGCTGGGCGCCACGGTGCGTGGCGTGGTGTGTGTTGTTTCCTCCCTCGTACCCGGTGCCTTTCAAGATGATAACTTTCATTCGGACCCAGAATTACATCTTGGCTTCTTTAAACACGGCTGGTAATCTCTTACTGGCGGTGTTATTGAATGAGGGTGTGGGGGCCGCATGCCGCAGCGCAGGGGGAGAGATAAGGGCTTGCGGGCTCCCAGGCTGCAGTGTAGCAGAGTGCCAGTGCAGCGCTCGGATATTGGGTGCAGGGCCAGATCAGACGATGCAGAGGGAAAAAGTTAAGTCAAATTAACCTTTGGGAGACCTGGCTGATTCAATTTTTGTGAGATGCAGAGAGGAGAGAAGAGGGGAGTGGAGGGCGGCGAATAGAGGGTGGGGGAGAGAGGACGTTCACCTGTCTTAGAGGAGGGAAGTGGATGGTGCCTCCTCCTAATTCTATTTCCCGTCACAAGGCCACAACCCTGCGGTCGGAGGCCTCGCTATGACCATCTTATCAGAAGCATCGAAAAGGTGGAGGACCTGCGGCTTCAACTCTCCTCTCAACTTATTTTGTTTCTCTTCTTCTTGAGAATCAGATGGGTCTTGCTATGTCTGCTCCAGGATCCTGTTGATAGTCATCTCAGACATTCTGACAGGCTACATATTTGCCAGCCTTAGCCTGTAGCAGTGGGATGTTAGTCCAGGAGTCCCCTATATAATTCCTAAACCTTCACTATTTTAGTCTAATGGGATATTGTTGAATAAATCCTCTTTTGTGGACTTAAAACATGCCAGTAAGGTCAAATAGCAGTATGTCCAGTAACCCCCTGAAAATATGTTTTGTTTCATTTTTCAAATGGAGTCTGTTAGTTTGGCTCTCTCGCTGGGTGCAGTAAAAACAGAGCGTAGATGTTTATTGAATCTTAACAGATACTCTATAACTGAGTTATGTTACCAGCGTTTTTCTCCCTCAGTGTTCTTTATCAAAACATTTTTCTTTCAGATATCTGGACATGCTCCCCAGCCTGTATCGATGTGGGTATTAATCCCATGTCCAAACTTTGTTTGAAATCCTAGAGTTGGCTGCTGCTATTGATCTACGACAGGACACAGCTGAGCCTGGCAGCGGTTCACATCAAATCGCTGTGTTTGTGATGTGGGCTAGAGGTTAAGAGATTTTGGGATTCCCCTTTAAAAAAAACAACAACAACAGAATGTTGGACTGAGATCCAAGAAGACCAGGAGAAGAAGGATACAAGGAAATAATATTTTTAAGGGAAGTCAGCTTTTTATAAAAGAGGTTGTTGTGTTGGTTACTTTGAAGACACCAGTTCTGAGGATTCGGTGTTGGAGATGAGAATGGACAAAATTTTAGGGTGTGACATTTCTCCCCCAGAACTTTACATTTAAATTAAATATAATCATAGCTGTTGTTTTTCTGGTATATATTATTGGTGCCCGTCGGTCTGCACAATTGCACAATTGATGTATGCAATGCAACATTGTTTGTTTCTCTCTGTTCCTGTTGTTTTTCCAGAAATATGCCTTAATGCAGTGTCTAGTACTGGTTGCCACACTGCATATCAAGCATATCATGTTACCGATGTTGAGTTTGTTAATGGTAACTTAACTGACCCTCTCTCTCTCTCTCTCTCTGTCTGTCTCTGTCTCTCCCCCCAGCTTCGTGCCCATGCAGTGAACATGAATGGTGAGCGGGTGGAGAGCCCCATAGACCTGTACATCTATGTCATAGACATGAACGACAACCGGCCTGAATTCAAGAACCAGGTCTACAACGGCTCTGTGGATGAGGGCTCCAAGCCAGGTAAACACAGGAAGGAAGGGAGGGAGGGAACACACCACCTCACCACCACCTCAAACACCACCTCTTTCTCACAGACATGGACGGACGAAAGCTACGATGTAAATCACACTGCAGAGAATAGTGAGTTTTACAACAGTCTTTGTACCTTCCTTTGCTATTCTGCGTGAGAAGAACCGAGCCCGAAGAGGATACCGTTCGGGGCTTTTATGTTTCTTTTTTTTAATAGATTTATTCTGCTTCACATTCCACTTGATATAGACCAGAGGCATTTATTCAGATGGAGGGCTTCTGTCCTGCAGTGTGTTCATTTAGCCAGCTCTAGTGCTGGGCTGCATGGCCATAAAGCTGTGGATGTTGTGGCTGGAGAGGATATTGAGGATTAAATGTGCCAAGCTGCAGCTGTAGCTCCACTGACTCATTTTATGTGTTCCCTCATGAGGGAGGTGTGTGTGTGTGTCATGAGGGAGTGTGTGTGTGTGTGTGTGTGTGTGTGTGTGTGTGTGTGTGTGTGTGTGTGTGTGTGTGTGTGAAAGATTGAGAGAAAGACTGATGAGCCAGGACTTATTGCACTAACGGTGATCTGAAATCTGAAGAGGTTTCCTGGGCCTAGCTGTGTACTTTACTTTTCTCACTAACTCTCTCTTTCGTTCTCTTTTTCACTCTGAACCGATTTTGCTACAAACTCTCCCACCCCAACACAAGGAGGCACGCACACGTGCACACACACACGTGCACACATCCCCAAACCTCAGCGGTAGCATGCGTGACATGCAGCCGAACAATAATCATAAAAAAATAGTTTTAGAATCTAGAGCTCCAGTGGTTTCAGTGGGAAGCCAATTACTGAGTTGAATTCGCTTTCAAATTAAAGAGTCATTTAGAGCCCTAATCCTGTCAGGCACAGAGCAGGACGCCCGTAGAAAGGGTCCACATTAAGCCCCCTAAGAGTGGCGTTTAATGAAATTACCCAGGCGATGGGTGACACGGTGTGAGTCTCCATCTCTCCTCTCTTTTTTTTCTACAGAAAGGGAGACCGAGAGAGAGAGATGGGTGGAAGATTTATACTTTCCTTCATTTGAACCAAACCAAAAGCAAAGCCCCTTTCTGCCTGTCCTTTATCTCTCACTGTGTTCCTCTGGTCTTTCTTCCTCTCCTTTCTCTGAGTCCTTTGGAATCTTCCTTCTCTCTCCTCTGCCCCATTGACAAATGCTGCTTTGAAATGTAATGGAGTTTGAGATGCGGGCCATGGTGTGAATTATCTCTGGACGGAGCCTGTCGCTGGGATGATATCACTATCTCTGGTAATTAGAATTGTATGGAAACTACTGCTGGAGAGGAGAGGACTGAGAAAGAGAGCAATTGGAAAGGGGACTGGGACAGAGAGAGAAGAGCGTAATAAGGAATAGAGGAAGAGGGAGAGATCAGTGTGTGTATGAACCAAGGTTATTATAGTAAACAAAACAAAAAAAATCCTAACAAATACAATTACAAACCCGTTTTGAAATACTAAAATTGTACTGAAACTATTATATAAGACTCCAAAACGAACTAGAATAAAATAAAATCCATCACGAATTAAGTTCAGTTTTATTTTTTTATTTTTTTATTTTTTTGTTTTTCTCAAAATATTGGGGTTTTCTAATCACCATATGCATTAGTGATATCTCTAAAAACACAATAACTACAGGATAATATTGGAACTAAATATAAATGTGTGTGTAAAACGTTAACTAAATAAAAAACATCAAATCAGATTGATCTGACACTAACCGAAACAAAACTGAACTTGTACAACTAACCTTGTGGGGACACACAATTCAGTCCCATTCAAAATTGTATTTTCCCTAACCCCTAAACCTAAACCTATCCCTAACCAATACCTTAATCCTAACCTTAACCCTAGCTCCTAACCCTAAAACTAACCTTAGCTCCTAACCCTAAACCTAATTCTAACACTAATTCTAACCTTAACCCTAAACCCCCTAGAAATAGCATTTGACCTTGTGGGGACTGACAAAATGTCCCTAGTTGGTCAAATTGTTGTTTGTTAACAATTCTTGTGGGGACTACTGTTCCCCACAAGTATAGTTAAACATGTCCCCCCACACACACACACACACACACACACACACACACACACACACACACACACACACACACACACACACACACACAGCTTTAAGTACTGTTAAAGCTTCAGGCATTCTAAATGAGTGTGGCTATAGGAAAACATAACTGGCTCTAAGAATACAAAGAACAAAGAGATTTTCAGCTTGTCCGACAATGTTATGGAAACACTGTAACCATCTGTACTGTGAAGGTTTCCCACACCCTCTCTCTTTCACACTCACAGAGATGCTTCAAAGGTAGGCAGCAAGAGTGGAGTGTGTATGATTGTGTGTGTGTGAGAGAGAAGGTGTGTGTGAGGGCGGGAGTAAGTGGACAAGTTCCTTTTTCATGGCCCGGTGCCCCCGGTGGGCACATTTTCACATTTTAGGCCATTCCATTGGTCCTTAAGTGAAGTCTCCACTCACCCGGGACACACGGGCCATGCAAAACGAACTTGTCCACTTACTCCCGACCTCACACACATCTTCTCTCACACACAATCATACACACTCCACTCTTGCAGCCTACCTTTGAAGCATCTCTGTGAGTGGCCTATTCCTTTTCACTTCTTCCTGTGCCATCCAAGTCTGTGCATAGCCTAGTCAGTGGTCAAGTTAACAGGTTGCTAGTTAGCTACACGATTAGCTAGCTAAACAATGCAGTTTGTTTTCAAACCCCAAAAAATGTGCGGCTCGCGAGTAGTTTAAAACGGCCTGCGGCATGCACGTATCCGCAGCAGAGATAAAAACAAAGCACTGGTAATATTGGGTATAATTATATCATTTAATATGCCATAAGTTTCACATGATTTTGGCTAGAGGCACACGGTCTTCAGCAGAAAGCGGTTTCATGTAAAGGTGCCAGCATTGACTGTAGCAGGTGTTCCGTGTCGTGTTCTGTGCATAAAGGGGTCTGTGCGGAAACATGTGCGCTTAGAAGTGCTGCTCCATGGCGATAAACAGGTCACCCGTTAACGTGCTAATAAAAACACACAACTATAGTAACCTTGGTTTGAATGTGTTTGCGTGCAGTGTGTTTGTCCCCACGTTCAGTATGTACGCCCAGATTGACTGTTGCCTCCTCGTCCTCAGGTACATTTGTGATGCACCTGGCAGCCTTCGATAACGACGACAACACCACGGCCAATGGGATGGTGCGCTACCGGATCCTGTCCCAGACGCCACACAGCCCCATCCCCAACATGTTCACCATCAACAGCGAGACTGGAGACATTGTCACCGTGGCAGCAGGCCTCGACCGCGAGGTCAGTAACCCTGGTAACGCTGGTGGGATGTGTCCTCGGTGAAAAGTAGAGAGTTTTTCTGGTCAGGTCAAAACAACTCCTGGCTGTCCACATAAGAAATGAGGATAATGTGAAGGTGAATAGCAGTGCTGCAACTGCCTCCGGGAAAGTTATGTAACAGAATCAGGCGTTGTGTTGTTTTTAGGCTATTTCCATTGTATTTTTCAACTCAAAAGAGGTCCATTTTTGGGCCTTAAGGCGTGTGTGGTTGTAGCCCATCTAGCATACATGTTCTTCATGGGTGTCTGTCACCACACGTCACGCTCTGCTCAGTGTTACCCAAGCCGCCCCCTTGAGGTCACCTTGTTTATGGAGCTGTCACGTTATGACTACATCCTAACATCTTTATTTAAGTGACACGGATGTCCCTGTGACAACACTCTCAACGCCCTAAAGGGAATCTCTCTGCTGCATCACCCTAGCTACCTGTCACTGCTGACAGACCTATTAACAGCGCGTCATGGAGCCTTCAGGTGTGTGTGTGTGTGTGTGTGTGTGTGTGTGTGTGTGTGTGTGTGTGTGTGTGTGTGTGTGTGTGTGTGTGTGTGTGTGTGTGTGTGTGTGTGTGTGTGTTCGCACCCTTGACACCTGTCAAACACACACTGAAGTACATGGAAGGAAGGAAGAGAGAGGCTGATGAGTTGGACATGGAAAGAGAAAAGGAAGGGAGGGATGAGAGATAACGGCAGGTAGCCTCTAGTGGTTAGAGCGTTGGACTTGTAACCGAAAGGTTGCAAGATCGAATCCCCGAGCTGACAAGGTCAAAATCTGTCGTTCTGCCCCGGAACAAGGCAGTTAACCCACTGTTCCCAGGCCATCATTGAAAATAAGAATTTGTTATTTCAACTGACTTGCCTAGTTAAATAAAGTAAGGCAAAATAAAAATATATAAAACATATAACTGAGTGATACAGAGAGGGAACAGTATGAAACAATATGGGAGACACAAGAAAGGAAGGAAGGGAGGGATGGATAGAAAAGGAGATAAATTGATGAAAGAGGAAACATTTTAGCTTGACCCCTGCTTGTTGTTCCACATCTCTTTTATCCAAACACTGCCAATCTAACCTAATTCATTCCCAATGTTGGATTAGAGCTCTCACACACACACACACACACACACACACACACCACACACACACACACACACACACTGTACACAAGCTCACACTGAAATACACACAAACATTCTTTCTTTCTTTTACACACAAACACACACACAATCTTTCAGTTGGCACACACCAATGTACTTACCTCCGAAAGTTTCCTCCAGCATTCCCGTAGAGAACAGATAAGAACACCCTTACCCTTGCAGAAATCTGAGTGCATATATACATAAACATGAATACTTAACAGAACAGGAGGCTGACAGAGAGCGAATGAGAGAGTAGCACAGGCTTCGTTGTTACTCTAGCCCAGTTTGCAGAGTTCGGCTACAGTCTCATAAAGGTCTCTCTGCCTGCCTTTCCTCAGGAGACGCCAGCTTAAAGGAGGTTTTCTCCAAGAAGCCAGATGTCTAAGTGTGCCCTCTCTCTGATCTATCACTTTCTCCCCTGACTCCTCTCCCCTACCACACATGCCTTTCAACACGTTCCCTTCTTCCTCACTCTTCCCATCCACCGCTATAGTCCTCTTATCCTTAGCTCTCGCTTTCCTTCTTCTTCTTCGTCTTTAAAAAAAAAACTTGTACGCTACTCGGCTCATCCCAGCCTCTGTATCCTTCCTCTGTCGTCTTTTCTCTTTCCCTTTGTTTCGCCATGGTCTAGGAACCGGTAGACTCAGTGGCAGCAACTCTGTGGAGAAGCAGCTAGTACAGTGCAGGACAGTGTGGGGGCGTAAGGGCGTAGTGTGGAGAGTAGTTGGTGATCTGTCGTGGTTTAGAGAGGTTCCGAGGTGCTCTACATAATTAGCGGCTTGTCTAATTAGTGGGCCAGCGGTACACACTGCAGATTCTCCCCGATAGGACTGGTGGGCCAGCTAGGGCTCCTGAACAAGATGTGTGTTTGTGTGTGCGTACTTGCGTGCATACGTGCACGTGTGTGTGTTCGTGTGAGCGCACATCTGTGTGTGCATGTGGGGATGTGAATGTGTGTGTGGTGGGGGGTCGAGAGGCTGCTGAGCAGAGCTGAGCTGAGCTGTCTAATCCTTCTGATGTGGATTCACAGTCTAATTGGGATATTTACTCTGTAATTAGCAGGTGAGGGAGACACTGGGAGTGTAATTGGGAATCCCAGGGAAGAGACACATTATCCTGACAGCTCCCAGGTCCTGTCCCCTATGCCTGCCTGCCTGCCTGCCTTGCCTGCCTGTTTGTCTGCAGCCTGGGACAGGGGGAGAGAGGGAGGGAGGTATACACACAAACAAACTCAAAAGGGTTTTCATAAAAACACATACACATACCGGTATAACCAAATCTCTATGAATAGGGCAGCATTCTAAGGTGAATGGGTTGGTTTCAGCACCATGGACAGCTGAGCATTTATGTTGAACTCAGAACCATGGACAGCTCTTACATGGGCTGGTTGTGTAAAGTTGTGACACATTCAGCTTCTCTCAGCTGATTCTCAACTCTCCTCCTTTCTAAAATGGTAGCTGTGAATTGTAGGCTACACATAGGAGAGCTGGTTGCCCCAACGCAACACGTGAGGAAAGAAGAACATTAACCAATTTCTAAAAAGGCAAAGCAACTGTGTGAAGAGTAGGGGGAGGAGGTAAAACAAAATGGAGGGAACATTTCTCTGTGTTCCCCCAGGTAGGAGTGCTGTTCTGTACAGACAGCTTCAAAAAAACACTTTCAGCGTTCCTTTCCACAGTGCTTGGGCTCCCATTAAGATGAGTGATAGGGCCCGAGGTAGGGGCCAAGGTAGGGGAGGGAGAACAGTCATGGGAGGGGATGAACAAGCCGTTTTGCTTCTAATTTCGTCAGAGACATACCGGATCCACACTAGCAAAGCTGTTACCAGGCTAAAGGTTTGTGGCTGAGGAGAGAACCACAGTGGGTGTAGAGGCAACCTAATGTGTGTGAGAGAGAGACAGAATGTGTGTTGTGTAAAATGGTTTATTATTTCTGCACAACCTAAAGAAGAGGATACATTGACCTCCTTGAACTCGTTATGCAGTTTTGTATGATTGAGCATTTGAGTGTTGTTTTTTTTCTCACTGTGTGTGTAAGTTTGATTTCTGGTTTCTCTTCTAACTGTCTCTCTCTTCTCTCTGTGTGATTGTCCTGTAGAAAGTATCCCAGTACAGCATCATAGTCCAGGCCACGGACATGGAGGGCAACCTAAACTTTGGCCTGTCTAACACGGCCACCGCCATCATCTCTGTCACAGACATCAACGACAACCCGCCGGAGCTCACCTCCAGAACCGTGAGTAGAGAGTAGGGCTGTTGCGGTGACCCTGTTACCACCACACCAGCAGTCATGAGTCTTGACCGCAGTAAAATTCCCTCAGGACGTGCGTAGTATCCAACTCGCTAAGGCTCAATTGTCCTTCTAACCATTCTCACGTCATTCAATCAAAACAGTATTGTGCTTTTACAACTCACCTCACTGCGATTGATCGATTTGAAGAAACACTACGATTGATCCATTTGAAGCAAGAAGTTCAACAACAGGTTGAAACTGAGTGGAAAACATGGTGATTGTGAATGTGGCTTCAAAGCCTAACAACGAAATGGACAGTGCTTTCTAAGGTGATGATCAATTCAAAACACTCATATGCATATTAGAGCTTATACATATGCATATTAGAGCTTATACATATGCATATTAGAGCTTATACATATGCATAGGCCTATATATGCCTGAAAAAAAGAACAAAAAACTGAATTTAAATAAGGATTATGCTGTTCGTTGTACAATACATAGCCTACCGCATATTACGCACCACAGAATAATATTTTTTTAAATTGTTTAAGATGTCTTTAATTGGTCTAGCCTATATTCCAAAAAGAAAAAATTTGTAGTCATGGCCTTTGAGTGTGGACTGTATTATAATGCATACTGGATGGACTGGTTACCTTATGCTAGGGAGAGGCCTGGGCAATGCTATTGGTTCATTACTTGTGCAGGGCGGCATTACCGAGTTCGCTTACAATTCTAGTGTATTTGTATTTGTTTTTGAATAGCGTAGTAATAGGGTGTCACATTAGGCTACCGTTATCGGCAGAATATCTCACCACCGTGAATTTCCATCTCCTCCCCTCTCTCCTTCATTACTTTCTCAAGCATGCAGAGAGAGGAGGTGTCAACAGATTGATGAAACATGTTTAGTTGTGAAAACATGTTACTTTCGATGTTCCCAAACAGATTTCAGACGGTTTCCCCGAATTAAGCACTTGGTAGCTGAAGGAACAGGGTTGTGGAGCCCGTGACATACAGAGTTTGGGTGGAATATCACTTGTCGAGCGGCGAGAGGCTGCATACTCTTTAAACAATGGTTGATGCAAGGAGTTGAATAACCGGAGGTGGGATAAGTGGCATCCCTTCTCTATTGGAGTGCTTAGGCAGATGGCATGTATTTTTCCCCTGCCTCTGTTCCTGCCCATTTGATAATGGGCCATTTTAAACCTAAAACTAGTTTAACATATTAGTAAAGAATATATTCATTTGAGAATTGTCCGATGGGTGATAAGAGGATCACTTGACGAGAGAACGGTGTGTGCAGCCTGAGGTAAGGGTCAGAGTGCAAGCCTCTTTTTTTTTGCTTCCTTCTCAAATCCTCTGCAGTCACGTCATGCAGCCCATATACGTTTGGATTTCGAAGGCATTATAAGGTTTGTATCCTTAACAACTAAAGTTGGAAAATAACTCGTAGCCTATAGGACCCGTTTCAAATGATTACTTTTACACTCAACATAGCTTTCATGTGCACTCTCTCCGGGATGGGAAAAAATATCCTTTTGATTTTATTCAGCTAAGTTCAATTATATTCTTCTTACTGTAAAATCATATAATATAAAATAATGAAACAGGACTCATGAGCATATCTTGTCTGCTAAATGAACAAGCCCACAGCGTATGGCATGCCGCATAGCCAGATAACATACAGTAAGCCGTTTGCATGACAACAACCGGCTGACAAAACGTCATGACCGCCACAGACCAAGTAAGGGGCGGAAGAGGAAGAGGAAGAGGGAGAGGGGAGGAAGAGGGAGAGGGGGGGGGATGGGAGATGGAGGACTGGAATACAGGGAAAAGGGGTAGAAGACGAAAGTTATAAGGCGAGAGCAGGAAAGGGGTAAAACACAGCCCTGGCATCATCTTTGAGACAGCGCGCACTCCTGACCTGAGTGAAATGAAACATCCAGTCGTCAACGTTCATCCCCCGGAGAACAACAGCAAGCAGACTTAACGATGATTATAGTTGTGTAAATGGGGACGATCATTACCGTATATGGGAGAGGAAATAAAAGGTCATTCCTGGAGTCAACCAAATCAAAGTAAAGAGCGATGTGTGTAACCAAGCAGTATGGAGATCAGCAAGACTAGCATACGTTGCTGCAAATGTATCCATACATCCTCTGGTCTTCCAGGGGATGTTGATCATTATACAGTAGTTCCCCCAGCAGCGATGAGTACCTCTTGAACAAGCCTGCTGTCCACACACACATTTTAGTCATTTAGCAGATGCTCTTATCCAGAGCGACTATGTAGTCGTGGTCCCCTGTGGGATTTGAACCAGCAACCCTGGCGTTGCGAGTACCGTGCTCTACCAACGGAGCCACACAGGACACACACAGTCATACCCTGGAGGCACCATGCTGCCAGACATCGTAAATGTGTGGAGGGTTGCAGATAGGGGAGAGGAGGAGGGATGAGATGAGGGGAGGCGGTGAGTAGAAGCAGTATTCCTGATAGTTGGGAAATGAGAAAACTCTGAATGATTTGTTATCCGAATGGCTGGAATGGGTAGGATGGCTAAAAAAGTATAAGGGAGGGATGGCTGAGAGTAAACAGCAAGGAAGGGGCTGTGATTTCGACAGCACAGTGCAAGCAATTAAGCAATTAAGCGGTTACTTCTGTACATAAGCAGGTACTTATGATTGTAAGCAAAGATGCAGTGGCTAGTGAAGGTCTTCACATTTTTCTTACTTCAAAGTACATCTAAAAAGGGATTATATTGGAGGTTTTTCCCCTATAGATCTGCACAACCCACTCCACATTTTCAAAAGGAACGATGTCTTGATTGTGTACGTCTTCACACCCCTGAGTTGATACTTGATGGAAGCACCTTGGGCAGCCATTGCCGCTGTGAATCATTTTGAATAATATTCTATTAACTTTGCACAACTCTTAGGGCAATATTATGTCCATTGGTTTTGTCAAAATTGCTCAAGTTCAGTAAATGTGTGAAGGAATCTTTGAGTCAGTGCCGAGACCACTCAGGAACACTCAACACCCCTTGGAAAGCCATTCTGGTGTGTCTTTGGCATAAACATGTGTGCAATTGTCTCACTGAAACATGAAACTATATCCCAGTGTTCGGTTTCAGAAGACTGAGGAGGTTTTTCCTTTAAGTTTTTACCTGGGTTTTGCTCCTATCATATTTATTTTGATCCTGACAAACTCCCCAGTCCCTGCCGATGACAAGCATACCCATACCATGATGCTGGCACCACATGATGCAGCAACATTGAAAATGTGGAGTAAGTTGTGTTGTTTGGTAGGAAATGAATCAAATTTAAAGTCCAGGTAGCAGATAATGGACATTATCATATATTTATGTAGTTGGTGCTGTATTTTAATTAATATACGGTACCAGTCAAAGGTTTGGAGACACCTACTCATTCAAGGGTTTTTCTTTATTTTAACTATTTTCTACATTGTAGAATATTAGTGAAGACATCAAAACTATAAAATAACACATATGGAATCACATAGTAACCAAAAACGTGTTAAGCAAATCAAAATATATTTGATATTTGAGATTCTTCAAAGTAGCCACCCTTTGCCTTGATGACAGCTTTGCACACTCTTGGCATTCTCTCAACCAGCTTCACCTGGAATGCTTTTCCAACAATCTTGAAGGAGTTCCCACATTGTGGAGGTCAGGTCATCTGATGCAGCACTCCATCACTCTCCTTTTTGGTCAAATAGCCCTTACACAACCTGGAGGTGTGTTGGGTCATTGTCCTGTTAAAAACAAATGATAGTCCCACTAAGTGCAAGCCAGACTGGATGGTGTATCGCTGCAGAATGCTGTGGTAGTCATGCTGGTTAAGTGTGCCTTGAATTCAAAATAAATCACAGACAGTGTCACGCTCACATCATCACACCCCTCCTCCATGTTTCACGGTAGGAACCACACATGCGGGGGAACATCCATTCTCCACAAAGACACGGTGGTTGGAACCAAAAATCTCAAATTTGGACTCATCGGACCAAAGGACAGATTTTCACCGGTCTCATGTCCATTTCTCATGTTTCTTGGCCCAAGAAAGTCTCTTCTTATTGGTGTCCTTGAGTAGTGGTTTCTTTGCAGCAATTCGACCATGAAGGCCTGATTCACACAGTCACCTCTGAACAGTTGATGTTGAGATGTGTCTGTTACTTGAACTTTGTGAAGCATTTATTTGGGCTGCAATTTCTGAGGCTGGTAACTCTGAGTCTTCCTTTCCTTTGCGGTCCTCATGAGAGCCAGTTTCATCATAGCTCTTGATGGTTTTTGCGACTGCACTTGAAGAAACGTTCAAGTTCTTGAGATTTTCCGAAACAACTGACCTTCATGTCTTAAAGTAATGATGAACTCTCATTTCTCTTTCCTTATTTGAGCTGTTCTTGCAATAATATGGACTTGGTGTTTTACCAAATAGGGCCATCTTCTGAATGCCACCCCTACCTTGTTGCAACACAACTGATTGGCTCAAACACATTAAGTAAAGAAATTCCATAAGCTATCTTTTAAAAAGGCACACCTGTTAATTGAAATACATTCCAGGTGACTACCTCATGAAGCTGGTTGAGAGAATGCCAAGATTGCGCAAAGCTGTCATCAAGGCAAAGGGTGGCTTTCTTTGAAGAATGTCAAATATAAAATATATTTTGATTTGTTTAACACTTTTTTGGTTACTACATGATTCCATATGTGTTATTTCATAGTGTTGATGTCTTCACTTTTATTCTACAATGTAGAAAATAGTTTAAAAAAGAAAGAAAAACCCTTGAATGAGTACAGATTTGTCCAAACTGTTGACTGGTACCGTATATGGTTTCTAACTTAGAAAAGTATTTTGTACATCAATTGTACAATGGATGCTCCCTGCATATAAAAACCACAAAGAACGCACAATCTTAATTTCTATGACTCACACAATCTTTATAGAAAAAAAATCTAAACAAATTTGAGTGTACATTAGCAAGCCAGCAGCAGCTGAAATAGAAAGTGAATTCTCTCCTCCCTTCCTCCCCGCTTTTAGCTTGTGGCTATCAAGTGTCTAACTGGCTGGGTTTAGGATATTTACTAGCCCATACCAGTGACAAACTTAGCTATGTTAGTGACATAATTGTTGTTACATTTTGACACAGGCCCTTGAGCAGGCGTATTCATGCATGTATGTGTATTTCATTAACCCTGTGTCAGTCATTAAGCCACGCCGAGCCCTCCAGTGGCCCAGGGGCGATCGGAGCTGATTAATTCAGCTGTTTATCGGAACTCCAGTGCAAAAAAGGAAAGAGCTTACGCAGGTGGAGCGCCTCGCGGCACAATCATTAGGAGAGAGCTGAGAGGTGAGGGAGAACGGGGGAGGGAGGCACCGTACGACAAGAGCAGGGGAACACGGGGATTTAGGAAAGGTAAGAGACAGAAATGAGAGGAAAGAAAGGGACATCAGCAAAGGCGGTTTATTATGAGGCTTCACATATAATATATGTTAATCCGACTGTACGGTATGTTTTGAGGCCATGTGGATGTCTTGTCAGCATGACTTTTAGCATGTGTTTTTTTTCTTCCTATCTGCAGCTTCTCCGGGTTGTGAGTAGGTGGGTGTGTTGGGGGGCTGAGGTGCTGAAAACAGCAGAAGTATCATTTTCACGCTGGACGTTACCATAGGAGTTAGCATTAGCATGCACCCTGGGGGGCCAATAAGATCCTTATGAGGATGAGTTAGCAGATTGGCTAAGCATGTGTCAGGCGTAGAGCTCATCAGCGCTATGTTGCGCCACCGCCACACAGCAGGGGCAAGCACAGAGAGAGGGGTGGAGAGGGAGGAGAGGAGAAGGTTGTGGGCTGCAAGGCCCGAGAGTAAGTAGATGGGGATAGGGTGGAGGAGAGAAAAATGAACAATAGAAGGTGGTGGGTTGAAGGGAAAGAGAGTGAGGAGACAAATGAAAGCCGACTAAATATTTTAATGGCAGAAAGGTTTCTTCCAACAGTCATTTGTTCAATAATTTCACCACTTCTTTACTCCACTGACCATCAATGCACATTATACAAATGTTCCAGAATTGGATCTGCTGTGGCATCTATGATGTACTATTCTAGCTTTTCCATATCCATAAGGAGAACACACACGGTCAGGACCACTGTAAATCAGACCCCCTTTTTTTTTTACTATATTAGGATTCTACAGTTGCGGTAGCTGATTGATGATAGTAGTTTGTAACGGATGGAGTCTCATCCACTGTATTTTTGTTGTGTTGAAGTGCATGTCAATCACCCAGCACAAATGGGGGTTAGCTGAATAAATGCTGTGGCGGATATTGATGATGATCGCCCTTGTTATTTTGCAAAGTGGAGGTCTTGGATTCACAATGAGCAGGGCACTTTTTACAAGCTACCTCTACAAATCATCCAGTTCACCAGTGGGCTACATAAAAGCCACTTTGTCGACAATGAAGGCCATTAAGCAAATATTTAGTGTTTGCAGCAAACCCAATAAATCTATCAAAGCGTCCCAGAAATAGAAAGTTTTGGAGAATTTCTCTTTAATGTTACAGATTAATATTTCATCAGGCCTATCAGAGGCTGACCTATTTTTCAAGGCGGCAAGGCAGGCAGGCAGTGGGTGGGGTGTTTATATGTTTCAAAGTGGATGTGTTCATCTGTTTGTGTGATTATCTTTGTACTTTTGCCTGTGAGTTTAAGAAAAAAGTAGATGTGTGTGCGTGCATGCGTGTGTGTGTGTGTGTGTTCCCCATGCTCAGTAGTGAGGAATAATCCCAGCCAGTAGGAAACACCAGCTTGGCCTGGATCCTTTTCTCCTCTCTCATCCTGACATCACCTGGGCTCCATGATGAAGCTCTCTGTCACCCCCATCTGCCCCTCTCCCACCACCCCTCCCCTCCCCTTCTCTCCCCTGCCTCCCCCTCTCCCCTTTCCCCTACCACCCCCTCTCTCCTCTCATCTGCCTCCCCCTACCTCCTGCTCTGCCTCCCCCTCCACCTCCCCACTGCCAATAATGTGACGGCAGGATGAAGACAGTCCTCGTGCACTATTACTTTCACTGTGTGATTATTCCTCTGTTCTTTCTGTTATTCACTGTGGGCCTGGAACACCTTAAAATGACACCCCTCTTAAGCACAGACCCACTGGGCACAGACGTCAGTTTAACGTCTATTTTTATTTACATTTGGTTGACTTCTCAACTAACATGAATTCCTACTTGAAAGTACCCCTCCCCCAAAAAATCACAGTGAAATTGGACTTGTGAAATTCCCTTACATTGTTGACTTTCCACATTGATTCAACAAATTATTTTGTTGAAATTACGTGGAAACAAAGTTGATCCAACCAGTTTTTATTCCCGTGGGGACCCTTGTTCTGTAGACTCTATAGCAGCCTTTGAGTTTGTGAGTGTGGTTATGTATGGTCCCTATACTGTATGTCCCTAAATGTCCCTATTATAGTTAAAAACTTTCCTCAAATCAGCATGGAGAATACCCTGGCCTAGCCAACAACAACATCAAAACAGACTTAGTGAAGAGTGTATACACACACACACATTCGCACGCTGCCTCTTTATCCAATCCCAGCAGACGAACAGGACCACCCCGGGAACCCTCTTTTTCCTGAAGAATGTCATTGGTTCTCTAGACGACCATCTTGCTAGAGCTTCCTAATCCCACTGTGTTTGTGTGCTGGGTCACAGTGTGTCTCAGCGTGTCTCGGTGGGGGGGCCTAATGTTATTGTGTGTAGTCTATGCAGACAGAGAAGGTCTCCTGCGTCTGTAGGGCAGGGATCATCAGCTAGATTCAGCCACGGGACAATTTTTTTCTTGAGCGGATGGTTGGGGCCCGGAACATAATTACAAATCATTTATAGACTGCAAATTGACTGCAAGAAGCCCAAACAAATATAATATTTGACAAAAAAAAAAAATATATATATATATATATATATACATATATTTACATTTGTATACTATCACATACAGTATGTCTCTCTATATCTACGGTATATCTCTCTACTTTCCCAAAATGTCAATCACTTGGAGCTGATTTGCTGTTGTCTATACAGTCTTTTATATCCAACAATTAAAATAATAAAATCACCCGCGGGCCGAATTCGTCCCGCGGGCCACCAGCTGGGGGGGCCTGCTTGACAGACTGCTAAGCTGTGATCAGTTCCCAACCATAACAGACAGACTGACTCCTCTGCTGTCCTTATCAGGACAAAACACATGTGTTTCTGCAGGACATCTAAAAACCCACTCAGAGACACACAAACACATGTCCACTGCCGCTTAAGCCCTCCCAAAAGCAGGCCTTTTCTCTCTCTCTCTCCATCCCCCGCTCCCTCCATCAGTCTCTCAGAAGAACAGAAAGATGGGGAGAGGGCAATAAGAAAATTCTTCAAAATGTGGAGGCAGAGGATAGCGCGGGTGTTTAGCTTGTTTAATGCCCCTAACGCACCGGAGTAGTGCTTGTGGAGTGACGGGATAGTTAAGCCAATCGACTGCCTACTTACACAAAGAATGAGGCGGTGGAGACTTCGGCTAACTCCTCTCATCTCTCTCTTTCTTACCCCTCGCAGTTTTCAGGGGAGGTCCCAGAGAACCGGGTCAATGTTGTGGTTGCCAACCTGACCGTGATTGACCGGGACCAGCCACACTCGCCCAACTGGAATGCCGTGTACAGGATCATCAGCGGAGACCCGATAGGTCACTTCACCATCATCACCGACCAACACACCAACGACGGCATGGTTACCGTAGTGAAGGTAAGGCCCTGTGTCCAATCAAGACAGTGCTACATGATCTCAGACAACAACAAAAATGCAGTGGAGAGTTTTGTCTAGAGCAGATTGGTTCAAAGCTGTTCCACAGAGATTTACATGTAGGAAAGTAACAGAAAAAAAAGCACCCAATTCTGTTTGACCTTTGCTCTGAAAAACATTTGATATTGAATGGGCAGGTGGTGCTAAAATAGTGAAGAATTCCACGTCAATCAGCAACTGAAAACGGATATTCTCCAGGTCTCACCTAGACCCACTTATCATATCCATTTCAAAAGCACACTTCTTCACCGAGCCTACAGAAAGGTCAAGGTTGAGTGAGGACTGTTGTTGTCAGGTCTATATCGTATGATATTTTATTTTAGTAACCATACGACATGTCCTTGTGAGGTTGATGTAGCACATACAGTGTTATCCCATTAATCTGTGTGTTGCGTGTCAGATCTATAAGTCAGTGTGTGTCCGCCCCAGGCTGTACACTAGCTATAGGCTGGGGAGGGGCAGCTAAGGACACAACACAATGGGAGCTTTGACTTTGAAACCCCCTAGCTAAGTCTAATTGAGGGATAGGGTAGGTCCTTCACAAGCACATGGGCGCGCATTTATGCACCAACCTCGCACGCACACACACACACACAGTGAACCCGTACACACACATATATAATGGCTACTAAGACCATTGCAACAAATTCGATATTGATTTCTCAATTACAAATTGCAGTGGTGTTATAATGTTCTAGCTACTGAGGTGGATGGATACAACAACACAGCCGTGTCTTGTCATCCTATCTGTTTACCGTTTTAGGAACAGGCTTGTGTGTGAGTGTGAGTTTTTGTGTGTGTGCGTGCCTGTACAGGTATACTGTATACAGCGTGTTTGACTAGTTTATTGATGAGCTGCCCCTGCAGAGCCAGTTGTAATTCCTCTTTCTACTCCTTTTGTCTGTCTGTGTGACTCTACAATAACATTTTGAGGAATGGCATTAACACCCCTCTATTTCTCTCCGCACCTCAGGCACTGGCATTTTGCTTTCCTTCATTATCTCTAGATGACTGGATTTTTACACTGAACCAAAAATATTAACGGAATAAGTGTTGGTCCCATGTTTTATGAGCTGAAATGAAAGATCCCAGAAAGGTTCCATACGCACAAACAGCTTATTTCTCTCAATTAGTGTACAAATTGGTTTACATCCCTGTTAGTGAGCATTTTGCCTTTACCAAGATAATCCATCCACCTGACAGGTGTGGCATATTAAGAAGCTGATTAAACAGCAGGATCATTACACAGGTGCATCTTGTGCTGGGGACAATAAAAGGCCACTCTAAAATGTGCAGTTTTGTCACACAATGCCACAGATGACTCACGTTTTGAGGGAGCGTGTAATTGGCATGCTGACTGGAAGAATGTCCACCAGAGCTGTTGAATGATACCATAAGCCGCCTCCAACGTCGTTTTAGAGAATTTGGCAGTACGTCCAACCGGCCTCGCAACCGCAGACCATGTGTAAATACGACAGCCCGTGACCTGCACGTCCGGCTTCTTCACCTGCGGGATCGTTTGAGGACAGCCACCCGGACAGCTGATGAAACTGTGGGTTTGGACAACCAAAGCATTTCTGCACAGAATCCGTCTCAGGGAAGATCATCTGAGTACTCGTCGTCCTCACCAGGGTCTTGACCTGACTGCAGTTCGGCGTCGTCACCGACTTCAGTGGGCAAATGCTCACCTTCGATGGCCACTGGCACGCTGGAGAAGTCTGCTCTTCACGGATGAATCGCGGTTTCAACTGTACCTGGCAGATGTGGCGTGTTGGTGAGCGTTTTACTGATGTCAACGTTGTGAACAGAGTGCGGAGTGTGGCGGTGGGGTTATGGCACGGGCCGGCAAAAGCCACAGTCAACGAACACAATTGCATTTTATCAATGGCAATTTGAATACCGTGAGGAGATCCTGAGGCCCATCGTCGTGCCTTTCATCCATCGCCATCACCTCATGTTTCAGCATGATAATGCACAGCCCCACGTCGCAAGGATCTGTACACAATTCCTGAAAATATCTCAGTTCTTCCGTGGCCTGCATACTCACCAGACGTCGCCCATTGAGCATGTTTGGGATGCTCTTTCACAGCCATTGAAGAGGAGTGGGATAACATTCCACAGGCCACAATCAACTGCCTGGTCAACTCTATGCGAAGAAGAAGTGTCGTGCTGCATGAGGCAAATGGTGGTCACACCAGATACGGACTGATTTTCTGATCCACGACCCAACCTTTTTTTTAAGGTATCTGTGACCAGCAGATGATATCTGTATTCCCAGTCATGTGAAATCCATAGATTAGGGCCTAATGAATTGATTTTCTTATATGAACTGTAACTCAGTAAAATCTTTGAAATTGTTGCATGTTGCGTTTATATTTTTGTTCAGTGTAGAATACCTTTCATCACTACTCGCTCCCTGATGTACAATTGAGCAGGCAGGCGGGTGGGCAGCCGTAAGCTGCCGTAGCAACCCCAGGGAGGATATCAGGAAATCATAAATTAAGAGCCAGGAGCAGCGCCGAGGAATAGACCGTCTCAACAAGTAAACAGGAAGGCTTTGAGTCTCTCTGGGGAGCAGAGCCGGAATGGCTACCAACTCTAATCGGTTTCACATCAGACAACCTGGAACGCATAGGTAGCAGGGAAACGGGGGAACATCACAGAGCCGCATTTGAATTCTTGTGGTATGTGTTTACTGAGGAGGCCTCTCTGGCTGCTAGTGGAGGCACATCAGCAGAACACGCTGACATCTCTCACATGCTTACTGAGACAGCTCCCCTGGGACCCATCGCTGCTCCGTAAACAAGGACTGAGGTCTTAACCCGCACATGTCACACGTGTAGAGAACTCTCTGCGGAACCAATAAGAACACCAATAAGGAATCCTGGATTGAAACAGAGGCACCACAGAATCAAATACAGACAAACATACACACACATGCGCACGTATGCACACACACACTATTTTGCCTTTAATAAGTCATTAGGATATGTAAATTCAAGAAGCCTGTGATGAACACAGGAAATGATAGGGGTGACTACACACCAGAGAGAAGAAAGGAGAGGAGCGGGAAGGAGGAAGTGAGGAGTAGACGGGAGAGTTGCCAATGAGGAGAGGAGGCAGGGTAGATTATATTAGGAGGAGGGAGGGAGGGAAGTGAGGAGAAGGGGAAGCAGGGGAATGGAAGCGCTTAGGAGGAGAGGGGATGAAGAGCAGATTCGGGAAGGAGAAGAGGAACGAGAGGGATGGAGTAAAAGGTGGAGGGGGAGATGTAGTGAGTGATGGATCACAGGAAGGAGGTGGAGGCTAGGTTATTGACCTTTAACCCCCTCGTTCTGCTCTCCTCCCCTAGGATGTGTGTGTGTTAGTGAGCCTTCAGATACGCCGGACCTCCCTGTGCACTGAACACCACTGGCTATGGATCAAAGAGCTCCGAGTACACCACTGGTTCACCCCACACAGACACACGCAAAAGGGCAGGGCACGCCAACACCAGCCATCTCTTCTTATTACTTGTGCACGTACACACATACCCCACCGTGGCATCTGTCAGATCCAATCCCCTCATCACCCTGGCTGCTTGATTATGAATGCTTTTTATATCTCTGCCCGTCGTGTCCGTTCGCTGCTAACACTGAGGCGATGCAACACACAGATGTGCTCCAAATCATTACAGTCACAATCAAACCCAGCAGACACCAGCCCCCTTGGCGCTAATCATCAACCGGATAGCTAACTGTAATCAGACCGAGCATCACGCAACACCCAACATATTTGTTTGTGTGTTTCTGGTTATTTGAATCTGGGTTTGTGTTGTCTTCATTAAGCCAGCCCAGAGCTGTCGCTCCGTTTTAGGGTCACAGGGCAGATCGCCCTTGTAGGTGGCTGGAGCTAGCCGACGCACGCACGCACGCACACACACACACACACACACACACACACACACACACACACACAGCGAGGAGTTTACCCAGCGTGAACTGAACAGGGAGCACTACAGCAGCCAGTCCATGAATAGTTTAAGGCCTGCCTAACCCACTCAGTGTTAGCAGGGTAACTACAGGTAGGGGTATAGAGGTCCCTCTAAGTTTAACGGTAACGTTGTTCAAATTCATCCCAGCTATTGCGGAAGCTAGCACTGCTCAGCACCAGGACTCAGCTCTCTCTCTCGCTCTGTCGCTCTCTCTCTCTCTCTGTCTGTGCGTGTTTAACACCTGTAGGTGGAGGATAGAGGGACTGAGGAACTGGAGGAGAATGTTTAAGTGTTCTGGGGATGGCTGGGGGTTAGATAGCACCGTGGGTTTGATCCCTCTCTTGTTATTTCTCTCCCGTATATATTTCTTCTCACCATAGTGCAGGGTTTGTTTCTTTCCTGCTTTCTTTCTCCCGGTTTATTCGACCCTTCCTAGTATTCTCTTATTATCCATCTCTCTCGCTCTCTTGTCTCTCGCTACCTCATCATTGATTTGTCTTCTGTTTGTATTTGCCTTCCTTTTTCACTACAGCTTTGCCTCTTTCTCTCTCTGATTGCCGTTTGACGGACTGTGAGATGACTGATTGTAACCTAATTATCTCCACCTCTCCTCCTCTCCAGCCGGTGGACTTTGAGCAGAACAGAGCCTTCATGCTGACGGTGGTGGTCAACAACCAGGCCCCGCTGGCAAGTGGGATCCAGTCGTCCCTCCAGTCCACATCTGGGGTCACCATCTCTGTGGTAGACATCAACGAACCGCCCTACTTCCCTACTAACCCCAAGTCCATCCGCTTTGAGGAGGGCGTCCCCGCTGGCACCTCTCTCACCACATTCTCAGCCAGCGACCCTGACCGTTTCATGCAGCAGAGCATCAGGTACTGGACACACACATTTACACACACACACACACACACACACACACATACAGACACACAAACACACACACATTCACGCATGCACGCACACGCTCACACTCTCTCCCAACCCTGACTGCTTCCTGAGCTGAGCATTAGGTACAGTGGGGAACTATGCAAACAAACTGTCTCCTCTCTCTCTCTCTCTTAAGATTTCTATGTAAACTCACTCAGTACAGAGCTGCCCTTCCCCCTGTATAAACTAGCAGTAGTGGCACAGTGGCCAAGTGCCATCTTAGGGCTTATACAGGCAGCGAAAAGTAGTTGCAAAAAAATATTTGTTTTATATAGCATGTACATAAGCTTTTTTCTATTTACATTAGCAACGGTATGCCACATGCCAAGAGAGAGTTCGGGGGCTTGGCGATGTGACGTGACATGAATGTTCTACCTCAATAGCTCAAGTGTACTGTAAATACACAGTAGCCAGTAAGCATGCAAACTCTTCAACTAGCTAACATTATGCAAGCACCTTTTCATCTACCATATTACACTCTTGATTAATGCAATAAAAGCATATGACAATCTTGAATAATGCAGCAAATTACGAGCTTGTGCAGATATTTAAAGGTTTCTTTTCTCGTCCACGCACTCATTCATTTAGCTGCAAGACCATTACACGGGAAAAAGTGGCACAACCGCTAGCTAGCTAGCTAGCGTCAAGTAACAACATTTGTTTCATCAAGTAGCTAAATTATCATAGCAAGAATGAACGTTTACCCCTCTCGGACGAATATAAAAGTACAGTAATGCCATCATACATTGTCAGTCATCACAGAGCTCGGTGGCTAACAAGCTAACCAAATGTCTGCATCCTCCTCACAGACTACCAATAGCTAATGCTAAAGTCAGCCAACGTTAGCTGAACCGTAGCTAGGTTGCTTTTTGGCCTACTTACCGTATTGACGTTACCTTTGAACACGTTTCCCCAAATGGCGGCCCGCGCTGGTTTTATTTGGTCCCCCACGATATTTTTTTTGGGGGGGGGGACATAATACTAAAAGCACCACACATTTTTTTTTTTGCATTTTGGAAATCTGTTCCCAAGTTTTACCACGCATAATAGAGAGACGGGTGATCATACAAATGTAAGCAAGGTTTGAGAAATTCTTATGTTTTAGTCAAATACTATGCTAAACAAAATATAAACGCAACATGCAACAATTTCAAAGATTTTACTGAGTTCATGTAAGGGAATCAGTCAATTGAAATAAATGTATCTGTTGGTCACAGATACCTTAAAAAAAGTCAAGGATCAGAAAACCAGTCAGTATCTGGTGTGACCACCATTTGCCTCATGCAGCGCAACACATCTCCTTCGCATAGAGTTGATCAGGCTGTTGATTGTGGGCTTTGGAATGTTGTCCCACTCCTCTTCAATGGCTGTGCGAAGTTGCTGGATATGGAGGAAACTGGAGCACGTTGTCATACACGTCGGTCCAGAGCATCCCAAACATGCTCAATTGGTAACATGTCTGGTGAGTATGCAGGCCATGGGAGAACTGGGAAATGTTCAGCGTCCATGAATTGAGTATGAGGTGATGGCGGCGGATGAGTGCCACGACAATGGGCCTCAGGATCTAATCACGTTATTTCTGTGCATTTAAAATGCAATTGTGTTTGTTGTCCATAGCTTATGCCTATGCATACAATAACCCCATCGCCACCTTGGGACACTCTGTTCACAATGTTGACATCAGCAAACCAATCGTCCACACAACTCCACAACTCTGCGGTTGTGAGGCGTCTTATGGGAGATCATTTCAATTCTCTGGCATCACCCCTGGTGGACATTCCTGCACTATGAATGCCAATTTGCTGCTCCCTCAAAACGTTTTTAGAGTGGCCTTTTAATGTGCCCAGCACAAGGTGCACCTGTGTACTGATCATGCTCTTTAATCCGTTTTTTTATAAGCCACACCTGTCAGGTGGATGGATTATCTTGGCAAAGGAGAAATGCTCACTAACATGGATGTAAACACATTTGTGCACAACATTTGAGAGAAATAAGCTTTTTGTGCGTATGGTCATTTCAGCTCATGAAACATAGGACTAACACACATACTGCGTTTATATTTTTGTTCCGTGTATATCTGTTTGAGTTTCCTGTGGTCAATTTACAGTCTAAAAATTGTTTCTCATTATGTTCTGGACCCCTACCATCCTGTCAACAAAAAATCGTCCAGCAACTGAATCTAGTCAATGATCCCTGCCTTAGAGCAAACCATGCTTCATTTCATCAATATCATGCAAATCAGTACATGAAAAAACACATTGCGACTGACAAAGTTGTTAGTTCACTGAGTTTCTACTTGTGTTTTCTGCTTGCTTTTGCATTGAAATAAATTCTGGTGGTCCGAGATTCCCTTCAATTTCAGAATAACCGGCTGTTACTGCAATTTAGGTAAAAACTCAATAAAACAAGTCTCCAATATAAGGATGCCTATACATTTCATCTCTTTCAAAACCATTATGATTTTTACTGTAGGAGCATTTGGCTCAATGATACAATTCTGTTTACACCCGATGGCTCAGAGAGGCGGTGACTCTTGAGTAAGGCTCTCCTGCAACCTCCGGCGGTAGTGGTTTGAGATGTGACCAGTTCGCAAGTTTACATTGCAGTATTTTCTCTAAATCTGTAGGCAATCTCTTGTAGTGAGAATAGGGCCATACGTGCACGGATACAAAAAGAGAGAGCGACAGAGAGAGAGAGAGCGGGAGGATGAAAGTGAAATGGGGACCATGGTTCTTGGCAGTGTCCATCTCTCAGCAGTCCAGTCTGCCAGTGCTCGCTCGGCGCCAGCACAGGGCCCTGAGTTAGGAGGGCACGAGGGTTAATGGGGAGCACTGCCCCCTGGGTAACCCGAAGCCATGTGTATTCTAAAGGTATAGATAGGACACACACACACACATACAGCATCTGGCCCCTGCTCGAAGGCCTGACACAGCAGTCTGTACACCTGCAGTGTTCCCAGGGCTCTCACACTATTGGCTGTGAATCTAAACCAACCTTTAAACGCCGTCTGTGGAGCACAGCAGTGTCTTCACTTCCTCAATGTCAGCTGATTTATGACACGATTATGTTGATTATGATGTAGGAGGGAGGGGCTACATTGTTCTTTCACACATACTTGCAAGCACGCACATACAGTCAATCACTCACCTAAACACATGTGTGCTGTGGTGGGAAAAGTACCCATACTTGATTAAAAGTAAAGATACCTTAATAGAAAATGACTAAAAGTAAAAGTCAACCAGTAAAATACACATTCAGTAAAAGTCTAAAAGTGTTAGGTTTTAAATATATTTAAAGTGGCAATCAGCAGTAGAAACAAGAACACAGTGACATCCCTTACCCCTGTTTCGGTAAGAAGCTGGAGCTGGAGAAATGTAACCACTCTCAAATTCATAAACAGAGCTATGGATGCAAGGACTAATCATCCATGATATCAAATGATAGTTTTAACCATATTGTGAGGCTGTATAGTGTTTGTTTACATTTTCTTTGTTGGAGTAAAACAAGTTTATATTTGGGGATCTGATGGTGTACGACAGTAAAACTAAGCTCATGAGGCATTTATAAGTTATATTCTTCAAGAATCAATAGGTGCATATCATTTATTTATACGTCCAAAAATGGATGTAGCAACTACTGTAGCCCCTTTAAGTATGAAACGTAAATAATTTAAAATTCCTTAAATGAAGGAAACCAGACGGCACTATTTTTTTAATTTTTTTTTTTTTTTCTTTACGGATAGCCAGGGGCACACTCCAAAACTCAGACATTACAGGGAAAATGTATGTAGTAAACAATATGTAGTGAAGTAAGAGTACAAATTCCCCAAAATATGACTTAAGCAGTACTTTAAAGTATTTTTACTGAAGTACTTTACACAACTGCTAGTGTGTATGTATGGTGTTTGTCTGTATGTTTTCTCCCTGGCTGGGTCAGTCTGACTAAGTGGATGGCTGTGTCTATGAGAGGGCCAGGCCATCACCCCACCCCAAACCCCACATTCATCGTCATGTACCCTTTTCCTCTCTCTCTCTGGGGCAAAGATCTAAACAAATTTGCCAGTTAATTTCACTGCAAATTAGTGTAAATTATAATTATAATTTAGGAAGACGCCAAAGTCACCAGCTGGGCTCTCTGTCTTGCTGCAGCTCTCTGTCTTTCTCTTCTGTCTCTCTTTGCTTTCTCTCTCTCCCCCTCCCCCCTTTCCCTCGTTCTCTCCCGATCCTTTTCCGTACACCAGTTTTAGTCCACAGTACATCTTGGAGATAAGTTTGAGTAGCTGAGGCACACTGTGTTCTGTCATGGCCTGCCTCACACATTCACACTCTCTCCCTTTTTCTTTCTCTTCCTCCTTTCCTCTCTCTCCACCCCTCTCTCTCTCTCTCTCTCTCTCTCTCCATCTCTCTTTCTCTCTCTCTCTCACACACACACATGCACAAACACACACTGATACACAATCTCCCCACCACAATCAATTCTCCTGCACATCTAGTGTTTTACCGTAGCCCAGCCCTGGCACCTTAAGAAACTAGTGGGACAGTTTGCCCACATCAGCCTCCAATGTGGTTTCATCTGAGAGGTCCCGTGTGGCTCAGTTGGTAGAGAATGGTGCTTGCAATGCCAGGGTTGTGGGTTTGATTCCCACAGGGGACCAGTATGAAAATATATGCACTCTGAATAAGAGCGTCTGCTAAATGACAAGAATCTGTATTGCAGTCCTATAGTGTGAGAGGCGTAAAAGGCATCAGGCTTGGATCATGCAGGGAAACTAATCACTTGGATTCTTATTCCTCAAAGGAAATGTAATCATACATAATGAATGTGTGCTAAGTCATGCCAATCAACCAAACCATGTATTATCTTGTTTGTAGTCAGCCATTACACTCTGTCCTCACAATCAGACACGGGGGAACAGAAACCATGCAAAGTTTTAATGGGGGTTTTATCTGTGGTTTTTTGTTTTATTATCAGCTGAAACTTTTGATCGGAAGCCCATCTTAGTAGCCAGTGAGCAGAGTTTGTGTGTGTTGACTAGCTAGCAATTTGTCACGACTCATTTGTTTTGGTGACTGGTTTGAGGCACAACTCCCATTGTATGTGTGACTACTGCCAGGTTCAAAGGTCAGAGATCTCTCTATGTGACTGAGGGAGACCAGACAAATGTAATGTGAGTGTAGGAAAGAGGAAGGGTGCTGCTGAATAAAGAGAAAAGGAAAAGGCAATGAACAAGATGGAGAGTGAGAGGAGGAAAAGCAGGGCGGGGAGGTTTGGAGATTTGAAAGAGGGAAGGGGGAGGTCAGGACCAGAACTTGACAGTTTTTCTTCAGTCTAATGGCAGGCAGTGAGTTCTAGGGGTGGTTGAGGGGGGACAGAGGCCAGTGTATGGGGGAATGGGAGGGGGGAAGAGGGGGAGGCTTGGAGAGAGGAATCAGGCATTACCTGTCAGAGCCAGACGAGCGAGGCGAGGTGTGGGATTGGAGATGCACGCATAAATGATTACCCAGACCACCCTGCATGGGCTGGAGGAAGGTGAGGAGGACATGTATTTTTGATTATCAAGGACAGGCTTTGAAAAAAATACATTTTCTTCCTTCTACCACTACTATCGCTAACCCCAACAGACTTCACACTAGATCGTATTCACTCCTCACACCCACTTGCCAGTTCCACAAAGCTGTCATATGGATAGAGAGACTGATCAAGGTAGTAGGCAGACGATGGAATTATGCAGCTTGGATACTAACACTTAATATAACTTGCACTTCTCCTTGTTGTCTTTTAAAGCACCAGAGCTAACAATGGCTGTCGGTTCCAGACAGTAGAGAAGCAGTAAGAACCAAAGAAATGAAATGATAAAACTGCCCACCAACCCCAGGTTTTGATATCAGCAATGAAATCATAGAATTGACTCTGGCCTGCCAAGCCAGATTGCCGTTACTTGAAAAGTGCTTTTCCCAGTCGTGTACTGTTTGTTTCGTGTGTGTGCAAATCACGTGGGATCGCTGGAGGCTGGAGGTGGGGGACTCCGATCCGTCGGGTAGATTTAGCTCGGCGCCAGTTCTGTAACGTATCCAACGTCTGTCACTGCGGCAGCCCAGGCGTCCCAACAGAAACAGGAAGTGACACTTCATTTGCTGACTGCTATGGCAACTGCCACTCACCCAGGCAGTGGGATTGGCTCACAGTGTGGCGTGACTATAATGCGGTCACTATGGGTACGACGAAGCAAAAGCCAGCACAGCTTTCCCTTGGATCTGACACATCATCGTCCGTTAGAGCTGATAGTCACGTGAAATCCCAGCTGAAAATCTGACATTCAAACTAGAAATTAATTAAGAGGAAGTGATGTTCAACACGAGCCGCCGAGATTGAGATCTGCACTCAGGACCCACTGAGGTGCCCTTAATGTGCCCGATTGTTTAAAGAAAATGTCTAATTACACACCCGATCGTCTCTTCAATGCGGGGGGGGGGGGAAATTGGCTTGCGCTGGAGTGCTATAATGCACTTAATAAACTTGATCTAAGTTTTATTTTAACTGTGTTAGGCACTGTTCGGGGGATTTAATTAATGAGTAATGTTTGAGCGTCAGGCTCTGGGGAGCAGACCTTTTGTGTAATGTCTTTTATCATCACAGACCTCTAACTTTTAATGTTACCAGATAAGGGAGGGGGAGAGAGGGACGAGAGAGAACAGGACCTTAATGGAGGTGAGGGGCGAAAGGGTGTGTCCATTTCCCCCTCTCTACCTCTTTATTTCTCTATTTCCTGCTCACCAACTCCAGCCTCAGGCTTCTTCCTCTCCTTCTCAGGTTTCTTCCTCTCCTTCTCAGGTGTGACTGCTCTCCACTGGAGACCTAGAGTACAACCTGGACCTGCCTCCACAGACAGACAGAGACCTAGAGTACAACCTGGACCTGCCTCCACAGACAGACAGAGACCTAGAGTACAACCTGGACCTGCCTCCACAGACAGACAGAGACCTAGAGTACAACCTGGACCTGCCTCCACAGACAGACAGAGACCTAGAGTACAACCTGGACCTGCCTCCACAGACAGACAGAGACCTAGAGTACAACCTGGACCTGCTTCCACAGACAGACAGAGACCTAGAGTACAACCTGGACCTGCCTCCACAGACAGACAGAGACCTAGAGTACAACCTGGACCTGCCTCCACAGACAGACAGAGACCTAGAGTACAACCTGTACCTGCCTCCACAGACAGACAGAGACCTAGAGTACAACCTGGACCTGCCTCCACAGACAGACAGAGACCTAGAGTACAACCTGTACCTGCCTCCACAGACAGACAGAGACCTAGAGTACAACCTGTACCTGCCTCCACAGACAGACAGAGACCTAGAGTACAACCTGTACCTGCCTCCACAGACAGACAGAGACCTAGAGTACAACCTGTACCTGCCTCCACAGACAGACAGAGACCTAGAGTACAACCTGGACCTGCCTCCACAGACAGACAGAGACCTAGAGTACAACCTGTACCTGCCTCCACAGACAGACAGAGACCTAGAGTACAACCTGTACCTGCCTCCACAGACAGACAGAGACCTAGAGTACAACCTGGACCTGCCTCCACAGACAGACAGAGACCTAGAGTACAACCTGGACCTGCCTCCACAGACAGACAGAGACCTAGAGTACAACCTGTACCTGCCTCCACAGACAGACAGAGACCTAGAGTACAACCTGGACCTGCCTCCACAGACAGACAGAGACCTAGAGTACAACCTGGACCTGCTTCCACAGACAGACAGAGACCTAGAGTACAACCTGGACCTGCCTCCACAGACAGACAGAGACCTAGAGTACAACCTGTACCTGCCTCCACAGACAGACAGAGACCTAGAGTACAACCTGGACCTGCCTCCACAGACAGACAGAGACCTAGAGTACAACCTGGACCTGCCTCCACAGACAGACAGAGACCTAGAGTACAACCTGTACCTGCCTCCACAGACAGACAGAGACCTAGAGTACAACCTGGACCTGCCTCCACAGACAGACAGAGACCTAGAGTACAACCTGTACCTGCCTCCACAGACAGACAGAGACCTAGAGTACAACCTGTACCTGCCTCCACAGACAGACAGAGACCTAGAGTACAACCTGTACCTGCCTCCACAGACAGACAGAGACCTAGAGTACAACCTGTACCTGCCTCCACAGACAGACAGAGACCTAGAGTACAACCTGGACCTGCCTCCACAGACAGACAGAGACCTAGAGTACAACCTGTACCTGCCTCCACAGACAGACAGAGACCTAGAGTACAACCTGTACCTGCCTCCACAGACAGACAGAGACCTAGAGTACAACCTGGACCTGCCTCCACAGACAGACAGAGACCTAGAGTACAACCTGGACCTGCCTCCACAGACAGACAGAGACCTAGAGTACAACCTGGACCTGCCTCCACAGACAGACAGAGACCTAGAGTACAACCTGGACCTGCCTCCACAGACAGACAGAGACCTAGAGTACAACCTGGACCTGCCTCCACAGACAGACAGAGACCTAGAGTACAACCTGGACCTGCCTCCACAGACAGACAGAGACCTAGAGTACAACCTGGACCTGCCTCCACAGACAGACAGAGACCTAGAGTACAACCTGGACCTGCCTCCACAGACAGACAGAGACCTAGAGTACAACCTGGACCTGCCTCCACAGACAGACAGAGACCTAGAGTACAACCTGGACCTGCCTCCACAGACAGACAGAGACCTAGAGAGAGAAGAAACCATTGATAAAAAGAGCAAGACTGATGGATACATGCATACACAGACTGTAACAAGGTTATTTCATGTTCATGAATGTAGCATCTTCCCTAATGAAACCCATAGCGGGTGGTAACTGTAACAAAAGGCCTACAAGTTTTAAGAGATTACGTTACCCCAGGGAACCCATTGCGGGTGGTAACAACAGAAACACGGTAGCTTTAATCACGTCAGGTGAGTGTCACAAAACAAGGTTGATATATTCTCGTCGGGGGAATTTAGCGAGAAGTGTCAGCCTAATTGCATTTGCAACACAGCTCCTTTTATTGCATTTCCGTTTTTGCGTGTTGCACTTGCATCGTAGAGAGACTGTTCTATAAAGCCAAACATCTTACATCAGATTCCATGGGCAGTAAGCTTCAGCAGCTTCCGAACACAGTCAGCTACTGTCTTTCTCCTCTCGCTCTGTCTTTTATCCCTGCCCCCCTCTGTGCAGGCCACACTCCCTCCCCAGTAGTTATTTCACAGGCTGCCAGTTCCAGTCTGCGGGTAGCTGCCTGCCGCGCTGACCACTCGGCAGTGTGGAAATGTCATCCCTCTCATCCCATTCCCAAGGCCGCGTAGAGCCTGGGATACAGCCCACTAGCCTGCTGGGAAAATCCCCACATCTTCTCCACAGGGGAGAGATTACTCCCTCCATCCCTCTCTCTTTCCATCGCTCCATCCCTACATTTAGACCTTCTCTCCAGCCCACTTACCGTAGTGCAGGCCTATGGGAACATGGTAGACATCGTTAGAGAGCCTGAGGGAGAGGGTATGGGTATTAGGCATGGAGGCCTGTTTGCAGGTGTGAATGTGTTCTCTACGTCAGTGCATATGAAACACGGATGTAGAGGAGAGAGGAGAGAGAGAGGAGAACCCAGGCAGATATCCACACAGGGATTTCTGGGTAAATTGTGGAGATGATACCCTTATTTTTCTCTCTCCTATCTTGGAATAATACCTTCACCTGCTCCCCTATCCCCCCCCTTTACTCTCATACACATTTACATAGTTACAGTTTAAAGTACAGGGATGTGGAAAATCAGGTGAAATTGACTGTAAGCTACAGGCTGTGAATGAGATATTGATGAAGTTTTAAACTGGGTGTTGTGTAACTGGCATACAACTGAACAGCACTTTTGAAAGTGATGTCCATTCCATTGATTTAGTCGACATATGTTAACCGCCGCCTTAACCTGCTACCATCCTCCTCTTCGCTGATGAAGAGTGAGTATACATCATTTCTCTGAACCTGTTAGTCTAAACCTCCTTCTCTCCTCCTCCGCCTGTCTGTCCAGGTATTCTAAACTGGCCGACCCAGCTGACTGGCTGTCCATCAACAACACCAACGGTCAGATCATCACCACGGCAACCCTGGACAGAGAGTCCATCTACGTCAAAAACAACATTTATGAAGCCACCTTCCTCGCGGTTGACAATGGTGAGACCCATTGTCTGTGCTTGTGTGTGTGCGTGTGCGTGTGTGTGTATGTGTGTGTGCGTGCGTGCGTGTGTGTGTGCGTGTGTGTGTGTGTGTGGCAGAAAAAGAGAAAGACTGAGAGAAAGGAGAGAGGAGGTGCAGAGGACAGAGGTGGGCCCAGTGGGGTTGAGCAGAGACCAACCTAAAGCTGAATTAGAGCTGAGACTCCTGGTAACAGAGAGCTAGTCATGCTGTATCGACCGGTTCTCCTTTCTTCCCTCGCTTCGCCTCTCCGCCTCTCTTTCTTTCTCCTCTGCCCATCCACTGCAGTGAGTGTGGCACATCCAGTTTGCTCTGCCACCCAGTTCAAGATTGAGCTTAACTGAGCACAAACTCAATCCCAGCAAACAAACAAACTCTCCTTTTTTTCTCATGCGGAAGCAAACAGAATGCTTTTCCCCTCCCAAAGTGCCTTATCAGTGACGTGCAGTGCATTGGTGTGTTTACCTAAAGTTGGGATGGCTTTGAAGAATGATTGACACTGCCTGTGCGTGTGTGTGTGTGTGTGTGAGTGAGCGTGTTCCCAGTGATTGGCAACGTCAGAGACCGTGATGTGTAACTTCCTGTGTTGTTTTCTGCAGCGGGGGTAGGAAGTGTCCCAGCTAGCACATAACGTTCTGAGAACCATATGTTTCTTAGAACTTGGTGAGAGCTTGGTTGTCCTATGGTTATTTTTGCATACAACCTTCCTACAACATTCTGGGAATAGTGAAGGACACTCAGCTAGCACATAGAATTCTGAGAACCATATGTTTCTTAGGTGGGAATTTCAGTACTTCAGCATAACGTTTCTTACAGGTTTCCTCGTTGTTCTATTTAAAGTCATGTTCTCAGAAATTTCAGAGAATGTTAAGAAACAACGTTCTTTTGTGGGAATTTCAGTACTTCAGCATAACGTTTTCTACAGGTTTCCTTGTGGTTTTATTTAAAGTCATGTTCTCAGATAGTTCAGAGAATGTTAAGAAACAACGTTCTTTTGTGGGAATTTCAGTACTTCAGCTCAACATTTTCTACAGGTTTCCTCATGGTTCTATTTAAAATAATGTTCTCTGAACATTAAGAAACCTTTCCATAAACAAGCACAAGAAAACATTAGTAGCATTCAAAGAACGATCTAAGAATATTATTTCGTAACATATACTTTCCTTTCTCAACGTCAACAAAACTCTCTCTCTCCTCTATCTTGTTAAGTGTGTTTGGGTGTGTTGGCCGCGGCAACTAATTGGCCACACCTGATCTTAATGAGTGCTTGTTTCGTTTGAAATGGGGTCTGTTTGAATAGACTAAAATGAAAAGCTTTGTATGAGTAAAAAAAAAAAAAAACATGTCATGCTAGCTCCTTCCTGGTGGCACAGTGGACTCATTCCATGTATAGAGAAGAGAAGATCATAGGTTGCAATCTCACTGACACCATGCCACAATAAAAAAAGACATCTGTTTGCATGATTAATGTCCATGTGTCCTATCTGTGCTTGTAGTTCAAAACAGTTAACTCAAACTAAGCTAGCAGTGTTATTAAAAAATCTTATTGAAACATGTTCTCAGAACATTATTTAATTACCTTCAAATAACCTTTAATTTCCGTTCTCAGAACTTTAATAAAACTTCCCAGGAAAACTTTCAGGGAACCGTAGTAAAATGTTCTCAGGACGTCCCCTAAAAATGTGAATTCCAAAAACAGGCATTATTTTCTCTTCCGTTCTCAGAACATTTCAAAAACGTTCAGTTTTACCGGTCAGAAAACTTATGGCTTCGTTCTCAGAACCTCCAAGGAACCAAATGTGCTAGCTGGGGTGGGATTAGACAGCAAACCCATTAGGGCTGACACAATCCCGTCATTTCCATGCCTCTGTCTCTCTTTCTCTCCTTTTCCTTCTCCTTTTCCATGACTCATTCTCTGTCCCTGTCTCTCTCCTTACACACTTTTTGAAAGCCCTCTGACCCTACGAGTTGCTTGTGACGTGTTTTCCCTGCACTCTGCTTCTGTCTTCACCTCTGTCGCTCCCCTCTCATCATGTAGAGGTAACCCAGTTTTGAGGTAACCCTAATTGCTCCTGCAAGTCTCTCTGGATAAGAGCATCTACTAAATGACTAAATTGTGTGTGTGTGTGTGTGTGTGTGTGTGTGTGTGTGTGTGTGTGTGTGTGTGTGTGTGTGTGTGTGTGTGTGTGTGTGTGTGTGTGTGTTCGTTGCAGACTGTGTGGGAGTAGGGGGAGTGTCTGTAGTAATAATGTGTGAGGGATTATGGTAAAAAGCGCTGGGGGTTGTGGGAGGAAGGGAAGATGAGAGGAGTGGGCAGAAACAGAAAGAGGAGGATGACAGTATTTGGGAGAGAAACACTGTCAGAGAGAGAGCTACCGTATTATCATGGCTGTCACCACCAAATCACCTACACACGTCTGTTTTAACCCACCTATGTATTTGTTTGTTTCCTTTTTAAAGAACATAAGGGGCGCTTGCTAGAAGTCCTTTCTTCACGCCTGAAATCTTTTAGCTGACATCAAGAAAAAAACTAATACAAATCCTTTTGAGGAATTTACACAAACATAATTATTTATTTAGCTGGTTAAAACCCCCATAATTCTCCTATCAGCCTCAGCAAGCTGCTTCCACATGTCCCCCATACATGACTGGGATTAACGCACTAAACCACCAGACAGGGGAAGCCTTCCAGTGTGTGTGTGTGTGTGTGTGTGTGTGTGTGTGTGTGTGTGTGTGTGTGTGTGTGTGTGTGTGTGCGTGCGCGTACATGTGTGTGTGCGCATGCGTGTGGTTAGGCTATGTGGTGTGTGTCTTACCACTCTTCACTCACAAGTAGCCTCTTTGTTCCAGGCAGTAAAGGTAGGGAGTAGAGATTGAAACAGTAGGACTATGCAGTGGAGTGAAATTAGGGTCACAGTACCCATAAATGCATTGGGCAGTTGCTAGAGGTTTAGCCATGTAGTCATATGAGCAGTGAAGGTAGAAGGGGTCACACACAGACTAGTCTAGGAGGAACTCATCTCCCAGACTTCGATGGAATTAGAACATACAATATGGTCCGTCTGTCACTCGGTAGACCACAGAGAACGGACTGTCAGGCAGCTACCAGTTTTTATTTACACACCTCTGTTTGTTGTGGATATGGTTGTCATAGGAGTATTGGAGACGGGTACTGGTACAACAGAAAACATTGAAATGATAGTCTCCCCTCCATGGTAAATGTAATTCCTCCTTCGACCACTTCACCTGTCAGTGAGCCAGCTTCTCCCTCTCTCCACCTCTTTCCCGCTCCTATCTAGTTCTCTTTATTTCCCTCTCTCCACCTCTTTCCTGCTCCTATCTAATTCTCTTTATTTCCCTCTCCCTCTCTCCACCTCTTTCCTGCTCCTATCTAGTTCTCTTTAGTTCCCTCTCCCTCTCTCCACCTCTTTCCTGCTCCTATCTGGTTCTCTTTATTTCCCCCTCTCCCTCTCTCCACCTCTTTCCTGCTCCTATCTAGTTCTCTTTATTTCCCTCTCTCCCTCTCTTCACCTCTTTCCTGCTCTTATCTAGTTCTCTTTATTTCCCTCTCCCTCTCTCCACCTCTTTCCCGCTCTATCTGGTTCTCCTATCTTTCCGCTCCTAGTTCTCTTTATTTCCCTCTCCCTCTCTCCACCTCTTTCCTGCTCTTATCTAGTTCTCTTTATTTCCCTCTCCCTCTCTCCACCTCTTTCCCGCTCCTATCTAGTTCTCTTTATTTCCCCCTCTCCCCTCTCCCACCTCTTTCCTGCTCCTATCTAGTTCTCTTTATTTCCCTTCCCTCTCTCCACCTCTTTCCTGCTCTTATCTGGTTCTCTTTATTTCCCCCTCTCCCTCTCTCCACCTCTTTCCTGCTCCTATCTAGTTCTCTTTAATTTCCCTCTCCCTCTCTCCACCTCTTTCCTGCTCCTATCTAATTCTCTTTATTTCCCCTCTCCTCTCTCCACCTCTTTCCTGCTCTTATCTGGTTCTCTCTTATTTCCCTCTCCCTCTCTCCACCTCTTTCCTGCTCCTATCTGGTTCTCTTTATTTCCCCCTCTCCCTCTCTCCACCTCTTTCCCTGCTCTTATCTGGTTCTCTTTATTTCCCCCTCTCCCTCTCTCCACCTCTTTCCTGCTCTTATCTGGTTCTCTTTATTTCCCCCTCTCCCTCTCTCCACCTCTTTCCCGCTCCTATCTAGTTCTCTTTATCCCTTTCCCTCTCCTCTCTCCACCTCTTTCCCGCTCCTATCTAGTTCTCTTTATTTCCCTCTCTTTCACTCTCCACCTCTTTCCTGCTCCTATCTATTTCTCTTTATTTCCCTCTCCCTCTCTCCACCTCTTTCCCGCTCCTATCTGGTTCTCTTTATTTCCCTTTATTTCCCCTCTTTCCCTCTCTCCTTTACCTCTTTCCTGCTCTTATCTGGTTCTCTTTATTTCCCTCTCCCTCTCTCCACCTCTTTCCCGCTCCTATCTGGTTCTCTTTATTTCCCTCTCTTTCACTCTCCACCTCTTTCCTGCTCCTATCTATTCTCTTTATTTCCCTCTCCCTCTCTCCACCTCTTTCCCGCTCCTATCTGGTTCTCTTTATTTCCCTCTCTTTCACTCTCCACCTCTTTCCTGCTCCTATCTATTCTCTTTATTTCCCTCTCCCTCTCCACCTCCACCTCTTTCCCTCTCCTATCTGGTTCTCTTTATTTCCCTCTCCCTCTCTCCACCTCTTTCCTGCTTTATCTGGTTCTCTTTATTTCCCTCTCCCTCTCTCCACCTCTTTCCCGCTCCTATCTAGTTCTCTTTATTTCCCTCCCTCTCTCTCTTTCCCACCTCTTTCCTGCTCTTATCTGGTTCTCTTTATTTCCCTCTCCCTCTCTCCACCTCTTTCCCGTTCTCTTTATTTCTATCTTTCCTGCTCCTATCTGGTTCTCTTTATTTCCCTCTCCCTCTCTCCACCTCTTTCCTGCTCTTATCTGGTTCTCTTTATTTCCCTCTCTTTTTCCCGCTCTCCACCTCTTTCCTGCTCCTATCTATTCTCTTTATTTCCCTCTCCCTCTCTCCACCTCTTTCCCGCTCCTATCTGGTTCTCTTTATTTCCCTCTCCCTCTCTCTTTCACCTCTTTCCCTCTCCTCTTATCTTTCCCGGTTCTCTTTATTTCCCTCTCCCTCTCTCCACCTCTTTCCCGCTCCTATCTGGTTCTCTTTATTTCCCTCTCCCTCTCTCCACCTCTTTCCACTGGTTCTCTTTATTTCCCTGCTCCTATCTTTCCTGCTCCTATTTTCTCTTTAATTCCCTCTCCCTCTCTCCACCTCTCTCCCGCTCCTATCTGGTTCTCTTTATTTCCCTCTCTTTCACTCTCCACCTCTTTCCCGCTCCTATCTGGTTCTCTTTATTTCCCTCTCTTTTTCCTGCTCTCTCCACCTCTTTCCTGCTCCTATCTATTTCTCTTTATTTCCCTCTCCCTCTCTCCACCTCTTTCCCGCTCCTATCTGGTTCTCTTTATTTCCCTCTCCCTCTCTCCACCTCTTTCCTGCTCTTATCTGGTTCTCTTTATTTCCCTCTCTCTCCCACCTCTCCTCCACCTCTTTCCTGCTCCTATCTAGTTCTCTTTATTTCCCTCTCCCTCTCTCCACCTCTTTCCTCTATCTGTTCTCTTTATTTCCCTCTCCCTCTCTCCACCTCTTTCCTGCTCCTATCTGGTTCTCTTTATTTCCCTCTCCCTCTCTCCACCTCTTTCCTGCTCCTATCTAGTTCTCTTTATTTCCCTCTCCCTCTCTCCACCTCTTTCCTGCTCCTATCTAGTTCTCTTTATTTCCCTCTCCCTCTCTCCACCTCTTTCCTGCTCCTATCTAGTTCTCTTTATTTCCCTCTCCCTCTCTCCACCTCTTTCCTGCTCCTATCTAGTTCTCTTTATTTCCCTCTCCCTCTCTCCACCTCTTTCCTGCTCCTATCTAGTTCTCTTTATTTCCCTCTCCCTCTCTCCACCTCTTTCCCGCTCCTATCTGGTTCTCTTTATTTCCCTCTCCCTCTCTCCACCTCTTTCCTGCTCCTATCTGGTTCTCTTTATTTCCCCCCTCTCTCCCCTCTCTCCACCTCTTTCCTGCTCTTATCTGGTTCTCTTTATTTCCCCTCCCTCTCCCACCTCTCCCACCTCTTTCCTGCTCTTATCTGGTTCTCTTTATTTCCCCTCCCTCTCCCACTCTCCATCCTCTTTATTTCCTGCTCTTATCTGGTTCTCTTTATTTCCCCCTCTCCCCACCTCTTTCCTGCTCCTATCTGGTTCTCTTTATTTCCCTGCCCTCTTCCACCTCTTTCCTGGTTCTCTTTATTTCCCCCTCTCCCTCTCTCCACCTCTTTCCTGCTCCTATCTGGTTCTCTTTATTTCCCTCTCTCTCCCTCTCTCCACCTCTTTCCTGCTCCTATCTGGTTCTCTTTATTTCCCCCTCTCCCTCTCTCCACCTCTTTCCTGCTCCTATCTGGTTCTCTTTATTTCCCCTCTCCCTCTCTCCACCTCTTTCCTGCTCTTATCTGGTTCTCTTTATTTCCCCCTCTCCCTCTCTCCACCTCTTTCCTGCTCTTATCTAGTTCTCTTTATTTCCCCCTCTCCCTCTCTCCACCTCTTTCCCGCTCCTATCTGGTTCTCTTTATTTCCCTCTCCCTCTCTCCACCTCTTTCCCACTCCTATCTGGTTCTCTTTATTTCCCTCTCTTTCACTCTCCACCTCTTCTGCCCTCAATGTCAAATGTCTTGCACCGTTGCCGAGTTTAATTGCCAGAACTGTGAGCTTTACATAAATCTTTAAAAAATATATTTTTTAATCTTCTTAATTGGGATTAGGTCTAGACCAGGCCTGGGCAACTCCAGTCCTCTGGGTCTGATTGGTGTTACACTTTTCTCCTATCACTAGCAATCACACCTGATTTAAACGAATTGCATTTTTAACTGAAGATCATGATTAGTTGATTATTGGTGTGTTAGCTGGGGCTGGAGCAAAAGTATGACACCAATCAGGCCCCCGAGGACTGGAGTTGCCCAAGCCTGGTCTAGATCTATTCCCAATTAAGATGTTGTGTCCGGACTTGAAACGAGCAGTTCATGCTTGAAAACCCACAAATGTGGGTAAAGGTAAAGCAGTTGTGCATGCAAGAGTGGGACAAAATTCCAACAACTACAAGAAGCATTTGGTTGAAGTCATTGCAGATAAAGGTGTCACAACCAGTTATTGAATGTAAGGGGGCAATTACTTTTTCACACATGGGAATTGGGTGTTGCCTACAGTGCCTTCGGAAAGTATTCTGACCCCTTGACTTTTTCCAGATTTTGTTACGTTACAGCCTTATTTAAAAAATAAAAAAAAATACAAATTTAAGTCCTCAGCAATCTACACAATACCCAATAATGACAAAGCGAAAACACGTTGTTCGAAATGTTTAAAAATGTATTTGAAATAAGAAATGGAAATACCTTATTTACATAAGTATTCAGACCCTTTGCTATGAAACTCGAAGTTGAGCCCAGGTGGATCCTGTTTCCATTGATCATCCTTGATGTTTCTACAATTGGATTGGACTCCACTTGTGGTAAATTCAATTGATTGGACATGATTTGGAAAGGCGCACACCTGTCTACAGTCTACAGTCCCACAGTTGACAGTGCAGCTCAGGGCAAAAGCCATGAGTTTGAAGAAATTGTCCATAGAGCTACGAGACAGGATTGTGTCAAGGAACAGATCTGGGGAAGGGTACAAAAAAGTTTTTGCAGCATTGAAGGTCCCTAAAGAACACAGTGGACTCCATCATTCTTAAATGGAAGAAGTTTGGAATCAACAAGACTCTTCCAAGAGCTGGCCGCCCGGCCAAACTGAGCAATTGGGGGAGAAGGGCCTTGGTCAGAGAGGTGACCAAGAACCCGATGGTCACACTGACAGAGGTCTAGAGAACCTTCCAGAAGGACAACCATCTCTGCAGCACTCCAGCAATCAGGCCTTTATGGTAGAGTGGCCAGACTGAAGCCACTCTTTAGTAATGACAGCCCACTTAGAGTTAGCAAAAAAAGGCACCTAAAGGACTCTCAGACCATGAGAAACAAGATTCTCTGGTCTGATGAAACCTTCATCTTCCAACAGGACAACGACCCTAAGCACACAGCCAAGACAACACAGTAGTGGCTTCGGGACAAGTCTCCGAATGTCCTTGAGTGGCCCAGAAGGAGCCCAGACTTGAATTCCATCGAACACCTCTGGTGAGACCATGAAAATAGCTGTGCAGTGACACTCCCCATCCAATCTGACAGAGCTTGAGATGATCTTCAGAGAAGAGTGGGAGAAACTCCCCAAATACAGGTGGGCCAGGCTTGTAGTGTCATACCCAAGAAGAATCAAGGCTGTAATCACTGCCAAAGGTGCTTCAACAAAGTACTGAGTAAATGGTCTGACTACTTATGTTAATTTGATATTTCAGTTATATTTTTTTATGAATTTGCAAAACTTTCTAAATATCTGTTTTTGCTTTGTCATTATGCGGTATTTTGTGTAGATTGATGAGGGGGAAAAAAACATTTAATCAATTTTAGAATAAGGCTGTTACATAACAAAATGTCGAAAAAGTCAAGGGGTCTGAATGCTTTCCGAAGGCACTGTAAGTTTTTGTTAAATAAATAAATAAAATAAGTATCCTTTTTTTTGTTACTTGTAAACTCAGGTTTCTTTTATTTAATATTAGTTTTTGGTTGAAGATCTGATAATATTCAGTATCAAAAATATGCAAAAATCGAGATGATCAGAAAGGGGCAAATAGTTTTTCACGGCACTGTGACAGTGAGGGGGGGGTTAGGGGAGCAGCTGAAGGTATTATTCCAAGATAGAAGAATAAGGATATCATCTCCACGATTTACCCAGAAATCCCTGTGTAGATATCTGCCTGGGTTCTCTCTCTCTCTCTCTCTCTCTCTCTCTCTCTCTCTCTCTCTCTGCTCTCTCTCTCTCTCTCTCTCTCTCTCTCTCTCTCTCTCTCTCTCTCTCTCTCTCTACAGGAGATACATCTTGCTATCTAGTATCTCTCTCATTTCATCTCTCATTTCGGTCTTTCTCTCCATCTCATCCATGCAGTCTCCCTTTATTTGCTTTCTCCCAATCTCCACTTCCTCTTTCTTTTTCTCTAGTTTTGTCAATTCATCTTCCTACCCCATCTCTCTCTCGCTCTCGCTCTCGCTCTCTCTCTCCCCCTCCCTCCCTCCAAGTCATTGTTCTGTTTGGGTATTGTTTGAAAAGGGCTGTGAGTGCTCTTATCAGTGTGTGCGTATGGCTTTGCGGTCATGTGTGGCCGTGAGTGTTTGCTTAACAATAATAATAACTCTTCCCTTACCTCATCTCCCCCTATCCTCTTCCTCACCTTTTCTCCACTCCCCCCCTCTCCTACCTCTTCTTCTTCGCCCTCTCCTCCCTCCTCTCCTGTCCCTCTCCCAGGCTCTCCCATGGCCAGTGGTACAGGGACCCTGCAGATCTATCTGATAGATGTGAATGACAACGCTCCGTCTCTGCTGCCCCGCGAGTCTCAGATTTGTGAGCGCATCAACCGTAACGCCGGCATCAACATCACGGCTGCAGACACAGACACGGACCCCAACGTAGGCCCTTTCGTCTTCGAGCTGCCCACGTTCCCCGCTAGCATACGACGTAACTGGACAGTGTCACGTCTCAACGGTGAGGGGGCGGGACTTACAGGGGTAGATGGGGGTCGGCCGATGTTTGGCTGAATACCCTGGGCTCAAGGTGGTTTTAGTCATCAACAACGTTAATGACAGAAATATGATGGCAAGTTTCTTTGACAAGTAATATACACATATTTTACTTGTGCATGTCTAAAACCGAATGACCACTGCGGCACTTGCTGCCGCTGTTTTCAACAGATTCATTTATACTATATACGAACGAACGAGTGCACCAGGGAGAATGGTCGTCACTAGTTACCACACCTACAAAGTCATAAAGCCCACCTATTTCTACAGTTTATCTTCTTAAAATGTGATTTAAAATATATTCTTAACTTTAACCACACTGCTAACCTTATGCCTAACCCTAACCTTAAATTAAGACCAAGAAGCAAATTTTGTATGGTCAATTTTGACTTTGTGGCTACTGTTACTAGTGGAAACCAGGGAGAACACGACAAGCATTCAGTGAAAACACTTGATCTACACTAACTGGGGATAGCTAGCTAACATAATGTCACAAAGCATGATTCGCTAGCCATGTAACATTCATTCTGAAATAACTTCATATTTCCGGGATGGAGCCGACAGCAGAAGTTCTGACTGAACGGACACACATTTGAGCACCCCAGGATGGTCCGTTTATTTTGTGCAGTTATAATTTATGCTATGAAAATCCTGCAATTTCATTGGGTCAGTTCCCCCTCATAGGAAATAGCTAGCGAAATAAGCCAAGCAACGTTCACAAGTCCTATGAGCCCACAGAGGCAGAGCTGCTAGTGCTGGCAGTCACTGAGGGGCAGTGACTGCCAGCAAGTAATTGAACAGCTTCTTTTGAATATGTATGTATTTTTATGTATTTTTGGGGGGTCTTTTTAAGCTACAATATGAGGTCCTAAACCTAACATGAACATGCGTCCTTGTAGCTGTGTGAGAAATAATCCAAATGATTGCTTTGTGGTAAATTGTTCTATTCTGACCAGGGGCAATCAATCATATATATATATATACCCATACAAATAATGATTACATTTTGTCAGTGTTATGCATAATATGCATAGTACATTCGTGTGATTAGTCAATGATGAAAATTGCCTTCTTTAGTTGGATTGGTCCTCGTTTAGGCCCCCAATTGAAGTGTTTTCTTCCCAGGCATTATGCAAGGCATTATCACTGGGATATGAGGTTACACCAGGGCCTGAACCTGTGTTAAAAGTTTTAAAGGTGAACAGTCAAAATCATTTGATAATATTTGAAGGAAACCAGATCAAAGTCAACTAAGCAAAAAAAGAAACGTCCTCTCACTGTCAACTGCGTTTATTTTCAGCAAACATATAACATTTAAATATTTGTATGAACACAACAAGATTCAACAACTGAGACATAAACTGAACAAGTTCCACAGACATGTGACTAACAGACATTTAATAATGTGTCCCTAAACAAAGGGGGGGTCAAAATCAAAAGTAACAGTCAGTATCTGGTGTGGCCACCAGCTGCATTAAGTACTGCAGTGCATCTCCTCCTTGTGGACTGCACCAGATTTGCCAGTTCTTGTGAGATGTTACCCCACTCTTCCACCAAGGCACCTGCAAGTTCTCGGACATTTCTGGGGGGAATGGCCCTAGCCCTCACCCTCTGATCCAACAGGTCCCAGATGTGCTCAATGGGATTGAGATCCGGGCTTTTTGCTGGCCATGGCAGAACACTGACATTCCTGTCTTGCAGGAAATCATACACAGAACGATAGTATGGCTGGTGGCATTGTCATGCTGGAGGGTCATGTCAGGATGAGCCTGCTGGAAGGGTAACACATGAGGGAGGAGGATGTCTTCCCTGTAACGCACAGCCTTAACATTGCCTGCAATGACAACAAGCTCAGTCTGATGATGCTGTGACACACCTCCCCAGACCCTCCACCTCCAAATCGATCCCGCTCCAGAGTACAGGCCTCGGTGTAAGGCTCATTCCTTTGACGATAAACGCGAATCCGACCATCACCCCTGGTGAGACAAATCCGTGACTCATCAGAGAAGAGCACTTTTTGCCAGTCCTGTCGGGTCCAGCGACGGTGGGTTTGTTCCCATAGGCGATGTTGTTGCCGGTGATGTCTGGTGAGGACCTGCCTTATAACAGGCCTACAAGCCCTCAGTCCAGCCTCTCTCAGCCTATTGCAGACAGTCTGAGCACTGATGGAGGGATTGTGGCTTCCTGGTGTAACTCGGGCAGTTGTTGTTGCCATCCCATACCTGTCCCACAGGTGTGATGTTCGGATGTACTGATCCTGTGCAGGAGTTGTTACATGTGATCTGCCACTGCGAGGACGATCAGCTGTCCATCCTGTCTCCCTGCAGCGCTGTCTTAGGCGTCTCACAGTACGGACATTGCAATTTATTGCCCTGGCCACATCTGCAGTCCTCATGCCTCCTTGCAGCATGCCTAAGGCACGTTCACGCAGATGAGCAGGGACCCTGGGCATCTTTCTTTTGGTGTTTTTCAGAGTCAGTAGAAAGGCCTCTTTTAGTGTCCTAAGTTTTCAGAACTGTGACCTTAATTGCCTACCGTCTGTAAGCTGTTATTGTCTTAACGACTGTTCCACAGGTGCATGTTCATTAATTGTTTATGGTTCATTGAACAAGCATGGGAAACAGTGTTTAAACCCTTTACAATGAAGATCTGTGAAGTTATTTGGATTTTTAACAAATGATCTTTGAAAGACAGGGTCCTGAAAAAGGGACGTTTCTTTTTTTGCTGAGTTTATGATGACCAAAGTATTAAAAATGACTGTTGCTTCTACATTGATAAAGTTTGATCAAAAAGTTACCGGCTACCCCAAGTCAAAAACGTGGATTCATTATTAAACTCTTAGTTTAATACACTAATGATAACATTATATTATCTTACTTCATTTAAATAAGTACCGCCTTGTAACCAACATGGGAGAAGACGTGTTTGCAGAGGGAAATTGTTTATATAGCTTGATTGCTACTCTACTGGAGCCAAAATTTGACTGTAGGGTGTCAGCAAATATAATTAAATGTTTACCCTATTCATCTATGGCAAAGATAAGTACAGTATATGCTTCCCCTTTCATCTGTGTCTGATGTTAGCTAGTTCCTGGCTAGCTAGTTCTTCATCTGTGTCTGATGTTAGCTAGTTCCTGGCTAGCTAGTTCTTCATCTGTGTCTGATGTTAGCTAGTTCCTGGCTAGCTAGTTCTTCATCTGTGTCTGATGTTAGCTAGTTCCTGGCTAGCTAGTTCTTCATCTGTGTCTGATGTTAGCTAGTTCCTGGCTAGCTAGTTCTTCAGCCAGGATGGAACAAAAGGGGGGAAGGGTCATTCCAAACTCAGATATCATTGATATGCAATTTCAACGTTGTTTTAGTTGCTTTGTGTATCGCCAAATTAGCTTGAGATGATTTTACTACAATACTGCTAACTACATTTCAAAGAGCTGTCAATCAAGGTGAGCTCATGAATATAAGCTCCTCGCCAACAGATCCTGTCTTTTCAAACTTCCTGGTAGTCAAAAGGGACAAAGTACTTTTTAGAGCGAAAAAGTATGAAGTGTTGAACTCTGTCCCTGTGCTCAATTTACCTCATACCCGGACTAGCTATGTTTTCAAAACTGTTATGTTTGCATGAATCCTTTTTGTTTCTGTTGTGTATTTCAGGGATACACAACATCCTGAAATATATGTTAGAAAGAAAACTATATTTCCCTGTAAGAAATGCCTCTCCCCTATAGATGTCTCTATCAGTGGTAGTAACCTCTGTCTGTCTGTTCTCTCTCTCCCTCCCCAGGTGACTATGCCCGGTTGAGTTTACGGACCCAGTATCTGGAGCCGGGGGTGTATGAGGTGCCTGTGATTGTGACCGATTCGGGGAACCCTCCCCTCTCCAACAGGTCCATTATCAAGGTCAAGGTGTGTCCATGTGATGAGAACGGAGACTGCACCCTTGTCGGGGCTGTGGCTGCCGCTGGACTTGGGACTGGAGCCATCATAGCCATTCTCATCTGTATCATCATACTGCTCAGTGAGTATGGTGGACTGGACATCTTAGACATATGTAGGAACTTAATTTCAGCCAGATTGCTACAGCAGGAAATCCTGCATCAACAGGAATGGTGAATTGTTATGTAGATTTTAATTAATGGACATTTTGTAGTGGTTGATACATGTATCGTAAGGGAAAATGTAGTCTGAAATGTAAGTGGAAATTGCAAACTTCAGAAGCTTTTTTTAACATCTGTGCACACAAGTGATTTATCTTGTACTCAGAAACACGTAGAAAATACACACACACACCTGCCCTACCTCCAGACGCATCACTCTGATTCGCTCAGAGCCATCACTTTCTAATGAACACCGCTATCAGAGAGAATAGAAACAAACATATCCCCCTCCCATTCCCCCTGTAGCTACCACCTCCTCCATACATACTGTACATCAGATCCCTCTGAGCAGATGTAATATTAAACCGCCCTTCTTACCAGATGCTGAAATAGGTTATGATTTGTTGCTTTTATCACACTGTGCCGTTTGGCCCTTACATTCATCAAACATTTATCATGCAGTTAACACAATAATATAAAGGCAGTATTATAGATGAATTCTTAGCTGGCTATCAGAATGTGCTGTCTCTGAGTTGGTGACCCTATGGAGTAGCTTGCTATGGAGCAGGCAAGCTATGTACATGCATTGGGCAGACAAAGTGTAGTGTAGGGTTTGATATGATATGCGAATTTCGCGGGTGAGGAGAGTGCTGGGCATGAAGCGCTGGGCATCTTGTTGTTATGACAGGCATTATCTGAATTAGGCCCACAAAATTATACCTACAGAGGAGCGGCATTTATGAAGGAACTATGAATGTCTTTGAACTTCAGAGAGTTGGCTTAACCAATGTTGGACCGGAGCTAGCCTGTGATCAGGCCTCTCAGTTCCATTACATTACACATAATACCGCCTAGAGGTTTTGAGAGCTGGACCAGAGCTAGCTAACAAGCTAGCTAGCTAATAAGCTTGTATGTGCAGAGCGACACCAGATTTAAAATGAAAAACGCATCTTACCTTTTTTAGTTAATAAATCCAATGTGAAGCGTGGTAACTACAGTATCCTTAACTAGCATTGAAAAAGTGAATCCATTGTTCTCTAATTAAAAATCTTTCTCCCTAATTTCTGAATCACGTCTGTAACATCAGAAGCTACAGTAGACTTTGCATGCTACGGAGGGAGGGGCAGGTAGCCTACACTCATATACACTGGCAAAAAAATTGCAGCTGGCAGGCAGACACTGGAATACATTTCTTTGTTACACTTTTTGTGGAACTGGAAAAAAAATCCCTGGAAATTAAAATAACATTATTAACCGGTTCCCATGCAATTAAAAATAACGGTTCTGCTCCTGAACAGTATAGATCACTTTCGTTCTCGGTTCTGGTTCTATTCCTCTAAAAATGTCATTCTTTTCCGGTTCTCGGTCTTTTCTATGGAGGTACAGTCCTATCCTCCACAAATATGTAGAGCTTTTTTCTGTGGTATTGTATTTTGCAGTAAGCCAATAATGTATGTTGTTTAAGGTGTTTTTGCAGTATTATTGTGTTATTTAAGGTGTGTTGTGTGTGTTGCAGGTATGGTGCTAGTGTTTGTATTGTGGATGAAGCGCAGAGAGAAGGAGAGACAGACCAAACAGCTGCTGATTGACCCGGAGGACGATGTCAGAGATAACATCCTGAAATACGATGAGGAGGGAGGGGGAGAGGAGGACCAGGTACACACACACACACACACACAGACAAACACTCAGATAGACAAACACACATACACACACAGAGAGAGACACACACACTCAGACAGACAGACACACACACTAACAGAGATACAGACCTATAAACAACTACATACATACGTGTATGTGTATATATACAGCATATATCACATACACCCACAAACACTGACAGCCAGTCAGGTCTGTCTTGAGGTTGACTGTCTTATCTGTGTGTGTCTCTGGGCAGGACTATGACCTGAGTCAGCTGCAGCAGCCTGACTCCTTGGAGCACATCATCAGTAAGCCCCCGGGGGTACGAAGGGTGGACGAGCGCCCCATCATCCCGGAGTCCCAGTACCCCATTCGACCGGTGGTCCCCCACCCTGGGGACATCGGGGACTTCATCAATGAAGTGAGGGGGGCAACCAGGGGTCATAGTTTTGTTTATTCCTTCATCAAGATATCATTTAGTCTGTTGGGACTTTTCTACTTGAGATCTGACACAAACACACAATTCCACGCAGAAGGTACTCCAAACACGACACAAGGTAGAATGACAAACTTACACTACAAGACTACACAAACACAGAACATAAGACATTCAGATCAGTAAATAAGATGGAGGTGTATGTACGTACTATGTACTGTTATTTCTAAGTATTTTGATGTACTTTCTGTTCTAGGTACATGTGTACTTCCGGCGCCGACAGAGATGGCCGCCTCGCTTCGCATTCCTAGGAAACTATGCAGTTTTTTGTTTTTTTACGTGTTATTTCTTACATTAGTACCCCAGGTCATCTTAGGTTTCATTACATACAGTCGAGAAGAACTACTGAATATAAGATCAGCGTCAACTCACCATCAGTACGACCAAGAATATGATTTTCACGAAGCGGATCCTGTGTTCTGCCTTTCAACCAGGACAACGGAATGGATCCCAGCCGGCGACCCAAAAAAACGACGCCGTAAAAGAGGGAAACGAGGCGGTCTTCTGGTCAGACTCCGGAGACGGGCACATCGTGCACCACTCCCTAGCATTCTTCTCGCCAATGTCCAGTCTCTTGACAACAATGTTGATGAAATCCGAGCAAGGGTAGCATTCCAGAGGGACATCAGAGACTGTAACGTTCTTTGCTTCACGGAAACATGGCTCACTGGAGAGACGCTATCGGAGGCGGTGCAGCCAGCAGGTTTCTCCACGCATCGCGCCGACAGAAACAAACATCTTTCTGGTAAGAAGAGGGGCGGGGGCGTATGCCTTATGGCTAACGAGACGTGGTGTGATTACAGAAATATACAGGAAGTCAAATCCTTCTGTTCACCTGATTTAGAATTCCTCACAATCAAATGTCGACCGCATTATCTACCAAGATAATTCTCTTTGATTATAATCACAGCCGTATATATTCCCCCCCCCAAGCAGACACATCGATGGCTCTGAACAAACTTTATTTGACTCTTTGCAAACTGGAATCTCTACATCCTGAGGCTGCATTCATTGTAGCTGGGGATTTTAACAAGGCTAATCTGAAAACAAGACTCCCTAAATTGTATCAGCATATCGATTGCGCAACTAGGGCTGAAAAAACCTTGGATCATTGTTACTCTAACTTCCGCGACGCATATAAGGCCCTGCCCCGCCCTCCTTTCGGGAAAGCTGACCACGACTCCCTTTTGCTGATCCCTGCCTACAGACAGAAACTAAAACAAGAAGCTCCCACGCTGAGGTCTGTCCAACGCTGGTCCGACCAAGCTGATTCCACACTCCAAGACTGCTTCCATCACGTGGACTGGGATATGTTTCGTATTGTGTCAGATAACAACATTGACGAATACGCTGATTCGGTGTGCGAGTTCATTAGAACGTGCGTTGAAGATGTCGTTCCCATAGCAACGATTAAAACATTCCCTAACCAGAAACCGTGGATTGATGGCAGCATTCGCATGAAACTGAAAGCGCGAACCACTGCTTTTAATCAGGGCAAGGTGACTGGTAACATGACCGAATACAAACAGTGCAGCTATTCCCTCCGCAAGGCTATCAAACAAGCTAAGCGTCAGTATAGAGACAAAGTAGAATCTCAATTCAACGGCTCAGACACAAGAGGTATGTGGCAGGGTCTACAGTCAATCACGGACTACAAGAAGAAAACCAGCCCAGTCACGGACCAGGATGTCTTGCTCCCAGACAGACGAAACAACTTCTTTGCTCGCTTTGAGGACAATACAGTGCCACTGACACGATCTGCAACGAAAACATGTGAACTCTCCTTCACTGCAGCCGAGGTGAGTAAAACATTTAAACGTGTTAACCCACGCAAGGCTGCAGGCCCAGACGTCATCCCCAGCCGCGCCCTCAGAGCATGCGCAGACCAGCTGGCCGGTGTGTTCACGGACATATTCAATCAATCCCTATACCAGTCTGCTGTTCCCACATGCTTCAAGAGGGCCACCATTGTTCCTGTTCCCAAGAAAGCTAAGGTAACTGAGCTAAACGACTACCGCCCCGTAGCACTCACTTCCGTCATCATGAAGTGCTTTGAGAGACTAGTCAAGGACCATATCACCTCCACCCTACCTGACACCCTAGACCCACTCCAATTTGCTTACCGCCCAAATAGGTCCACAGACGATGCAATCTCAACCACACTGCACACTGCCCTAACCCATCTGGACAAGAGGAATACCTATGTGAGAATGCTGTTCATCGACTACAGCTCAGCATTTAACACCATAGTAACCTCCAAACGCGTCATCAAGCTCGAGACCCTGGGTCTCGACCCCGCCCTGTGCAACTGGGTACTGGACTTCCTGACGGGCCGTCCCCAGGTGGTGAGGGTAGGCAACAACATCTCCACCCCGCTGATCCTCAACACTGGGGCCCCACAAGGGTGCGTTCTGAGCCCTCTCCTGTACTCCCTGTTCACCCACGACTGCGTGGCCACACACGCCTCCAACTCAATAATCAAGTTTGCGGACGACACAACAGTGGTAGGCTTGATTACCAACAATGACGAGACGGCCTACAGGGAGGAGGTGAGGGCCCTCGGAGTGTGGTGTCAGGAAAATAACCTCACACTCAACGTCAACAAAACTAAGGAGATGATTGTGGACTTCAGGAAACAGCAGAGGGAACACCCCCCTATCCACATCGATGGAACAGTAGTGGAGAGGGTAGTAAGTTTTAAGTTCCTCGGCATACACATCACAGACAAACTGAATTGGTCCACTCACACAGACAGCATCGTGAGGAAGGCGCAGCAGCGCCTCTTCAACCTCAGGAGGCTGAAGAAATTCGGCTTGTCACCAAAAGCACTCACAAACTTCTACAGATGCACAATCGAGAGCATCCTGGCGGGCTGTTTCACCGCCTGGTACGGCAACTACTCCGCCCACAACCGTAAGGCTCTCCAGAGGGTAGTGAGGTCTGCACAACACATCACCGGGGGAAAACTACCTGCCCTCCAGGACACCTACACCACCCGATGTTACAGGAAGGCCATAAAGATCATCAAGGACAACAACCACCCGAGCCACTGCCTGTTCACCCCGCTATCATCCAGAAGGCGAGGTCAGTACAGGTGCATCAAAGCTGGGACCGAGAGACTGAAAAACAGCTTCTATCTCAAGACCATCAGACTGTTAAACAGCCACCACTAACATTGAGTGGCTGCTGCCAACACACTGACTCAATTCCAGCCACTTTAATAATGGGAATTGATGGGAAATGATGTAAAATATATCACTAGCCACTTTAAACAATGCTACCTAATATAATGTTTACATACCCTACATTATTCATCTCATATGTATACGTATATACTGTACTCTATATTATCTACTGCATTCTTATGTAATACATGTATCACTAGCCACTTTAACTATGCCACTTTGTTTACATACTCATCTCATATGTATGTACTGTACTCGATACCATCTACTGTATCTTGCCTAAGCTGCTCTGTACCATCACTCATTCATATATCTTTATGTACATATTCTTTATCCCCTTACACTGTGTATAAGACAGTAGTTTTTTGGGGGGGAATTGTTAGTTAGATTACTTGTTGGATTATTACTGCATTGTCGGAACTAGAAGCACAAGCATTTTGCTACACTCGCATTAACATCTGCTAACCATGTGTATGTGACAAATAAAATTTGATTTGATTTGAGATGTGAGGGTAATATTGCATAAATGTAGGCATTTTCTGGATGTTGTTTATTCACAGGTTTCAATGCTCTTAACTTTGGCAACAGTGGAGATGGAGATTACCTGACAGCTGTTATCACACAAACACACACACACACACACACACATACACACACATACACACAAACACACGCACATAGTGTACTCGCACACACACATGCACACACTCACTTGCGCGTACGTAACCCCAATCTCAACACACTCATGCAAGAAGGCTTTGATTGACAGGCGCCGTGACAACACGTTCACACTTGAGAGGTGTTGGCAGCTGTTCAGCTTTGATCCGTCCTGACTACACACACACAGACACACACACACACACACACACACACACACACACACACACACACACACACACACACACACACACACACACACACACACTGATCTCGCTCCAGCAGTCTGGCAAAACACAAACACATTGTGGCTCGGCTGCCCACTGTATCCTCCTTGGGGATTCTACATCCCTGCCAATGACATCACTCTGTCACTCACAATATATTGCCTGAATGCCAATACGTACAATTTTCTCTATGGTGCTTTCTTAGCTGTTATCCTACAAAAAGCCTACCCTTCTCTGTCTCTATATAGTACTATACACTCACCTTTCCAATCATGTTGGCCTATACGCCAATACTTACTCTCTTCTCCCTCCCTCCAGGGTCTGCGGGCGGCAGACAATGACCCCACGGCCCCTCCCTATGACTCCCTCCTGGTGTTTGACTACGAGGGCAGCGGCTCTACGGTCGGCTCCGTCAGCTCCCTCAACTCCTCCAGCACAGGGGACCAGGACTACGACTACCTCAACGACTGGGGCCCCCGCTTCAAGAAGCTAGCCGACATGTACGGGGGAGGGGATGACGAATAGGGCCACAGGGGGGCCTCGTTAAAGATCCACACACCCAGCTGGACCCCCCTCCGCTGGTCTGCCATGCTCTCTCTGTCTCTCCAACCTTGGAGACACGCACACACACACACCACACACACCAACGCACACCACACACACCAACACACACAACAATATACACCACACACGGCAGTACACATTACACACGACAATACACACCACACCCGACAATACACACCACACCTGACAATACACACCACACACACACACACACAAACCAACTGAACTGACCTAGCAACTGACCAATCAATCAAGCAACCGCCATAGTGAACTGTGCAGTGAGGCAGCTTTGTCCTTCTGTACTGTATTGTACTGTACTGAGCCCTCTCCTGCTCCAAGGTGTGTGGGGGGGAAGGGGGTAGATTTTTGGGGTTGGCTACTTTTGTTTTATGTTATTTAGAAAATGTTTGATTATCTCATGGTGTCCTCACTGTCCTTAAATGCAAGCTATTTCCTGGTGTTTGGAGGCCATTGGCTTTCTATTTCCCCCATCAGCCCCCAGCCTGTCCCTTTGCAGATAGATTGAGGTGCATATTGCGTGACGGGGAAGAAAAGAAGAAAGAAACACAGAAAGTCAACTCCTTCCTCTGCGTGGAAGGCCCTGGTTTAATCTCTCTGAACTTGAATTCCATAGAACAGAAGCACTGTTGTTTCAGAAGTGCCTTCAGTGGTGCGTATTTTTTGCTGACTCCCGCTAACTCAGGATTGGTGGCCATTTTCTGGGCTAACGTGCACCCCGTCCTCCCACTGTCCCCTAATTACCCCTCACCTTTCAATGGTGACATTCCCGTCCCTTTTCCTGTGTCATGTCCATCACCCTGCAATGGAACACGGGCAGATGCAGTATAAGTTGCAGAGGGGATTTGCCTTTGGGGGTGAGGGGGTATCATTGGTGTGAATTTCGGAGAGGGAGTGCTCTGTACAAAGACAGACAGTATATCTCCTTAGGTGAAGGACAAATCTTTCCTTTACAATCTGGTACATCTGAGCTTCTAATGCACAGCCATCGCCGGTGTGACAATAGGAATCATCCCACTGACACAGAATGGGACTGTGTCGTTAGACAACATGTATTTACTGTATTCGAACAGTGTGTGCCCTCTGAGAGCAGTTGAGTTTGGATGGTTTTGTGACTTTGTGGTTTTGAGTTCGGATTACTTTGCACTTTTGACTTAGTGAGGCTGTGTGAGCTAGGGATAGAGGGATGACGAGTCATTTTTAACGTGAAAGAAATTCATCCATAGGAGGTTTTTTTTTCTTTTCCTAGTCTCTATTCTTAGATGAAGGATATGGGTGGGTTGCATGGTTCTGTCCCTCGTTTCCAAATGTTGTCAACTTGGCACTAGTTGTCTTGTGGTCTTGTTGGTCAATGTGTTGAGGAAAACTATATAAACTGTAAAAAGATGAGGAAAAAGGGTGTAAAAGTAGATATTTTTTAAAGTATTAGTATAAACCGTTTGTGCTCCATTTCTGCTGGCATTGCTGGCAGAGAAGACAAATTGTGAGACCCAAAGTTTCAAGCTTCGACTTAACTTTTTTTTCGTGTGCTGATTCACTGTTGTGTCTTGACACACTTTTGATATACCATCTCTGATGCTGGTCCCCGTCGCAACAACAGAGAGAGCGAGAGAGAGCTGAGATTCTGTCGGGGACTTAGCAAGCACCACAATCTGTCTCTCCTCAGACACTTTCATTCATTTGAAATGCAAGAGGTTTTGAAAACATGTTGGAGAAAATGTGTCTGTTGCAAACTTTTTTGGGGAAAGAGCGATGGAGAAGAACTGCACTTTACCAAAACAGGGTTTAATAGTGCTAAACATTTCACTTTTTAGAGAAGAAGGTGCATATGAGGAACATACATTTTATTGTCTTTTGTGAAAACACCCCTACCCAATTCCTATGATATACAGTACATTTCCCCCGGTCTCACTCACACACAGGCAGAAGTCCTTTTGTAAATGAGCTTTCACATAGTGTTCCCAGTTGAGGAGATGCTGAAGAAATCAACACAGCTTCTCTCACACTGCCCGTTCACACCGTCCACTCCTTCTCTCGGCAGTTTAACCGAGTCCATCGGAATGTTTTGCTCTATCAAAAATGTCAGCTGAGTTCAATGTAATTTCAGCTGAGATTTACACTTGAGAGAAATGTGGTTTCTATATGTAGAGATACTTCTCTCTCCCTAAGCTCTTTCTCTCTAATGGTGGATTTGATAGAAATTGGGCAGGGTTATATATTTAATTCATCCTCCAGTTACCCTTCGTAATAAAGAGGATGATGGATCCTTCCAGGTAGTCTCCTTGACAGAGAGCGAGAGAGAGAGAGAGAGAGCCTTTAAACTCCTAGATAAGATATGAGGAGAGAAGAGGACTCTCAGCGTCCCATGCACTTCCTCCCAGCATTCCCTTCTCTATCAGGTCTTTACACACTACATCCAGCATCTCTTCGTCACATCTTCCTCTGGAGAAAAAAGATATGTACAGTATGCCTTACAGAGAGGGGAGGGGAGCGGAATGGAGGGAGGGAGGGGGGGATATGGGCAGAGAGGTGGGAGGAAGCAAAATGATAGGAAGGGCACTGAAAGGGGGAGTAGGACATATATGGGCTGTTGAATAACAGTGAGTTGGACCCCAATCCCACCTGATGTAGAGTGACAGGGCATCAGTGGGTATGAACTTTGACCCTCTGGTCCTGCTGTGTACCGACAATGCCTTTGGATGGTGACATACACAGAAACAGGAAGCGGTATTTAGGGTTTCCACCTTACCACTCGCCATCACAAAGTAGGATTAGTGCTCCTCTCTTCACTAAAGCTTAGCTCAATGCACTCACGCACGCGCACACACACACACACACACACACACACACACACACACACACATTGCACAGCTGTTGCTGTTCATGATTCATGATTATCTCCGACATATAAATGTTGTACATAAACGTTTCTTTTTTACACATTCTGTTGTTTTGTACATTTGTTGTCTTTATATTCTTCACCCTGTGTTTGGTTTTGTTTGTTGTTCGACGAGGAGCCTGCCGAGCCTCTGCTCGCAAGCTTCAGATCGCCGCAAAGGCCATTTGCGTTCACCGAAGATTCAAAGAGACTCATCCGCTCACAGCCATACTTGTTTATGTGGGTGTCGCTGTTCAAGGTTGGCGTCATTATTACATCACACGACGTCCTCCTATATATATTTGCACTCACCCTCTCTTGGCATCACCCTGCATGTCAACCCATACCGATAAGGCCTCCTTGCTATGCCCCACCCGAGAGAGTCCAGCCTGGCTGAAGGCCAGAGAGCATTCAGAAATACATGTTTTATGACTGCCTGATGGTCTGTCAAATATACACCTGCATGGGTGGCAGCGAACAGAGAGGAGACCCATGCACTTCATGTTCCCACTTTACATAAGGCTGCTGTCATAAGCACTACATAGCATCATCACGTGAATAGGCTGCTGCCTGTCATAGTGAATGTGTCATTATCCAGGAGTTATTAGTGAGACAAATGAAGCCGTGCCATTCTATGAGGGGATGAGAGGGAAGCCAGGGAGGGGTGAAATTAAGGTTTTGGATAAACGAAGGCTTGAATTGGAGGTTTGAAGGTTGTACTTGTAAATATGCAACGGTGGTTGTGGTTGGGGTGAATGGATGCTATTGGTGTGACAATGATACTCACAGGGGAACTGGGATCAGGATGTATGGATTTGCGCATCCACGTCTTAGTTTGGCATATTGAAGCAGGAGCTCGCGGGAGGCTAAAGTATACAAATCAATTCCTTGAGACAAAAGCTTGGGATGAATGCTATAGTGGGAGGAATGCAGTATGTTTAGCTTCTGCAGATGTATTTCAGACCAGCCATTTAGTATCTGTGTGTACGGCTTGGCCCTACTCTACAGCATACACTCCCTTTACCATAAGGCCTGCACACAAGCAGTCAAGTCTGTCTGTCCATGTCCGTTTGGCCCCTAGATAGAAGTGGTCATCTTCTGTTAGCCTTTGAACGGTCACCCTCACCGGAGGAACATAGATCCGGAAAGCTCAGTGACTCAGTGTCTGAGTCTCAAATGGCCCCTTGTTCTCCATATAGTACACTGCCGTGGTTGAAAGTAATGCACTATAAGGGACAGGATATGATTTGAGACGCAACCAATGTCGCATTGGAGTCGCCCCGGTGTTGCTCAAGTCTGAGTGTACATAATGTAGTAATTTGCTTGAAGCTAATCGGATCAAGTTAGGCAACATATAACTGTACAATTTGAGCTTTTTTTGCATGTGTCTTTTTATAATGGGCAGAAGAAGAATTGTATAACAGTTATCATAAAGATCCATTTTAACGCGTGTAGCAGCCCGCATGACCGAGGTTGCGGTCCAGAAGAACTTCTGGTGTGTACCATACTCACATAAACTCAAATGGAGAAAAAAAAAAGGAAATGGAAAACAATCTAAAATGCTTTAAAAAAAAAAATTAAAAAACACGAAAGAATAATTGCACAGTTATCAAGGTAAGATACTTTTTTTTGTAAACTGTCAACAGCACAACTATTTTGTATTGTTGTTTGTACCATTTTGTATGAAAAAAGGGGAAAAAAACTTGAAGAAAAAAAAGGGAAAGAGTGTGTTGTTTTAAGCGTGTGTTTCTAGTGCCACTGCGATCTTGGTTTCCAAATACAGTACAGTACATACGCAGCCTTGCAGATAAACCTTGTAATATAGATGCTGAGTTGGCGACTCCACGTCAGCGCCCCCTGTGTTATAAATAAAGTTTCCCCCTCCTTATGCAAATACTGTTTCCTGTCTCCTCATTTTCTTCTCGTTTCAAATGTGATAATGACGATAATGGATTATTCCACGAACAAAGACAGAGGCTCTGACACTCTTTTCTAATTCTTTCAATCTGTATTTGACACAAGTGTAGTTGCAGATGACGCTTGTGCACCTTCCTATTCGCTTCATACATGTGTTGCTGAATTGCTTTCAACCAAAACAATACGTTTCCCGGAAAGTAAATGATTCAAACGTTGATCTAAGGTCATATTTCTATAAAAACTAAGGTTAATACGTTTGTTAAAACGAACGTTTCTTCATTCGTACCAAACGACGCGGGATTCCGCCACAAGTTTGAATTGCTATTTTAAATTCTAAAATATGTTTCATCTCCTTTTTTTTCTCACCCGTGTGTTTAGTAAAGGAATCAACAATCACAGCATCCATGTCCAAAGTTCACTCTCCAAACAACACAAAATGCAATTCAAATGTTTTGAACATTGCGGTCTCTGTGGGTTTTTTTTTTTTTTTAAAACAAACCCTAGCCCAATAAACATCATGCGTGCTCCAGCTTTTTTCTTCTCTGCATTGGATAAACATATTCCAAGTTGCAAGGAACATTTCCGCTGTTTAAAATTCTAGTGAAGTCAGACACGTTTGAGCCAGTCTATCAAGTTGCTGAGATGTGTCTCCGTCTCCCAGCCTTTAGCAGCAGGGAAAGCACATATTGAACCTGAGGGTAGTTATATGTGATTTTGTAACTGCATTTGATTATGGCCCTGGAAAGGCAGAATGCAATTTGATGGGAGGCCCCCCAGCCTCGTATAGCGTAACACTCACCTTGATAGAGCGAGCGTGCAAACTGCATGATAACTGGATTACAAGAACCCATCAGCCAAGACCCAGACTGGGGGGGTGGGGCGTCTTGTCAGGAGGATGGTGTGTGTGTGTGTGTGTCTGTATGGCATGGGTTTTCATCGACCTTGATCAAAATGCTATCAATCCTCATGTTTTCAGGCAGAGGACTGATTTCGAGGCTCACTGGGAGAAAAAAAAACACTCACTCAAACGCTCATGCAAACACATACCACGTTCCAGCGTGCACGAACACACACATCCGGTACAGTAGTGAATTTCTACCATGGATCCACTTCTATGCTACAATAAAACATTATTGGTGACACACTAAAGACAGTTCGCCTTTAAAGTGCAAAGTTTAAACAATGAACAAAATGTACTTTTGCACAATTGAAGTCTTTCTGCGTTTGGGACTCATTTGCAAGACTACTAGCCAGACTGTTAGTATATGTGATGATTCCACACACATGATTGAGCTTCACCTTAGTTAAGTTGCAGTCACGAAGACAGAGACACAAACGATCAACGCAATGAATTCACTGCAGTTGCCTTCTCTCTCTCCCTGAGCTTTTACAAGGTGTGGGAATGAAGTCGGTGCCAGCTGCAGCGGATGCCAAGCAAATAGGAATAAAGTTAATATGATAATACAAAGCTAAGGCAGGTGCAGATTGGATTTTCTGTACTCCTCAACGCTTGATTTATACGCTGCCACTTAAGATGGTGTTACCATGACGACCTCCTCGCTACTCAAGTGCAATCATCGATAGCTAGCTACTACTGTACAGATTTGATTGTTTATTGTTTACTCCATGTGTAACTCTGTTGTCTGTTCACACTGCTTTGCTTTATCTTGGCCAGGTCGCAGTTGTAAATGAGAACTTGTTCTCAACTAGCCTACCTGGTTAAATAAAGGTGAAATAAATAAAAATAAAAATATGAAAATGTGTCTTCACCTGTACATGTAACACACTAGCAAAAGTATGGACAAACAAACAGTTTTGAGAGAAAATAGAGTTCAGAACCCCCGAGCAGACTAGGTGGAAAATCTGTCAATGTGCACTTGAGCAAGGCACTTAACCTTAAAAGCTCTGGATAAGAGCGTCTGCTCAATGTAAAATGTAGAGAGAGCAAAAGCCCCACCCAGATGAGGAGTGAGACAACGAGCTCTTAGGTTGAACTGTTAACAGGGACCAGGCGGGTCAATGGAACAGCAACAGGCCAGGCGGCAGCTCCTCCCCATTGATTGGCCTGTCACTGGATGTCAATGCATGCAGACAGAATATCCCCCACCATTTGACTCAGTGGGCGCATTCTCTGAGCCGGTGCAAGTACCACTAGCATGCAGGACCGCCAACCCGCAAGTGACTTGCCTCGTTAAATAAAGGTTCATTCAAATACAAATGTGCGCACACACACACACACAATGCCCTCCTTGAATAGCCACCCATAGTGAGTCTGCAGGAAGCCTGATCTAGTCAAATCATTTCACCTGCTCTCTGACACAATCGTGTTCGTCGGAAAAGAAAGGACATGGTGAGACAGAGGGCGGAGGAGGTTTGCTAAGGAGAGAACGAAAAACGGGGGGGGCTACAGGTAAAAATGAGTTATGCTCAGCAGTAAAACGTCAAGGTTGACATGATGAATCATTATAGATTAACCCAGCCAGGTAGCCTATGGTTATCTGGACTAAACCATGCTGCTGCATTCTGACCCATTATGGATTCATAGAGGTAGGTAGTTTGGGATTGTATTGATCAAATGAAGCAGCATTTTTCTCCTACCGGCAAGGCCACTGCATCACCACAGCTTCACTCCATTGACTTAGAAATAAGCACAAGAAACACGACGTAGCTATTTCAACAATACAATGTGTATACTACGGCAATCATTTGTTACATTCCATGTATGTGTATGAGAAAAACACTAACTCAAAACTAGTTCATTCCTTCAAATGGAGAATATTCCAATACGCTAGTGTGTTTGAAAATACTGTACTTTCAAGTAGAAAATACTTTATAATTGAGTCAGTCCACAGAGAAACGCTCATTATACTCCACTATCATGCTGCACAAGCAGGTGTAGTTTGAAACAACATTTGTTTTTTTCAATGGTCTTTCCAGAGAGGGTCATATTGACCTATGGAGCCTGAATCAATGGGCAGCAGGAAGTAGAGAATTACAGGCTGGAACACAAGCACACACAGGCACACAGGTGGACTCTGGTAGAGAAGGTTGCCAGGGGAGCTAGATGTCGTCAGGGGCAAGTGTACGTGTGTGGAGGAGGCTATGTGCAATATAATCACCGTGGAGAGCATGCAGAATGATCACCATCAAGCACACACTGTTTTCCACGACATTTTGTTCATTTTTGTTCATTTTGACATTGCAATATAAGAAAACATCACAATGACGCAAATGAATGTCATTGTCTATTGCTCACCCACCCCGTTGAGAGAGAGATACTTTTAGATTTGGTTTTGAAGCATAAGGTCAGATATGCGTTTGACTTCAAGAGCTCTGTCTCAAGACAATTTGAATCCTATTCGTCTTAGAAATAGACGAAGGGAAGAGAGGATAACTAGATAACTGTTTTCCCCTCTGTTGTGCTGCTGATGGGTGTGTTAGCGGTGTAAAACCAGTGGGGGTCTGTGCTATGTGGTCTCATAGTAATGTGTTTGCTCAGAGGCAGACGTGTCACTCTGGGTAATAGGGACAAAACAAACGCTGTGCCTTTATTGTCTTCTATATGCGTTCCTTTACTCAGCCGGGGTGGTGGGCATATATGCAAATAGCTGCTGCATCACGAATTCCATCTCCATCCTATGTGGGAGTGATGCACTCTGGGTAAAGAAATATCCTCTCACAGAGGAGAGTGAGGAGAGGACTCAAACAGTCAAACTGACCTCAAACGGCGCGTAGAAAAACAATCAAGTAACTTTAGATCACTCCCTTCTCACATAACGAGACATCTTCCATCTATATGCACCTTCCCAAAAATGACAGTTGGCTGGACATTTTGATGACAGATGATATTTGGGTACCGGATATGATTGCAGGTCCTTTTGAGAAGTACCTAGAGCTGTGGACCTCTTGCTGTGGGATGATAGGATAGATAGGATAATGTATCCTCTCCCAGGTCGTCAGGACCATGCCCCAGGGTAGATAGCCGCCCGGCTGGGAGCTGACCACATTAAGGATGCTGAGGATGGAGATGGAGTAGAGTGGGGCGCTGGGTCCATTCTACTGGCTAAAATGAGATTTACCTTCCACTCCCAGCAGCATCCAAATCACATTAGTATCCACATCTATTCACAGACATGCTATTTATCACTCAGTCGCACAACTGCAAAACACTAGCTGCAGCCAGCAGCCACATCCTCACCAATATTCTGAATCAATTGCCAAACTGAAGTTTAAAATATTGCTAGTCTGTGGTAGGTCTATACTAAATCATTACAGATCGATTATACACTGAGCAGGTCAAAATTCTCAGAACCAAAGACTACTAAGAAGTCACCAACTTTTAAAGTGCTCACCCTATTATCTATATTCATAAAATAAGTAATTGAGGTATCAGATTTTGTTTCAGAAGGCAGAAACAGTAACGGTGTTTTCCTCAGAAGGCCTGATTAAAAATGCCCATTGTAAATGATCATGGGGCCAGTGGAACACTGACCTATGACCTGCTTAATGTTTATATTCAGGAGTTTAAGGAGACCTCTCAGCTAGCATGGAGCCACCAGACACCTCTCCTTTAATTCTGTCTCCTGCAGATTTAATGAAGACCAGCCATAACATCTGTGGGCTGGACCTGCACTAAGGTCAGCAGGTTATCACAGGAAATAATCTCGCTGCAGAATAACACCGAAATGATCGACTGCGGGTCAACATTGAAATGATCACACTACAGGTTACTAACACCGCAATTATAACACTGGAGATTAACACTGAAAGGATCACAGTGCAGGTTATTAACACTGAAATGATTGCATGACAGGTTAACACTGAAATTATCATTTTGCAGGTTAACACAAAAATGATCACACTGCAGGTTAAAACAAAAATGATCCCACTGTAGGTTAACACTGAAATTAGCACACTTCAAGTTAACACTGAAATGATCATAGTGCAGGTTATTAACATTGAAATGATCACACTGCAGCTTAGTAACAGTGAAGTGATCACACTGCTGGTCATTTAAACTGAAATGATCACACTGCAGGTTAGAACTGAAATGATCACATTGCAGGATAACACTGAGATGATCACACTGCAGTTTAACATGTACACTAGCAGGTTTACACAGAAATTTTCACCCTGCAAGTTAACACTGAAATGATCACACTGCAGGTTAACACTGAAATGATCACACTGCAGGTTAACATTGAAATGATCACACTGCAGGTTAAATCACACATGGATAAATTCCAGACAGGTAATTTCAGTGTTACCCTGAAATGATCACACTGCAGGGTAACATTTGAATGATCACACTCCAGGTTAACATCGAAATGATCAAATCTAATTTTATTCGTCACATGCTTTGCAAACAACAGGTGTAGTAGACTAACAGTGAAATGCTTACTTACGGGCCCTTCCAAACATGCAGAGAGAACAAATTGAAATAATAGAAAAATAATTAACACAAGGAATAAATTCTAAAAGAGTATCAATGACTTGGCTATACACACGGGGTACCAGTACCGAGTCGATATGCAGGGGCACAAGGTCATTGACGTAGATATGTACATAGGTTACGGATCAAGTGACTAGGCAAACGGATAGATAATGAACAGTAGCAGCACCATACGTGATGAGTCAAAAGAGATTAGTGCAAAAAAGGGTCCATGCAGATAGTCCGGGTATTAGGGGTAGAAAATGTTCAGGGTCCTGTAGGTTCCAGACTTAGTGCACCAGTACCTCTTGCCGTGTGGTAGCAAAGAGAACAGTTTATGATGGATGGCTGGAGACTTTGACCATTTTTAGGGCCTTCCTCTGACACTGCTTGGTATAGAGGTCCTGGATGGCAGGGAGCTTGGCCCCAGTGGTGTACTGGAAAGCCCATGCTGAATCTTTCCAGCCTTCTGAGGGGGAAGAGGCATTGTCGTGCCTTCTTCACGACTATGTTGGTATGTGTAAAAGGGGAACTTTTAAAGCATTTCATGGCTACAGATGTGAGTGCTATGGAGAGATAGTCATTTAAACAGGTTACCTTGGTGTTCCTGGGCACAGGGACTATGGTGGTCTGCTTGAAACATGTAGGTATTACAGACTGGATCAGGGAGAGGTTGGAAATGTCAGTGAACACACTTGTCAGCTGGTCAGCGCATGCTCTGAGTATGCGTCTTGGTAATCTGTCTGGTCCCGCGACCTTTTGAATGTTAACCTGTTTAAAGGTCTTATCTACAGAGTGCAAGAGCGCACAGTAGTCCAGAACAGCTGGTGCTCTCATGCATGGTTCAGTGTTGCTTGCCTCGAAGTGAGCATTGAATGAATTTAGCTCATCTGGTAGGCTCGCATCACTGGGCAGCTCGCACCTGGGTTTCCCTTTGTAATCCCTGAAAGTTTGCAAGCCCTGCCACATCCGACGAGCGTCAGAGCCGGGGTATTCAATCTTAGTGCTGTGTTGACGTTTTGACTGTTTGATGGCTCATTGGAGGTTGTATCGAGATTTCTTATAAGCATCCAGATTAATGTCCCACTCCTTGAAAGCGGCAATTCTAGCCTTTAGCTCAGTGCGGATGTTGCCTGTAATCCATGGCTTCTGGTTGGGATATGTACGTATGGTCACTGTGTCGACGACATCGTCGATGCACTTACTAATGAAGCCGGTGACTGATTTGGTAAACTCCTCAACGTTATCGGATGAATCCCGGGAACATATTCCAATCTGTGCTGGCGAAACAGTCCTGTAGCTTAGCATCCTCTTCGTCTGGCCACTTCCGTATTGAGCGCGTCAATGGTACTTTATGTTTGAGTTTTTGCTTGTAAGCAGGAATCATAATGATATAGTCAGATTTGTCAAATGGAGGGCGAGAGAGGGCTTTGCATGCATTTCTGTGTGTTGAGTAAAGGTGATCTTTAGTTTTTTTCGCCTCTAGTTGCACAGGTGACATGCTAGTAGAAATGAGGTAATACTGATTTCAGTTTCCTTGCATTAAAATCACCAGCCACTAGGAGCGGCGCATCCGGATGCGTACTTTCTTTTTTGCTTATGGCTCTACACAGCTCGTTGAGTGCAGATTTAGTGCCAGCATCGGTTTGTGATAGTAAATAGGCAGCTATGAAAAGTATAGATGAAAACTCTCTTGGTAAATAGTATGGTCTGCAGCTTATCATGAGACATTCTAATTCACGTAGGCAGGACCTTGAGGCTTCCTTAACATTAAAGATCGCATACCAGCTGTTGTTAACAAAGAGACACACACTTCCCCCCTTACCCTTACCCGAAGCTGCCGTTCGGTCTTGACGATGAAGAGAAAAACCAGTTTGAGGTATATTATCCATGTTCTTGTTCAGCTACGATTCCAAGAAACATATAGGATATTACAGTTCTTCAAGTCCCATTGATGGGATAGTCTTGTAAATCAAATCAAATCGAATCAAATTGTATTTGTCACATACACATGGTTAGCAGATGTTAATGCGAGTGTAGGGAAATGCTTGTGCTTCTAGTTCCGACAATGCGGTAGTAACCAACGAATAATCCAACCTAACAATTCCACAACTGCTACCTTATACACACAAGTGTAAAGGGATAAAGAATATGTACATAAAGATATATGAATGGGTGATGGTACAGAACAGCATAGGCAAGATGCAGTAGATGGTATCGAGTACAATATATAGATATGAGATGAGATGAGTAATGTAGGGTATGTAAACATAAAAGTGGCATACTTTAAAGTGGCTAGTGATACATGTATTACATAAAGATGGCAAGATACAGTAGATGGTATAGAGTACAGTATATACATATGAGATGAGTAATGTAGGGTATGTAAACATTATATTAGGTGGCATTGTTTAAAATGGCTAGTGATACATTTTTTACATCAATTCCCATTAGTAAAGTGGCTGGAGTTGACTCAGTATATTGGCAGCAGCCACTCAATGTTAGTGGTGGCTGTTTAACAGTCTGATGGCCTTGAGATAGAAGCTGTTTTTCAGTCTCTCGGTCCCAGCTTTGATGCACCTGTACTGACCTCGCCTTCTGGATGATAGCGGGGTGAACAGGCAGTGGCTCGGGTGGTTGTTGTCCTTGATGATCTTTATGACCTTCCTGTGACATCGGGTGGTGTAGGTGTCCTGGAGGGCAGGTAGTTTGCCCCCGGTGATGCGTTGTGCAGACCTCACTACCCTCTGGAGAGCCTTACGGTTGTGGGCGGAGCAGTTGCCGTACCAGGCGGTGATACAGCCCGACAGGATGCTCTCGATTGTGCATCTGTAAAAGTTTGTGAGTGCTTTTGGTGACAAGCCAAATTTCTTCAGCCTCCTGAGGTTGAAGAGGCGGTGCTGTGCCTTCTTCATGACGTTCTCTGTGTGGGTGGACCAATCCAGTTTATCCGTGATGTGTACGCCGAGGAACTTAAAACTTACTACCCTCTCCACTACTGTCCCGTCGATGTGGATAGGGGGGTGCTCCCTCTGCTGTTTCCTGAAGTCCATGATCATCTCCTTTGTTTTGTTGACGTTGAGTGTGAGGTTATTTTCCTGACACCACACTCTGAGGGCCCTCACCTCCTCCCTGTAGGCCGTCTCGTCGTTGTTGGTAATCAAGCCTACCATTGTAGTGTCTTCTGCAAACTTGATTATTGAGTTGGAGGCGTGCATGGCCACGCAGTCGTGGTGAACAGGGAGTACAGGAGAGGGCTCAGAACGCACCCGTGTGGAGCCCCAGTGTTGAGGATCAGTGGGGTGGAGATGTTTTTACCTACTCTTGTAATGGGAATTTTAATGTTTGTGCTTTTCTTATAACTAATTTCTGTGTTCTATTCATATGCTGTTCTATAAATCAGTCGCTGTGTTCATGCAAGTAGCTGACTGTACAAATCATCACTTATCAGTAGCTGCAATTTGGCAGTACGCCCAGAACGTGTTTTGAGAACGAACGAAAGATATCTCAGTTTCAAGGTCTCAGCTTAGAGAGGAGAAGCCTCGTGAGGTGTTGGTCTGTCATATGTTATGAAACAGTATTGGCCAGTCACATGAATAAAACAAAACGGTAATGATTAATTCTGCTAAATCATGCAAATATAACTTCTCTGTGAATAACCGTATATAAGACAACTGCCGTGTCTGCCCAGAGAGAGAGCTCCTGATTGACATGTACTATGGTGCATTGAGTTGGTTGGAACCTCTCCAGCGCGCTGACACTAAACAATGATTAATTTAATCATGACTTTGAGTGTCCCTGTGTAAGATTTTTCCGCGACAGTCTCAAAGTTTCCTGTTTATTCTCTAGTGATTGTACGTTCGCCAATAGAACGGAAGTGACTTGTTTACTCGCCGACGTAGAGTCATATCAGGGAGCTTGCTCGTTTGCCTCTCTTGCGCTGTCTCTTTCTCTTTCAAGTCCCGGGATTAGAGCCTGGTCCGGAATGAGCAGTACATCCACAGCTGCCGACTCTATGAAATAGAAATCTTCATCCTAAATTGTGGTTAGTGGTCGCTGTTCTGATGTCCAGAAGCTGTTTTTCGGTCGTAGGAAGTGATGGCGGAAATATTATGGACAAAAAAAGTTAAGATCAGCGTAAAACCCCCCACAAAATAGCAGAATAGGACAAGAGCTTGAAAGACGGCAGCTATCTACTGCAGCCGGTCATCACACTGCAAGTTAACACCAAAATGATCACACTTAACGTTAACACTGAAATGATCACACTGCTGCTTAACCCTAAAATGATCACACTGCAGGTTAACACCAAATGATCACATTACAGGTTGAATAACATTTGAGTGAAATATATCCATGCCTGCGATGCATGTGAAGAGCAAGACTACTGGTGATGGTGGAAAGATGACAGTGGACTGGACAGAGGGGGTAAGTATGTACAGTGGACAGGACAGAGGGGGTAAGTATGTACAGTGGACAGGACAGAGGGGGTAAGTATGTACAGTGGACAGGACAGAGGGGGTAAGTATGTACAGTGGACAGGACAGAGGGGGTAAGTATGTACAGTGGACAGGACAGAGGGGGTAAGTATGTACAGTGGACAGGACAGAGGGGGTAAGTATGTACAGTGGACAGGACAGAGGGGGTAAGAATGTACAGTGGACAGGACAGAGGGGGTAAGTATTACAGTGGACTGGACAGAGGGGGTAAGTATGTACAGTGGACAGGACAGAGGGGGTAAGTATGTACAGTGGACAGGACAGAGGGGGTAAGTATGTAGAGTGGACAGGACAGAGGGGGTAAGTATTACAGTGGACTGGACAGAGGGGGTAAGTATGTACAGTGGACAGGACAGAGGGGTAAGTATGTACAGTGGACAGGACAGAGGGGGTAAGTATGTACAGTGGACAGGACAGAGGGGGTAAGTATGTACAGTGGACAGGACAGAGGGGGTAAGTATGTACAGTGGACAGGACAGAGGGGGTAAGTATGTACAGTGGACAGGACAGAGGGGGTAAGTATGTACAGTGGACAGGACAGAGGGGGTAAGTATGTACAGTGGACAGGACAGTGGGGGTAAGTATGTACAGTGGACAGGACAGAGAGGGTAAGTATGTACAGTGGACAGGACAGAGGGGGTAAGTATGTACAGTGGACAGGACAGAGGGGGTATGTATGTACAGTGGACAGGACAGAGGGGGTAAGTATTACAGTGGACTGGACAGAGGGGGTAAGTATGTACAGTGGACAGGACAGAGGGGGTAAGTATGTACAGTGGACAGGACAGAGGGGGTAAGTATGTACAGTGGACAGGACAGAGGGGGTAAGTATTACAGTGGACTGGACAGAGGGGGTAAGTATGTACAGTGGACAGGACAGAGGGCGTAAGTATGTACAGTGGACTGGACAGAGGGGGTAAGTATGTACAGTGGACAGGACAGAGGGGGTAAGTATGTACAGTGGACAGGACAGAGGGGGTAAGTATGTACAGTGGACAGGACAGAGGGGGTAAGTATGTACAGTGGACAGGACAGAGGGGGTAAGTATGTACAGTGGACAGGACAGAGGGGGTAAGTATGTACAGTGGACAGGACAGAGGGGGTAAGTATGTACAGTGGACAGGACAGAGGGGGTAAGTATGTACAGTGGACAGGACAGAGGGGGTAAGTATTACAGTGGACTGGACAGAGGGGGTAAGTATGTACAGTGGACAGGACAGAGGGGGTAAGTATGTACAGTGGACAGGACAGAGGGGGTAAGTATGTACAGTGGACAGGACAGAGGGGGTAAGTATTACAGTGGACAGGACAGAGGGGGTAAGTATGTACAGTGGACTGGACAGAGGGGGTAAGTATGTACAGTGGACAGGACAGAGGGGTAAGTATGTACAGTGGACAGGACAGAGGGGGTAAGTTTGTACAGTGGACAGGACAGAGGGGGTAAGTATGTACAGTGGACAGGACAGAGGGGGTAAGTATGTACAGTGGACAGGACAGAGGGGGTAAGTATGTACAGTGGACAGGACAGAGGGGGTAAGTATGTACAGTGGACAGGACAGAGGGGCTAAGTATGTACAATGGCTTCAGAAAGTCTTCACACCCCTGTGCTTTTTCCACTTTTTGTTGTGTTAAAATCTTTCAGAACATTTTTACAAATTCATTAAAAAAATGAATTCAACACCTATGTTATGGCAAGCCTAAATAAGTTAAAGAGTAAAAATGTGCTTAACAAGTCACAAGCAGTAGTAAGTAGAATGGACTGTGGTAAGTAGAATGGAGTGTGTGCAATACTAGTGTTTAACATGCTTTTTGAATGACTACCTCATCTTTGTACCCCACACATAAACTCAGCAACAAAAGAAACGTCCTCTCACTGTCAACTGCGTTTATTTTCAGCAAACATGTAACATGTGTAAATATTTGTATGAACATAACAAGATTCAACAACTGAGACATAAACTGAACAAGACATGTGACTAACAGAAATGGAATAATGTGTCCCTGATCAAAGGTGGGGGGTCAAAATCAAAAGTAACAGTCAGTATCTGGTTTGGCCACCAGCTGCATTAAGTACTGCAGTGCATCTCCTCCTCATGGACTGCAACAGATTTGCCAGTTCTTGCTGTGAGATGTTACCCCACTCTTCCACCAAGGCACCTGCAAGTTCCCGGACACTTCTGGGGGGAATGGCCCTAGCCCTCACCCTCTGATCCAACAGGTCCCAGACGTGCTCAATGGGATTGAGATCCGGGATCTTCGCTGGCCATGGCAGAACACTGACATTCCTGTCTTGCAGGTGATGTCTGGTGAGGACCTGCCTTACAACAGGCCTACAAGCCCCCAGTCCAGTCTCTCTCAGCCTACTGCGGACAGTCTGAGCACTGATTTGCGGGATTGTGCGTTCCTGGTGTAACTCGGGCAGTTGTAGTTGCCATCCTGTACCTGTCCCGCAGGTGTGACCTGTCCCGCAGGTGTGATGTTCGGATGTACCAATCCTGTGCAGGTGTTGTTACACGTGGTCTGCCATTGTGAGGATGATCAACTGTCCGTCCTGTTTCTCTGTAGTGCTGTCTTAGGCGTCTCACAGTACGGACATTGCAATTTATTGCCCTGGCCACATCTGTAGTCCTCATGCCTCCTTGCAGCATGCCTAAGGCACGTTCACGCAGATGAGCAGGGACCCTGGGTATCTTTCTTCTGGTGTTTTTCAGTCAGTAGAAAGGACTCTTTAGTGTCCTAAGCTTTCAGAACTGTGACCTTAATTGCCTACCGTCTGTAAGCTGTAAGTGTCTTAACGACCGTTCCACAGGTACATGTTCATTAATTGTTTATGGTTCATTGACCAAGCATGGGAAACAGTGTTTAAGCCCTTTACAATGTAAATCTTTTAAAACATTTTATTTTTATTTTTACAAATGATCTTTGAAAGACAGGGTCCTGAAAAAGGGACATTTCTTTTTTTGCTGAGTTTATTAGGTTTGGCGTGTACAATGTGGAATGGTGTGTACAATGTACTAACTACTCAACCTCATCATACATACTACATTGATTCTTTTAGCCTACTTGTGGAACACTGCACACGGTGCAACATGAAATAGATATATAAAACATGCTGTCAAGGCCAACTTCAAATTGAAAGTAACTAGAGCGTTAAACAGCTGACTGCGAATGCATACTACGCCAGACAAATCCTACACATGCATTGAAAAAGAAGGTATACATCAAAGTAATTACTTAAGCCTACAATCGACAAGGATGCATAAAGAACAACAAACTCGACCAAGGAATTAAGAAAACTTTCCGTAGGGTGTGGCTGAATGGACAGCATCTCTGTCTAGTAGACAGCTGGAATTCGGCTATTCAGTTTGCGGGCAGTTAGACATTTTCTAGGTACAATGCCTATATGCAAATAATATCTGGAACAAAGATCTTGAGAAATTGTAGGATCAACTGCAAATTGTCGCTCATAGGAAAAAGCTTGCAATACCCCCTATATGAAGTCACCCTTGTGGAACGGCGCATTCAGTGTACTCTGACAGTGTCGACGTATCGTGCGCTTCCCACCAAAATAGTTGCTCTGCGTTCAGAGATGTTCCCTGTAACGTGTGCGCCCAGCTCATTTTTGTATTTGCCTGTCTGCATTATTCGCCAGGGAACGGAAACTTTCTGCGAATATTGAAGCGTTGCATCAACGAACGAGGCGGCTCTGAGAATATTGAAAACTGTTGTATCAATAAGAGTGCTCCGAGAATATTAATATTGCAACATAGCCAACGCGGAGACGGCCCTCGAAAAAATGTTACCCTGGCCAGCCTTTCCCTGTCTGATATGATTGTGCTGCCTACACAGCATCTGGGTGCTCATCATATACAAACAAGCAGCCCTACTTCCACACTATAGCTAAATAACTTAATGATGTTTTGCCAGCAAGGTTGATCTGTTAGAATATCACATTTTCATACTGGAAGATGGACTAGCAAAGACTGATAGAGTGAGAAGTGGAAATGCATTACATGTACCAGAGGCAGGTGGGCTACAGGTAGAGGACGATGATGTAGGCCTACAGCAAAAAGTTAAATAAGTTAGCCCAACTAGGTAATCATGAATTATTTGCATTATCTCAATTATTATTCTGTCACTACATGACAATGACTATTTTGTTATAGCCTACAATTGTTATTGTCTTTTGGGGGAAATGCACTAAATACCAAGTTGTTCAGTTGTTTATTTTCATATCAGTAGGCCTACATGAAACCAGAATTGACCTAGCCTATTGGGCGAATAAATTAAAATAGCAATTAGGCTTACAGCTATCACAGCTATATTTTAATAGCAATAAAACAACTTTTGGTTTCGAATGGTCACCAAAAAGGAGGGCTCCCCACCTCCCAATTAAATCAATCCCTGGCAATCTGATTATAACTACAATTAGAAGGTCAAATTCAAATGCAAACATTACATTTGTTGCACATGCTGGCAGCTGCTCTCCGAGCTATGCTCCGCATGGTCCTAAAGCCAGCTACAGTGGGAAAAAGACTTTGCATTTTAATCTGGATTGGAATGATTTTAGTCTACTTTTTAAAAAAGAATGAACGTGCTGAAGTAGTGTATATCGGTCGCTAATACAGGACTAGTAAAGGCCCACATTTTGTGAGAATTATTTTTAACTAAGTGTATTTGAGTGTTTACCAGCATTTGTAACTTGAGTCTGATAATTATCTGTACAACAGTTAAGATAATACTTAAAAAATAAAGTAAAAAATACTTGCTTGAATATAAAAATTGTTGCTTTATATATGTTTTCCAGTTTCTTGAAATACTTATTTCTATATGAAACTGAAATGGTCCCTCGACAGAACTAAACCCCCTTTATACCAGTCTGCTGTTCCCACATGCTTCAAGAGGGCCACCATTGTTCCTGTTCCCAAGAAAGCTAAGGTAACTGAGCTAAACGACTACCGCCCCGTAGCACTCACATCCGTCATCATGAAGTGCTTTGAGAGACTAGTCAAGGACCATATCACCTCCACCCTACCTGACACCCTTGACCCACTCCAATTTGCTTACCGCCCAAATAGGTCCACAGACGATGCAATCTCAACCACACTGCACACTGCCCTAACCCATCTGGACAAGAGGAATACCTATGTGAGAATGCTGTTCATCGACTACAGCTCGGCATTCAACACCATAGTACCCTCCAAGCTCGTCATCAAGCTCGAGACCCTGGGTCTCGACCCCGCCCTGTGCAACTGGGTACTGGACTTCCTGACGGGCCGCCCCCAGGTGGTGAGGGTAGGCAACAACATCTCCTCCCCGCTGATCCTCAACACTGGGGCCCCACAAGGGTGCGTTCTGAGCCCTCTCCTGTACTCCCTGTTCACCCACGACTGCGTGGCCATGCACGCCTCCAACTCAATCATCAAGTTTGCGGACGACACAACAGTGGTAGGCTTGATTACCAACAACGACGAGACGGCCTACAGGGAGGAGGTGAGGGCCCTCGGAGTGTGGTGTCAGGAAAATAACCTCACACTCAACGTCAACAAAACTAAGGAGATGATTGTGGACTTCAGGAAACAGCAGAGGGAACACCCCCATCCACATCGATGGAACAGTAGTGGAGAGGGTAGCAAGTTTTAAGTTCCTCGGCATACACATCACAGACAAACTGAATTGGTCCACTCACACAGACAGCATCGTGAGGAAGGCGCAGCAGCGCCTCTTCAACCTCAGGAGGCTGAAGAAATTCGGCTTGTCACCAAAAGCACTCACAAACTTCTACAGATGCACAATCGAGAGCATCCTGGCGGGCTGTATCACCGCCTGGTATGGCAACTGCACCGCCCTCAACCGTAAGGCTCTCCAGAGGGTAGTGAGGTCTGCACAACGCATCACCGGGGCAAACTACCTGCCCTCCAGGACACCTACACCACCCGATGCTACAGGAAGGCCATAAAGATCATCAAGGACATCAAACACCCGAGCCACTGCCTGTTCACCCCGCTGCCATCCAGAAGGTGAGGTCAGTACAGGTGCATCAAAGCTGGGACCGAGAGACTGAAAAACAGCTTCTATCTCAAGGCCATCAGACTGTTAAACAGCCACCACTAACATTGAGTGGCTACTGCCAACACACTGTCAATGACACTGACTCTACTCCAGCCACTTTAATCATGGGAATTGATGGGAAATGATGTAAATATATCACTAGCCACTTTAAACAATGCTACCTTATATAATGTTACTTACCCTACATTGTTCATCTCATATGCATACGTTGATACTGTACTCTATATCATCGACTGCATCCTTATGTAATACATGTATCACTAGCCACTTTAACTATGCCACTTGGTTTACATACTTATCTCATATGTATATACTGTACTCGATATCATCTACTGTATCTTGCCTATGCTGCTCTGTACCATCACTCATTCATATATCCTTATGTACATATTCTTTATCCCCTTACACTGTGTATGACAGTAGTTTTTTTTGGAATTGTTAGTTAGATTACTTGCTCGTTATTACTGCATTGTCGGAACTAGAAGCACAAGCATTTCGCTACACTCGCATTAACATCTGCTAACCATGTGTATGTGACAAATAAAATTTGATTTGATTTGATTTGATTTGAACCATAGCATTGCAAGCACCGAGCTTCTACCAACTGAGCCACATCATCACAAATCACTTGATATCACAATGGACTCAGTTACTGTGTTGTACATTGTTTTTCTTCACAGTGATGGAAAGTCTACAGGTACAAACTTAGATGACCAGCCTATGTACAATACAATAATGTACATTTGCATTAAGTGGTTTGTAAGGATGATAAATTAATACTACACAAAAAAAGTGGTTGTTTTCCATATTATTTGATCAAGGAAACTATTTTATTTGATGTGGATGTTTTGTATCTTTGCCCATAACTTTGCATATTTTGATGTAAATGTTTGAGGACGGGGTTTTGTTCTTTCTGGATTTCATTGGAATGACAATCACAGAGAAAGGGACAGGACAACAAGACAACATTTCAAACTATTGAATCCCGCAAGATACTGTTCTTAATAATACATCCTTTTTTTTGTTGAAAATATATTTGGTCCACTGATATTTGAATATCCCATTGAGCATGGTGAAGTTATTCATTACACATTGAACGGTGTATCAATACACCCAGTCACTACAAAGATACAGACGTCCTTCCTGACTCAGTTGCCGGAGAGGAAAGAAATCGCTCAGGGATTTCACCATGAGGCAAACGGTGACTTTACAGAGTTGAATGGCTGTGATAATAAAAAAACTGAGGATAGATCAACAACATTGTAATTACTCCCCAATATTAACCTAATTGACAGAGTGAAAAGAAGGAAGACTACACAAAAAAAAATATTCCAAAACATGCATCCTGTTTGCAATACAACACTAAAGTAAAATGCAAAAAATATGGCAAAGAAATTAACTTAATGTCCTGAACACAAAGTGTTATGTTTGGGGCAAATCCAACACATCACTGAGTACCACTCTTCATATTTTCAAGCATGGTGGTGGCTGCATCATGTTATAGGTATGCTTGTCATTGACAAGGACTACATGGTTTTTTAAGATAAAAAATAAATGGAATAGAGCTAAGGACAGGCGAGATCCTAGAGGAAAACCTGGTTCAGTCTGCTTTCCAACAGACACTGGGAGACATTCACCTTTCAACAGGACAATAACCTAAAACACAAGGCCAAATATACACTGGAGTTGCTTAACAAGATGACATTGAATGTTCCAGAGAGGCCTTAGGTACCGTTTTGACTTAAATCGTCTTGAAAATCTATGGCAAGACTTGATAATGTCTGTCTAGCAATGATCAACAACCAACTTGACAGAGTTTGAATAATTTTTCAAAGAATAATGTACAAATATTGTACAATCCAGGTGAGCAAAGCTCTTAGAAACGTACCCAGAACGACTCACAGCTGTGATCACTGCCAAAGGTATTTCTGCAAAGTATTGACTCAGGGAGTGAATATTTACACTATATACACAAAAATATGTGGACAGTGAACACCCTTTCAAATGAGTGGATTTGGCTATTTCACAGCCACAACCACAGCTCAGCCGCGAAGTGGTAGGCCACACAAGCTCACAGAACAGGACTGCTGAGTGCTGAAAAATTGCCTGTCCTCGGTTGCAACACTCATTACCGGGTTCCAAACTGCCTCTGGAAGCAACGTCAGCACAAGAACTGTGGCTTTGGGAGCTTCATGAAATGGGTTTCTATGGCCGAGTAGCCGCACACAGGCGTCGGCTGGAGTGATGTAAAGCTTGCCGCCATTGGTCTCTGGAGCAGTGGAAAAGCGTTCTCTGGTGTGATGAAACATGCTTTACCATCTGGCAGTCCGACGGATGAATCTGGGTTTGGCGGATGCCAGGAGAACGCTACCTGCGCCAACTGTAAAGTATGTTGAAGGAGGAATCATGGTCTGGGTCTGTTTTTCATGGTTCGGGCTAGGCCCCTTAGTTCCAGAGAAGGGGGTATCTTAATGCTACAGCGCACAATGACATTCTAGGCGATTCTGTGGAAGTTTGAGTGCCCTTTCCTGTTTCAGGACTGCACAAAGTTCCATACAGAAATGGTTTGTCAAGATAAGAATTTGACTGGCCTGGCAGAGCCAACCTCAACCCCATTAATGCCTATGGGATTTTGGAATGAGATGTTCGCCCAACATCAGTCCCCGAGGGCTGAATGGACATACCTTTGGTCAGGAAGAGAAGAGTGGAGGCTGTTATAGCAGTAAAGGGGGCACCAACTCCATATTAATGCCTATGATTTTGGAATGAGATGTTCGACGAGCAGGTGTCCACATACCTTTGGTCAGTGTATGTAAATGTGATTTTTTTTAGTCTGTAACACAACAAAATGTGTAATGATTCAAGAGGTATGAATACTTTCTGAATGCACTGTATGTGCCCATGTTAAAAATAGCATATAGCATTTTGTGGCTATTCTTTTTCTTTTTCAAAAACAAAAATGTAATATTCAGCTGACAGAGATTACTGGAAGGCCAAAAACAATCAGTGGCTGGACAGACAACCATGAGTGGCGGATTCAACTTTTTCTTTATATTTTTTGATTAGCAGATAATGTCATTGTATTTTCTCCTGCCAAGTAGTCCATCACAGATGTACAGTGTCGTTCATCTTCTGAGCCATGAGTGATTCAACAGCACTCTGTACCAGTAACCCCTGTAAATAGCTTTGCTACTGTTATTTTATTGTTGCTCTTTAATTATTTAAAATGTTTACTTCACTTTATTTTACACTTTATTTCTTTAAAACGACATTGTTGGTTAAGGGCTTTGCAAGTAAGTATTTCACTGTGAGGTCTACACCTGTTGTATTCGGCCAGCCATCATGCCCTCCTGGTTTCCCACCTACTATACCATACACACGTGTCACAGTTTAACATTAAATGCTGGACCATTCTCCTCTCTCTGTCTTCTCTCAGACAAGCAACGCAGGAGGCAACATGAGGTCCTAATATGTCTAACATTTCAGGCCTTCTTTTCCCTTAATGGAAACTGCTTAACAAAGTCAACCCGGCGGATCGGAGCGGCGAGCCTACCGGGCAGACTGTAATTGATGGACACTTGGCATGCTCGGTGCGCCTGGCGATTTGTCCAATCCATAAAAAGAGATGTCGAGGTAATTATGTTTGTCATGATATATTGAAAGCAGGAATGGGTGAGCTAATCAGAATACCTGACAGCTGTAGCGTGCAGATGCTATCAGACCTCTTGTCCACGGCGATAAAATGAAAGCGGGTCATTTTAACAGGTAACAGCTGTTCATGGCTAATTTGTTCAATTACGCGCGGAGGTTGTTTCTGGGCCCTAAGGGACCTCCACTCCTCCTAGATGTTCTTTCTTTCTTCCCTCCCTCGCTCTCGCTCTCTCTTTCCGAGAACGAACAGAGAGAAAATCCATACATGCAAGCAGCAGCAAGGCAAGGCCCTGGTGATGACCCTCTATGATGGTAACTCCGGTTGAGCAACAATCAACATGACATATGTATCTTCTTGCTGTGCAACTGTGTTGCTGAAAGGACACCATGAATAGAAATCCCTAGATGACTTGTTTGTCTTACCTGATGTCAAAACCATGTATAGTTTATTGGAGATATGGCAAGTGTCTTTATTGGTTGTCTGTGTGGCGAAGCATAAAGTTGGTGTGTGCGTGTTCTTGGAATGCAGACTGTATGAGCAGGTGTTCCCTCCCTTCCGGGCAACGATGAACATCAAAGCCTGCGACATTGAAGCTCTGAGCCCTCTCTCTCTAAATCCCTTGGCTATGATCAGTATGTATGATATATCAATTTCATAGTGCTAGTGCTAATCTCACAGGAGGGGTGTGTGTGTGTGTGTGTGTGTGTACAGTGTGTACAGTGTGTACACACACACACACACACACACACACTAAAGAGTATCACCGTCTAATCCTCTCCCACTGATAAAGAACTGCTCTGTGGATGAGAGTCATCAGTAGGGATCTATCCAAACAAACTTGTCGGTCTCTTGCTCAGCTCTGCTGCTCAGAGGGATTTGGCTCCTTTTGGTGATTCAACCTGCTAATGTATTTCTGTCAGGATGCTCTCTCCCATATGTCTCACCCAGCATTCATTGAGAAGTCCTGGCCGATGAGGTCAGATACGTGAAAGACAATCTGTATGATTACTCAGAAAGGATGAACATATTTGTATTGGGGTAGACTTCAATGCCATGCTGTCCTTGTAAGGGTTATAGACTGGATGAAGTCACAGGGTTTCACAGGCACCGATTGTCTGCAGAGTGAACGGAAACAAACAACTCCATAAACCTCATATCCACACGGTTTGAAACAGGGACATGACTGGGTGTGCTTTTCCCGGCGAGCCACCGCTGAGCTGCCCAACTCGGAGTGTGTGTGTGTGGGTGTAACCCAGCGGTGTGTACCTACAGATCAACAGCCTGCATTCTCAAGTCACTGGAGCCAGAGTACAGCCAGGAGACAGGGCTCCTGGTGCTGCTTGGCTTGCTCATAAAATCTCCTATCAGTCTGGCAGCTTAAGCACATATTTCTTGCTGTTGGGGGGGGGGACTGACTGTACGCTCCGAAGGCTACTGTGCTGATAGAGGCATATGCATGGGTGGAATAGGGTGAGCAAAAATACTAATAATCACTCTGGGAATTTACCACTGTCATATCCACAGGCATTCGGCTTATAGACATGTTAGTCTCAGCTCAAAATGCTGCCCCTGGGATTTTTATTTTGTGAACCGAACTCCATTCACATGCGAGTGTGATTTTGGTTCTATTGATGTGGACCATGTTCAAATATGCAGTGTTCACGTGCTAGATGGAACTAGGAAACTGGGAAATGCCTGACTTGCTAACTGGTTGAACGCGACACATGTATAACTGCAACCAGTTAGCAAGTCGGAAACGAGTTTCTTAGTTCCGACTAGTAGTACATGAACGCGGCAATAGATGCAGATGAGATCGCTCTTACTCCCAAAGACACCAAGCAAATGGATTTCTTTTGATGAGATTGACCACTGTTTGAGGGATGTGGAGATTTAGTGATACAATAGTGCCCTCCACTGAAAGAACTATGTACTGCACTTGAACTCAGGAACTGTTAAAAAAAATCCCTGGTGTCATTGCAGCCCATCTGTCTCTGTTAATACAGTAGGTAGACACTGTATAAGACAAACTATAAAATGCAGGCATTGAGAGGGGTTTAAGCTAGATCCACCCCAGGCAGAAAGACATGCAGCACAACAACTTATTTTTCATTTTTTTAATGAAGGAGATTATTCTCTTTCAATCCCCTATAAACAATCACCATTAAAAACCTTTCATTGAGAGTATTTACATATTAACAAATGGCTGTGCAAAACTTATATTTACATAATATACTTCCGTTTTTCATTGAAAACTGTGTTGGCCGATAGAAAATGGACAGAGGGAAATGTATGTAACAGTTGCCAGGGGCGATGGTATAAAAACATATCAATACTGATTGACTAGCAGAGAAAAATTGTTGAGAAAAGAAAATTAATCTTCTATTGACAGACCTTACAAAAAGGCCAACTGAAGTATGTACAGCTAGAAAAGTTGAATCAATATACATTTTTCATACACTACCATCCAAAACAACCAATTAGTATGTGCACTAACAAAATATTTAAATGATATAGAAAGTGGGTGTATACCTCTGGGGGAGGTGCAGTCCATATTCTGCATTCCATCACACATCACCATGGCAGCCAGCAATGGCCTACCTCCAAACATAAATAGGCTATTTATTGCCAACGTTGCATCAACGTCTCAGTCTCACTTTGCATTGTTGCATCAACAATTAATTATTATTTACATGACTCTTTTGAAAAAAGAAATATTCATAAACTTGTTCATGTTTATCCTCCCCCCCCCCTCCACACACAGTCTACCGGTAGAAACATATGATTTGTATGAACTGTGATTGGCAGACTGTTTCCTTAGGATGTCACATGTGCACCAGAAATGAGCGCGCACACAAGCTCGCGTCCATTTCCATAACCTTTACAACAGACATATTGACATAATCATAATAACGGATTCAAAAACAAGGCAAACGGGAAGTTACACTAAAACAGAAATCAAACAATGCCTAAAAACTGACTGAATAACAAGTAGGGGTCCTGTAATGTTATCAGAGTTCTAGAGTGAGACATGTATCATTCATATGGCTTTATTTTGGTAAAAAGGCAACTCAGCAGAAGACTTGTATCAGTCAAGTAAAAATAAAAAAACACACACAAAAAAAATATTCCACAGGTAATAGCACTAGAATGAATGACTATAAAATAGTCTCTAACCCCACCTCTATCACCCAACAAAAGGCCCAGAATTCCTGTTTGGTCAGGGATTTTACGAATGCAGTTTAGTACATTTGTTTGTTAACCGTGTTAAAAGGGTCCTCGCTGGGGTTCTTTATAAAAAAAGTCTAATCATAGAAGCCTCTTGCATGAGGTTAAAGGTTGGCAAAGCTATGCACCTACTGTGAATGAGGATGTATCCAGACCCAAAGGAGACCTCACAAATAAGAGCATTTCCCCATCCAGGGCACCAGAGGGCAGTGTATGGGAGGGGACCAGGTTGCCAGTAGCTGGTCCCAAGAGAACTGTGAGAGGCACGGGGGTAAAGGAGGGTCCAGAAGACCCACCACCTCACCTTTGAGGAGGGCGTGTAGGGCACAGCTGATGATTCATATTCCAGGCGCCGCTGGTCTGCCTTCCCTCCAGGTCATGATTGTAGGAGAGCACAGAAGAGGAGGAAGTGCCGTCACGTGCAGCTCTATAAGGGAGCTGCTATTGGGAGCGTCTGGCCTCTGATCTGTCGGGGGGAGGTGTTATTGGAGACTGAGTCACGTGCATCCGAGTGACTGGTTTCTCTCATTAGTGTCTCGTCTCCCTGTGTGTTATTTGAGGAAGCCTTTGTAGAGCAGATGTGAGCTACTGGTTTCTCTCTCATTCTCCAGACAGAAGAGCAGGTCCCTGAGGTTGACCCTGGTGATGCGCTGGCGCTGAGGTCTGGAGCCTCCGCTATTGGCCCCACCCGACGACGAGGGACCAGAGCCAGAACCCTGCGGAGAGGGAGGGGGAGACAAGAGAAAGGAACATCCATGTTGATCTTCAAAAACATGTGTATGCATAAACCGCTATCAATCCACACGTTTGGATCCTTGTTAAGCGCAATATATATAGGCAATGATCGAGCCTAGAGTAGTGGTCATGATACTCTACCTCAGCCCCGGCGCCGTTGACGGGGGACTCCATTTTCCGTTTCTTCCTGGGGCCGATGGCTGCCAGGGCCGTCATGTTGGCCTCCTTCTGCCTGATCTGATTCAGCTCCTGCTGCTGCATCTAGACCACACACAGAGGGAACAGGCATGACACACACAATGCTCCTGTGCTTGGAGACTGAGACAAGTGACACACAGAGTATGAGAAACACTACCAATCATTAGCGCACAACATAATACGCTAATGTTATACGCACTCTGCATACAGCGACACAAACGCTCTCCTCTCACCTCTTTGGCCTTCTGTTTGAGCCGAAGCTGCTCTGGGTCCTCTTGCCGCGATCGAGACTGGGGGGGAAGAGGCACGGAATTCACTATCAACACTACTGGCACTTACAGTATAAGACCACTAGATGGTGTAAAAAGACTATGTAACATGGTTGAAGTTGCACCTCCACATTTCTAATGTTAGTGCATCAATGCCTGTGGTGGTGAGTTACCTTGGCAGCCTTCATCAGGATCTCCCTCTCCTGCTCCTCCTTCCTCTGTTTCTCCATCTGATCCAGCTGCTCATAGAACTTCAGCTGGGCTCGCACGTCACTCACCTGTTCATACTTATCATCCTCCTGAAGGAGAGAGAGAGATAATGGATTACAAGGGTAAAAATGGATTACTTTTTGTTGTTGTACTTTTTACCCTCTTTTCTCCCCAATTTTGTGATATCCAAGTGGTAGTTACAGTCTTGTCCCTTCGCTGCAACTCCCGTATGGACTCGGGAGAGGCGAAGGTCGAGAGCCATGCATCCTCCGAAACACGACCCCGACAAGCCGCACCGCTTCTTGAAACACTGCTCGCCTTAACCCGGAAGCCAGCCGCACCAATGTGTCAGAGGAAACGCCGTCCAGCTGGCAAACGAAGTCAGCGTGCACACTCCCCCGGCCCGCCACAAGGAGTCGCTAGAGCGCGATGGGACAAGGGCATTCCGGCAGGCCAAACCCTCCCCTAACACGGACGACGCTGGGCCAATTGTGCGCCCCCTCATGGGTCTCCCGGGTTGCGACACAGCTTGGGCTCGAACCCGGGTCTGTAGTGACGCCTCTAGCGCTGCGATGCAATGCCTTAGACCGCTGCGCCACTCGGGAGTCCCCTTCAGCACTTTTTGAAGATGAAAGGCTAGCAACAACAAGGATGACAACCCAGTGTCGACAGAAAACAACAGAACTTAATAGCTCATTAAAGAACGCGTGAACCTCCTTCACGCCAACACCCACAGAAGCTGTGTTCTCTCACCTTGAAGGTGATGTTTTTCTGCTGCGCCACCTCCGTCACTTTCTCCAGCAGGTTCTGCAGCCGCTGCTGTGTTGCATGTGAAACGTAGTTGATAACCTCTGGCCCCAGGTCAATCACCCCAAACCTCCTACCTGTTACAAGGGAAAAGGAGATGTTAAGAGATTTTAGGTACAGTGTGTGTGTGTGCATGCGTGCGTTTATGTGGTGTGCGTCTCACCGATCTCCTGTACTCTCCGGGTTAGTGAGGTGGTGTGGAGGAAGGCCTCGTCCTTACAGGAGCGAGTCACCGCGCCCACCAGCTCAGAGTTGGTTGCCAGGATACGGGCACTCTCCTCTGACAGGTTGACTCCAGCCATGGAGGCCACGTCATTGATATCATCATCATCTCTGGATGAAGGAGACAGGGAAAGAAGAGAAATAACTATTTCTAAAGGCCTCTTTTTCACTTTAACAATTCTGAAATTCCCGGACTTGTGCGTGCATGCGCGCGCGCGCGTGTGTGTGTGGATGGATTACTTGAAGGTTCCTCCGCTTGCCTCCTTCAGCTTGTTCTTCTGTGCAACAGAGAGCATAGACTGGCGCCCCAGTGTTACCTTGGCCCCTGGTGATAGAGCTTGTTTCACTACAGGAACTGAGACACAGACAGGGAGACAGAGAGCGCAAGATGGGGGAGGAACTGTTACATAACAGACACTCGACCTTCACACAGGCTCCTCGACCTTTCACATTGTATAATGTATCATTTACACATCAATAAGTATTCATCTTCTTCTTGGTACATCTGCTGTGAGCAGAAGAGAGGAGCCGAGATCAAGAGGAAGAGAGATGGAAGAAGAACATGTCACAGACTAGCGCTTTCTTGAGCAATATCGCATGCAGTTACATTCATCTCTCACAAGGGGGCAGTGTTTCCATACAGTCCAGTGAACACATGTAAAGTGTATTTCCATTCAAAATTCTACTTTCCCTTACCCTAATTTTAACCCAGGTGCATCATGCACAGAAATGTGAGGAGGCAAGGTATGTGAGGATGGCTCAGAGATAGAAGTGGAGAATTTAGCTTTTTTTAACTCCTGTAATCCATAATAAGAGCTATAATCATTATGCTTAATTTGATGTCAGAAATTTGTTTATTTTCCGGCATATCTAAGCAAACTTCTTGAGCTGTCCGTTTCTCACTGACTGGTGGTAACATTTTTTAAAGAAACTAAATATGCTTCTCTGCTCAAATCTGGGTAAAAGATTGAAAGGATGTGAGTACATTTAGTTTTTGCTTGCTTTTCTAAAGTCTACCAACCTTACCAGCAGGCATGCCAGCTAAGATGGTTAGGCATGCTAGTTACTCTAACTTGATTGATGGCCTGAAATGGTTTCTTGGTAGCTAGATATAGGAGGTTGGAAGATTGGTAACCTATTTGGGATAGCATTACAGAAATCACTTTAATTTAATAAACCCTAACCCCTAAGCCTAAAATAGCCTTTGTCCTCGTGGAGACCTGAGAAATGTCCCCCACGAGGGAGAATTTTCCTTGTGGCGACTCTGAGATTTCCAGTACCCACGAGGATAGTAATACAAGCCCCCCCCCCACACACACACACTACTGCCGTCTCCATTAGCTAATAGCAGCCGGCCACAGACCGAAAACGTCGGTCTGACGCTTTCTATCATTGACACTGCCATTGTTCACACTGAGCGCGTTTGTCCCAGAGACGCCCAGTGGAAAAATAGCCAACACAGAAAAGCTCCTATCCTGCACAGGAGAAGTATTATACAGCGATGGTATGTGAAAGCACTAGGGTTCATCTGAAATAAGACAACTAATACGTTATCCTTTGTATAAATTATATTTCTGTTTGAGAAATGGCTGATATTTTCATGTACAGTCGTGGCCAAAAGTTGAGAATGACACAAATATTAATTTCCAAAGTTTGCCGTTTCAGTGTCTTTAGATATTTTGTCAGATGTTATTATGGAATACTGAAGTATAAGTACAAGCATTTCATAAGTGTCAAAGGCTTTTATTGACAATTACATGAAGTTGATGCAAAGAGTCAATATTTGCAGCCCTGGCATGCTGTCAATGAACTTCTGGGCCACAACCGGACCGATGGCAGCCCATTCTTGCATAATCAATGCTTGGAGTTTGTCAGAATTTGTGGGTTTTTGTTTGTCCACCCGCCTCTTGACAATTGACCACAAGTTCAATGGGATTAGGGTCTTGGGAGTTTCCTGGCCATGGACCCAAAATATGATGTTTTGTTCCCCGAGCCACTTCCCCAATTATCACTTTTGCCTTAAGGTAAGGTGCTCCATCATGCTGGAAAAGGCATTGTCCGTCACCAAACTGTTCCTGGATGGTTGGGAGAAGTTGCTCTCGGAGTATGTGTTGGTACCATTTTTTATTTGTGGCTGTGTTCTTAGGCAAAATTGTGAGTGAGACGTGAACGGTCTCAGGATGCTTTACTGTTGGCATGACACAGGACTGATGGTAGCGCTCACCTTGTCTTCTCCGGACAAGCTTTTCTCCGGATGCCCCAAACAATTGGAAAGGGGATTCATAAGAGAAAATTACTTAACCCCAGTCCTCAGCAGTCCAATCCCTGTACCTTTTGCAGAATATCAGTCTGTCCCTGATGTTTTTCCTGGAGAGAAGTGGCTTCTTTGCTGCCCTTCTTGACACCAGGCCATCCTCCAAAAGCCTTTGCCTCACTGTGCGTGCAGATGCCTGCTGCCATTCCTGAACAAGCTCTATACTGGTGGTGCCCCAATCCCACAGCTGAATCAACTTTAGGAGACGGTCCTGGCGCTTGCTGGACTTTCTTGGGTGCCCTGAAGCCTTCTTCACAACAATTGAACCACTCTCCTTGAAGTTCTTGATGATTTGATAAATGCTTGATTTAGGTGCAATCTTACTGGCAGCAATATCCTTGCCTGTGAAGCCCTTTTTGTGCAAAGCATTGATGACGGCACATGTTTCCTTGCAGGTAACCATGATTGACAGAGGAATGATTCCAAGCACCACCCTCCTTTTGAAGCTTCCAGTCTGTTATTCGAACTCATCAGCATGACAGAGTGATCTCCAGCCTTGTCCTCACCAACACTCACACCTGTGTTAACGAGAGAATCACTGACATGATGTCAGCTGGTCCTTTTGTGGCAGGGCTGAAATGCAGTGGAAATGTTTTTTGGGGGATTCAGTTCATTTGCATGGCAAAGAGGGACTGCAATTAATTGCAATTCATCTGATGACTTATCATAACATTCTGGAGTACATGCAAATTGCCATCATACAAACTGAGGCAGCACACTTTGTGAAAATTAATATTTGTGTCATTCTTAAAACTTTTGGCCACGACTGTAGAATATGTACACAAACATCAAACACAAAGGCATGACGCAGTTAAGACGATGGGACGCAGACAATACAAACGCACACCTGTTTGCAGCTGTTTGACCACCTGCGGATGTCCCATGATGATGCGACTGTGGGACTGGCCTCGGAAAGTAACCATGGGCGACTGGGCCAGAGTTACCTGAGTACTCGCCAACGCCCCCTGCTGCTGGGGCACCATCTACACAGAGAGAGAGAGGAGAGAGAGAGGTATAAAACATGATTCACACAATAGAGCACACCTTACTGTTCAGGCTCGGGTATATATTTTTAACATTGTCCTTTCTAGCATGGTTCCAGCAATCACGGTGGATGCGTAACCAGGCCGGCCCAGTGCAACTCGGCTTTGCCATGTAGATCTACTTCGGGTCATCCCTCAACATAACATAGTCATATAGACTTCATGTGACACGAAGAACAACAAGGCAACCCCCCTATACAATACATGGACACACTGAGTGGAGTATCGTTAGGATATAGTATACCAGGCCAGGCTTGCTGTGAGGTGTCAGGGCCGGGCTGATGACAGGGGACTGGTGCATGGTCCCCTTGGCCCCGGGGCTGGTGGTTCTGTTAAGAGGGAGTCTCTGTGCAGCGGCCGTGCCCCCCAGCGCCACTGTAGTCAGGGCTGTGGAGGAGGAGGCAGGCTGGACGCTGGCCTGGGGAAGCTGGCTCTGCTGGATGAAGGCTGTCGAGTCGGGGGTCATCTGACGCAGTGCAGGGAGACTCCTCTGGAGATGGGGAGGGAGAGCACAGGTCATTCCCTCATCGATATTGCATCTTCCGGGCCACTTGTATTTGTTTGGGTAGCGAGTGAATAGCTAGCTACATTAAAGAACGGAAAAGCCATCGGTCTCACCTTGAGGAAAGGCACAAGATATGGCTGAGGAGAGGAGTTGAGCTCCCGGTATAACCGACTGGTGAACTCCTCAGCTTCGATCTTACCTTCCTGCAGTGGTAGAAAAAACACAGACATCAATGTAGAAAGACAGAGTGAGGAGTAAGAGAGAGAGTGAAATGGACACAGACAGACAGACGTACCAACAGGCTCTTGACCAGGTCCTTGACACTGGCCGTGGTCTCTGACGACTGCTTCCCGCTGGATGCCAGCTTGATCAGCGTGGAAAGGAAGTTCTTGCATTTCTTCACATTCTCCAGGGTCTCCTACACACACACACGTAAAAACCATTGCATGACCATTTAGGAGTAGACAAATGCAGGAGGGAGTAGAGGAGTGTCGTCTCACTATAGTGGTAGTGGGAGTGCCTGGTGTCCCGGTAGCTCCGGGGGTCCCTGCTCGCTGGTTAACTGCTGCTGTTGCCGCCGAGCCAGGCGGCACTGGGGCCTGACCTGGGGTGGCAGCCGCCCCACCCAGCACAATGGTGTTCTGCAGGAGAAAAGGGACAAAGGGAGCAGGGGATGAAATGAGACAAAGGGGAGAGGGTGAGATAATTAAAGAGAAGAGATAGGGGGGTGTACCTACCTGCTGTAGCACAGGAGGCCTCTGGAGGACAGTAGTCTGGGCTGGGGTGCCCTGCTTGATGATGGTGGTGGGGGTCACCTGACGGGCCATGAGGGGCATCCCTGGAGCCTACAGGATAGGACAAGGGTTCTGGGGACGGTTGCACCAATGGGTGGTAACTCTACGTCACACCTTAAAATTAGACCTATTGCACGGCCTGGGCATAACCCTTCTATGAGCCATGTCTGGGAGTAGAATCCACGCCTTGTAGGGAGCAGGCATATTCTTTCATGATATGCACAGAATATAATAGCAATCTCTGTTTTCAAAGGGATGCGAGTCTCGTGTTCAAATTTCACAACCGACGCAGGCTTTTCATGTTGCCTATGCGTCAATAGCTACATAATACACTTGATTTATGCTACATTATAGCATGCTAAATGTGTCTGATCAGATATTAGCGAACAAATAGATGATCCACCACCTCCTCTTATTTGCCCAGACAGAAACCAATTAACCAAACATATAGACTGAGATTCTGTGAAACAAAATCATATCGATTGATCATCAGACAAGTCAAGAGCTTTTAGTCGGAATATAGCCTAGGCTACTACACGAGTGACGAGCAAAATAATCCACATGTTATACTAGGCTACCGTAGGCTACATAGCATACCAGCAAAATATTCTGATAACACTGCTAGACGAGCAAACTAGACTAAAGATCATCAACACTCAACCTCAATTTGGCTAACATTTTCCCAGCCTAATTGTAACCAAATATCCAAACGGATATTCGGTGAAAACAAAAATCGGACATTGATTCATTCATCAAGATACAGTGCCTTGCGAAAGTATTCGGCCCCCTTGAACTTTGCGACCTTTTGCCACATTTCAGGCTTCAAACATAAAGATATAAAACTGTATTTTTTTGTGAAGAATCAACAACAAGTGGGACACAATCATGAAGTGGAACGACATTTATTGGATATTTCAAACAAATCAAAAATTGAAAAATTGGGCGTGCAAAATTATTCAGCCCCTTTACTTTCAGTGCAGCAAACTCTCTCCAGAAGTTCAGTGAGGATCTCTGAATGATCCAATGTTGACCTAAATGACAAATGATGATAAATACAATCCACCTGTGTAATCAAGTCTCCGTATAAATGCACCTGCACTGTGATAGTCTCAGAGGTCCGTTAAAAGCGCAGAGAGCATCATGAAGAACAAGGAACACACCAGGCAGGTCCGAGATACTGTTGTGAAGAAGTTTAAAGCCGGATTTGGATACAAAAAGATTTCCCAAGCTTTCAACATCCCAAGGAGCACTGTGCAAGCGATAATATTGAAATGGAAGGAGTATCAGACCACTGCAAATCTACCAAGACCTGGCCGTCCCTCTAAACTTTCAGCTCATACAAGGAGAAGACTGATCAGAGATGCAGCCAAGAGGCCCATGATCACTCTGGATGAACTGCAGAGATCTACAGCTGAGGTGGGAGAGAATGTCCATAGGACAACAATCAGTCGTATATTGCACAAATCTGGCCTTTATGGAAGAGTGGCAAGAAGAAAGCCATTTCTTAAAGATATCCATAAAAAGTGTTGTTTAAAGTTTGCCACAAGCCACCTGGGAGACACACCAAACATGTGGAAGAAGGTGCTCTGGTCAGATGAAACCAAAATTGAACTTTTTGGCAACAATGCAAAACGTTATGTTTGGCGTAAAAGCAACACAGCGCATCACCCTGAACACACCATCCCCACTGTCAAACATGCTTTTCTTCAGCAGGGACAGGGAAGATGGTTAAAATTGATGGGAAGATGGATGGAGCCAAATACAGGACCATTCTGGAAGAAAATCTGATGGAGTCTGCAAAAGACCTGAGACTGGGACAGAGATTTGTCTTCCAACAAGACAATGATCCAAAACATAAAGCAAAATCTACAATGGAATGGTTCAAAAATAAACATATCCAGGTGTTAGAATGGCCAAGTCAAAGTCCAGACCTGAATCCAATCGAGAATCTGTGGAAAGAACTGAAAACTGCTGTTCACAAATGCTCTCCATCCAACCTCACTGAGCTCAAGCTGTTTTGCAAGGAGGAATGGGAAAAAATTTCAGTCTCTCGATGTGCAAAACTGATAGAGACATACCCCAAGCGACTTACAGCTGTATTCGCAGCAAAAGGTGGCGCTACAAAGTATTAACTTAAGGGGGCTGAATAATTTTGCACGCCCAATTTTTCAGTTTTTGATTTGTTAAAAAAGTTTGAAATATCCAATAAATGTTGTTCCACTTCATGATTGTGTCCCACTTGTTGTTGATTCTTCACAAAAAAATACAGTTTTATATCTTTATGTTTGAAGCCTGAAATGTGGCAAAAGGTCGCAAAGTTCAAGGGGGCCGAATACTTTCGCAAGGCACTGTAAGTCCCCACGCTTGTCTCAAAGCAGCGCCGATAACACTGGCCCAATCATAAGGGTGCGGTTGACCACATACGGCTATTGCTTTAAAGTATTTAAAACAGTTGGACGACTTTGGGAGTTTCAGTAAGCAACAACATGATAAATGCCTTCAACGGCATTAACTTTATACTCATTCCCAAAGCAATTATTGATTGATCCATCCAGCTGTGGTTGAGAAAACGTGCATGGCGGTGGGCTTTGCGAAGTGATGGGACATGCCTCGCAATGTTTAGAACTGCCACTGGGCGCTGCCTAGCAACCATCATTATGAAGCATCACATCTCATGAACGTGCGTTGTATATGCCGCAGTAGTCTAGTTTTTGGTTGGTGCGACAGGTGTAAATTAACCGGCTCTGTGTCACCTCTGTTCACCTGTGTCGCTCTTTCATCCCTCTCTTTATTCAATCACACTGTGATCTCTCCATCACTGGAGCTAAGAGATGATTACAGTTTCAGTGTGTGTGTGTACCTGTACAGAGGTGATCTGGACAGGGGGCGTGCTGGTGGGGGTGGCTGGCCGTGGGGTCATGGGGCTCTGGGACTGAGCCTGCATCTGGGCCAGGGTCTGCTGGTGGATCATTAACAGCTGCCCACTCTCACTGCGCACCAACACCATCCCTGCACAGGGCAGAGGGCATGGAGGGGGTCAGAGATGAGGTCAAACAGGGGTCATAGATCAACAGACAGAATCGCTAAATACACCACAATTGAATAACTTCTAAAGCATTGTTTGCTTAGAAAATATATTTGGCCACTCTTGGCATAAAAGTGGTACAGTAAAAAGTAATTATCACGAAAACTTAACTTTCAGTGGCGAGCTTAATGGTGGATAGCATTGTTAGACAGAACCAGTGAGACATGCAGTTCCAACAAAAAAAATGGACACATGCTTGCAACTAGGTTACATGATGCACTACAGTGTCAGTGTGCCCCTTGACACTGGGTCGGTCCATGGTATGTGTGCTATCAGGACCACACGACAGAGAACAGCACAACAGCCAACACTAATCTGCTTTTACAAGCAAAACAAGTAGACAGAATCAATAGAATGTTCCCACAGGTCACAGTGTGCTAGAGGAGCATGAACAATGGACAGCAAAGCGTGCACACACCACACACACACACACACACAGGGATAGAGTACAGTATAGCAACTGGACAGTTTGTCTGATAAACAAACAAAAGACTTGTCTGTGTGCCACAGCGATGACAAGTGTAGTTGAGAATGCTAGCCATAAGTTTGCAATAAAGTTTGTTTATCACATAGATAGAGCCTTGAAACGCTGCCAGCAAGATGCATTGTATCCCCTCTCCACTCACTGACATAATTGGCTACTCTAACACATCAAATCATGCTTCAATGAATCAGCTATACAATATCAACTGAGAATGGAAAAGTTACCTGGGGGGAGCTGAATGTTTTGGATGTTTGGAGCATTCTGTTGGGGCTGCGGAAGTCTCGGGGCCAATACCTGAGGAGCGATCGCCCTTATCCCACCAGGACTGATTGCAATAGTCGATGGGCTTTTCGCTACAGCTGCTGCCGTCCCCGTCACCTGTGCGGTCTTTTGTATTGCCGTTTTTGGCGACTCCGACTTGTTGATTTGTGCTCCTGAACATGCAGGGTGAGCGACGTTGACAGATGATGTCAGAAAGGTATTGCTCCCGCTCGGCGAGGTGACTGCTCCGGCGATGTGCATAGGCGGCCTCACGAGCGTGACAGTGGGCACACTGTTTAGAACAGACGGCTGAGACGATACTACAGTTGAAGTGACAGCATTGTCCATTAGAGAGGTTTGAATGGAAGTTGAGGGTAAGATTACGTTTCCTTCGACCACGGAGCCTGGTCCGTTGTTGACAACTGTGACTGCGGGCACTGTGCTGCTTGCCGAGCTCACCAAATTCTGAGAGTTTATTACAACGCTACTTCCATTTAAAGTTTGTCCACCAGCCGACCCGGTTTTCCCGATCCCTTCCCCGTGATCGGGAACCACTGTTACCACACAACCGGCTGCCCCCGTCTTACTCTGACTGTGTCCCGCTGTCATGCCTGAGCCCGCCGCCGCCGTCGTCCCGGCGGCTGTATCCATGGTGGACCTCGTACTATTAATGACACCCGCTTGGACGCTAGTCCCTACAGCAGAGGAAACATGAGAGAAAGGGAAATATCAAATATATATAAATTGAACATAAGTATTAGCAAGAATTTAGTCAAGTGGTGTGGCTTAAAAAGATACGAAAACAGTCAAAACAACGTGAAATGTGCTAACCAGAGTCAGCCGCTAAAGCCATTATCTTACGGTACCTGGTTTAGCAAGCTCTTGTGAAAGTCCCATTTTGCTGTCCTGGACATTGGAGTTGCCAATGTGATTTGCGGCAGCCTGGACCCTGACTGCAGAGTTTCCGCGACCCGATCCCGTGAGCTCAGACTCCAAAGATCCAACTAGATCACTAACTACTTTCTCGTCCACCTCAGTGTTGAAAAAGGCATCATCCAGCAAATCCGAGCCCGCCGCCATCTTTTACCCTACTACACTCGATCGCGAGACGCATGCGCCGATTGGATACTCCGTCACTGACATCGGATTCCGGGTGCTCTGATTGGTTATTGCTAGATTTAAAGGTTGGGATAAACGGTTTTATCTTGCATTTCGGAATGCCAGCCGGATGAGAAAGCACGGACGGAAAAAATTGGTACGACAGTACAGATAGGATTGCCAAATGGAAACGAACCACAAGAGATGTTACCGATTGTACTTATTTGGAATCATTCTACAGGAAATAATGTGATTTCTTTGCTCTTTTGAGTTTTTATTCTCGACTCAAAATGGCTGCGTAGTTTTCATTTTTTTTTTCAGTTCTGTCGGACAACTGCTGTTACCACACGCACGAGGGCGCATATCGTGCGCTCGCTGCTGACTGTCAAATAGAACTAGGCAGCCTGCTGCTGGCCCCTCTGTCCGTCGCTGAGCTATGGAGGACAATAAAGACATCTCATGTCATTTGTTTTACATTTCTGTGTTCATGCTTTAGAGATTAAAGTTGTGCTATAGGCATAGGGTGAATTCAGAAAGAGTGTGACATCATTGCTCTTTTTTTATTATTAATGGAGGGAGCGCCCAAAAATATAAATGACGTCATGATTTCCCAAATCAACGTTTGTACCGACAGATGAAGCCAACTGAATAGCCTATCATTATAGACTATTCATTAAAACGCATCCTCCAAATCAAATTGTATTAGTCACATGCACTGAATACAACATGCACTGAATTCACCTTACAGTGAAATGCTTGCTTACAAGCCCCTGAGAGTTAAAAAAAAATATGTATAAGAATAAGAGAAAAGTCAAATGTAATTAAAGGTGTTGGTACAGAGTCAATGGGCAGGGGCACCCGTTAGTTGAGAAAGTATGTACATGTAGGTAGAGTTAATTAAAGTGCCTATGCATAGGTAACAGAGAGTGGCAGTGGAGGGGTAGCCATTTGACTAGATGTTCAGGACTGTTATGGCTTGAGGGTAGAAGCTGTTTAGAAGCCTCTTGGAACTAGACTTAGCGCTCCGTTACCGCTTGCCGTGTGGATTTTTAATGAATTTATTTGCAAATTATGGTGGAAAATAAGTATTTGGTCACCTACAAACAAGCAAGATTTCTGGCTCTCACAGACCTGTAACTTCTTCTTTAAGAGGCTCCTCTGTCCTCCACTCAATGAAAATGACAGGCCTCCCATATTTTTAAGTGGGAGAACTTGCACAATTGGTGGTTGACAAAATACTTTTTTGCCCCACTGTATGCATTTAGGTATTCTTGAATTACTGTTTTGTGAGCGAATTAGATCTTGATGATGTTAAACTATTAGACTTTGTTTTTTGTTTGAATCAAAGCATATATCCTGCCTAGTTGTAATATATATATATATATATATATATATATAGATATATTTTTTAACTTTTCAGCTTCATCTAATGGTAAAATCTCATTAGAAATGATGTGTTTTTGGTGTAACAGTATAGGCCTACTATGCTATTATATTCGGTTCTGTCATGTAAAATGCAAATGAATCATTATGTGATCTTGTTAGACACTGCTTCAGCTTTGACTTAACTTTACTAAAGGAGCACCATTGTGAGAAGTGATGATCTTCTGTTTGTAATAATAGTAATATGTGATGAGCCTGACTACACTGGTGGATTTACCATTAGGCACAATACACAATTGCCTCAAATCATCAAGGTCCTCATGAGCTGGGCATAAAAAAATACATTAAAACAAAATTACAATAATTTCTGTGCTTGAAGCCCCCTCATACTCCGCTCGAGGCATAATAAATAAATAATAAAGACATCTCCATTAACATCCATCTGTTTAATCCACCGCATCCGCCAATATCGTCCTTTCGCATCTGCGGTGGAAGGTGGCCGAGCTACAATGGTGCTTGTCAGACCAGGAGACATTCCGAAAATCAGTCTTCTCTTGAAAACATCTGTAGTGTCCAAATGGTTTGGGCTACACACTAATATATGAGACTAAATATGAGACTCCCCATTTTGCTCTGTGACCCCAACAAGTCCCATATCATCTTGGCTCCTGGACCCTGTCAGTGTATTTCAAGGCTGTTTTGAGACAATGACTTATCAGTGACCAAAGCCCTGCTCAGATAATCCCTACCATTGTATCGCTGAGTTGGCGTATTGCTGCTGCAAATGTACATGGCAGTCGTAATGTAAGTAACCTAATTTATGTCCCTCTAACTCGCCTGAATGCCTCTACAGCTATTGTATGCAGTAATCATGCGCCTATGAACCTGAGTTATATTGTTAGCACTGAGGCAGTTTGGCCTAGTAGGAAGTCCACTGTGTGCAGCTCACCCTGCACTATATGCTCAAACATAAATATCACTATCATGTCTAGCTCTGATCAGCCTCCCAGTAAAGCAATAAAAACAATACAAAAAAAGCCCATTCTTATGGGAAGGTGCTATAGACCACGAAGTGCTAACAGTCAGTATATGGATAATATGTGTGAAATGCTTGATGATAATCTATGTGATATCAACAGAGAGGTACAGTGCATTCGGAAAGTATTCAGAACTTCACTTTTTGTTACGTTACAGCCCTATTCTAAAATTGATTAAATAATTTTTTCCCCCTCATCAATCTACACACAATACCCGATAATGACAAAACAGAAATACCTTATTTACATAGGTATTCACACCCTTTGCTATGAGACTTGCAATTGAGCTCAGGTGCCTCCTGTTGCCATTGATCATCCTTGAGATGTTTCTACAACTTGATTGGAGTCCACCTGTTGTAAATTCAATTGATTGGACATGATTTGGAAAGACCTATACCAGTCTATATAAGGTCCCTCGGGTTGACAGTGCATGTCAGAGCAAAAACCAAGCCATGAGGTCGAAGGAAAACTCTGAGACAGGATTGTGTCGAGGCAAAGATCTGGCGATGGGTACCAAAACATTTCCGCAGCATTGAAGGTCCCCAAGAACACAGTGGCCTCCATCATTCTTAAATGGAAGAAGTTTGGAACCACAAACTCTTCCTAGAACTGGCCGCCCGGCCAAACGTGGGAGAAGGGCCATTGGTCAGGGAGTTCACCAAGAACCTGATGGTCACACCGTACACCTAGCAACCGTGTCAGCGTGCATGCGCCCGGCCCACCACTGGAGTCACTAGAGCACGATGGGACAAGGACATCCCTGCCGGACAAACCCTCCCCTAACTCGGACGACACTGGGCCAATTGTGCGCCAACCAATCAGAGCCTGTATGCGAACCAAGATCTTTAGTGGCACAGCTAGCACTGCAATGCAGTGCCTTAGACCACTGCGCCACTAGGGAGGCCCGATGGTCACTCTGACAGAGCTCCACAGTTCCTCTGTAGAGATGGGAGAACCTTCCTGAAGGACAACCATCTCTGCAGCACTCCACCAATCAGGCCTTTATGGTAGAGGGGCCAGACGGAAGCCAGATTCTCTGGTCTGATGAAACAAAGATTGAACTCTTTGGTCTGAATGCCAAGCATCATGTCTGGAGGAAACCTGGCAGCATCCCTACGGTGAAGCATGGTGGTGGCAGCATCATGCTGCGGGGATGTTTTTCAGCAGCACGGACTGGGAGACTAATCAGGATTGAGGGAAAGATAAATGGAGCAAAGTACAGAGAGATCCTTGATAAAAACCTGCTCCAGAGCGCTCAGGACCTCAGACTGGGGTGAAGGTTCAACTTCCAAACAGGACAACGACCCTAAGCACACAGCAACGACAAACAGGAGTGGCTTCGGGACAAGTCTCTGAATGTCCTTGAGTGGCCGGGCCAGAGCCCGGACTTTAACCCGGTCTAACATCTCTGGAGAGACCTGAAAATATATGTGCAGCAACACTCCCCATCCAACCTGACAGAGCTTGAGAGGATCTGCAGAGAAGAATGGCAGAAACTCCCCAAATACAGGTGTGCCAAACTTGTAGCGTCACACCCAAGAATACGCAAGTCTGTAATCGCTGGCAAAGGTGCTTCAACAAAGTACTGAGTAAAGGGTCTGAATACTTATGTAAATGTGATATTTCCCCCCCAAAATTATACATTTGCAAAAACGTATAAAAACCTGTTTTTGCTTTGTCATTGTTGGGTATTGTGCTTAGGTTGATGAGGGGGGAAAAAAACAATTTAACCCATTTTAGAATAAGTGAAAAGGGTCTGAATATTTTCCGAATACACTATATTTCAAGAGTGACCTAAATATTGAATAGCTTTCATCAAGCTGCCCACTCAAGAAAAAGCTTAAAAGTGTGACCAGTGCCTACAACCTGGTTCAGGTTTTCAGTAAACAGTATAGAATGTTTCATCCAATTGTATTGAAAACATCTTTACTAATGCTGCAGAAATCTACTCTAATGCGTATCCAAAACCATCTGATGTAGTGATCATAATATGCTAGCCATATCTAAGAAGGCTGGGCCTAATATAGTGTATAAGAGGTCATACAATACGTTTTGTAGTGATTACTAAGATGTAATTAATGGCTTATTCCAGTTACTAATAAGCATTAGTAATAAGAAAATGACTGCAAAAACTGTAAAATCTCGGTGGATTGATGAGGAATAAAAAAAATAGTATGGTTGAGAGCAATGAGGCAGAAGGAATGGCAAAAAAGTCTGGCTGCACAGCCGGATGGCAAATCTACTGTAAATTGAGAAATCATGTGACTAAACAAAAATAAGAAGAAACTGTACTATTAAAACACATAAATTATATAAAAGAATGATAGTAAAAAAAAAATGAATGAAATGTTGTGCAAAATAGGCTCCATCATTAATTGAATCTGTTGGCGCATTCATCACGAAACCCACTGATACTGCTAATTGAAAAACAGCTTCAGACTGTTAAACAGCCATCATGTCAGACTCGTTGAAATGAGCGGACCAAGGTGCAGCGTGCATAGAGTTCCACATGTTTATTCAAATTAAACTTACCAACAATAAACAGCAAATGAGCCGTCACGACTGGAGTGCTCACAGGCACTACACAATAACAAGATCCCACAAACTAAGGTGGGGAAAAAGGCTGCCTAAGTGTATTTATTTGTTTTGGCCGGGTATGGTTCTTAATCAGGGACAGCTGTCTATCGTTGTCTCTGATTGGGAACCATACTTTGGCAGCCCTTTGTCCCACCTGTGTTTGTGGGTAGTTAACTTTGTTTGTGGCACATAGCCCTTAAGCGTCATGGTTGTTTTGTATTGTTTTTGTCGGCAGCATCCTAATAAAAAGGAATATGTACGCTCACCACGTTGCGCTTTGGTCCTCTTCATTCGACGGCCATGACAGTAACTTAGAATTCCGTAAAGTGAGTGTGGAAGAGGTGAAACAATTATTCTATCAACAATACAGCCTCATTATTGTTATTTTATTGTCTTAATTATTTTTTTGTTTTGTTTATTTAGTAAATATTTTCTTAACTCTATTTTTTTAACTGCATTGTTGGTTAAGGGCTTGTAAGTAAGCATTTCACGGTAAGGTCTACACCTCTTGTGTTTGGTGCATGTAACAAATACGATTTGATTCCCAAGGGCAATTGTCTATGCCCCATACTTTTTTCAATCTTTATGAACGACCTGCCACTGGCTCTGAGTAAAGCCTGTATGTCTATGTATACTGATGACTCAACACTACACGTCAGCTAACACAGCAAGTTAAATCACTGCAACACTTAACAAAGAGCTGTCCATTTCAGAATGGGTGGCAAGAAATTATTTAGTCCAAAATATTTCTAAAAGAAATTGGGACAAATTATTCACTAAACCTCAACTAAATCTTGTAATGAATGTGTAAATTGAGAAAGTTTAGGAGGATAAACTGCTTGGAGTAACCCTGGATTATAAACTTTCACTGTAAAAACATATTGATGCAACAGTAGCTAAGATGGGGAGAGGTCTGTCCATATTAAAGAGTAGAACTACCTTATCAACTCTATCAAGTCAGGTCCTGCAGGCCCCAGTTTTGTCGCACCTGGACTACTGTCCAGTCGTGTGGTCATGTGCTACAGAGGGACTTAGGAAAATTACAAGTGGCCCAGAACAGGGCAGCAAGACTGGCCCTTAAATGTACACGGAGAGCTAACATTAATAATATGCATGTCAATCTCTCCTGGCTAGTAGAGGAGAGATTTACTTCATCACTACTTGTGTTTGTGAGAATTATTGATATGTTGAATGCACAGAGCTGTCTGTTTAAACTACTAGCACACAGCTCAGACACCCATTCAGTCTATTCCACAAACTTCTTTGGGATAGGGGGCAGCATTTTCACTTTTGGATGAATAGCATGCCCAAATTCAACTGCCTGCTACCCATCCCCAGAATATAAGATATGCATATTATTAGTAGATTTTGATAGAAAACACAAGTTTCTAAAACTGTTTGAAACATGTCTGTGAGTGTAGCATGCAAAACCCCCCGAGGACAAACCATTCAGATTTTTTGTTTGTTTTTGAGGTCAGTCTTTTCAATGAATTTTCATTGGGAAACCAGATTTCTAAGGGACTTGCTTGCAGTTTCTACCGCTTCAACTGGATGTCACCAGTCTTTAGAAATTGGTTGAGGTTGTTTCTTTGTGTAATGAAGTACAGCCATCTTGAATGAGAGTCACTTGAAGTGGATTGTTTGAGAGAGGCGCGTGACCAGAAAAGTAGAATCAGTTTGTTTTCTTTTTGTAATTGAACACAGATCATCCCGTCTTTAATTTGATCGATTATTTACGTTTAAAAATACCTAAAGTTGAATTACAAAAGTAGTTTGTTTACAGGTAACTTTTGAGATATTTTGTAGTGATGTTGGTCAAGATGGAACCAGTGTTTTTCTGGATCAAACGCGCCAAATAAATTGACATTTTGGGTATGTATCGCCGGAATTAATCGAACAAAAGGACCATTTGTGATGTTTATGGGACATATTGGAGTGCCAACAAAAGAAGCTCATTAAAGGTAAGTGTTGAATTATATTTTATTTCTGCGTTTTGTGTTGCGCCTACATGATTGAAATATGCTTCTCTCTCATTGTTTACTGTTGTGCTATCATCAGATAATACCATATTTTGCTTTCGCCGAAAAGCCTTTTTGAAATCTGACATGTTGGCTGGATTCACAACGAGTGTAGCTTTAATTTGCTATCTTTCATGTGTGATTTAATGAAAGTTTGATTTTTATAGTAATTTATTTGAATTTGGCGCTCTGCATTTTCCCTGGCTTTTGGCCAGGTGGGACAAAAGCGTCCCACCTATCCCAGAGAGGAAACTCATGCAAGCATGATCAGATAAAATAAAAAAACAGAAAAAACACACCTTCTCAAACAGCAGGGAATGTGAGACACACACAGGCACAGACACATGCATCAAATCAAATGTATTTATAAAGCCCTGTGGCTAGGAAAAACTCCCTAGAAAGGCAGGAACCTAGGAAGAAACTAGAGTTTGACCGATTAATCGGAAAGACCGATTAATTAGGGCCGATTTCAAGTTTTCATAACAATCGGAAATCGGTATTGGGACAATTTTTTTATTTTATTTATATATTTTTTTACACCTTTATTTAACTAGGCAAGTCAGTTAAGAACACATTCTTATTTTGAATGAAGGCCTAGGAACGGTGGGTTAACTGCCTTGTTCAGGGGCAGAATTACTTTTTACCTTGTCAGCTTGGGGATTCATTTTTGCAACCTTCCGGTTACTAGTCCAACGCTCTAACCACCTGCCTTACATTGCACTCCATGGGGAGCCTGCATGGCAGGCTGACTACCTGTTACACGAGAGCAGCAAGAAGCCAAGGTAAGTTGCTCGCTAGCATTAAACTCATCTTATAAAAAACAATCAATCTTAACATAATCACTAGTTAACTACACATGGTTGATATTACTAGTTTATCTAGTGTGTCCTGCGTTTCATATAATCGATGCGGTGCCTGTTCATTTCTTATCGATATCACAGCCTACTTCGCCAAACGGGTGATAATTTAGCACTGTCGTTGCACCAAACCTAACCATAAACATCAATGCCTTTCTTTAAAATCAATACACAAGTATATATTTTTAAACCTATTTAGTTCATATTGCCTGCTAACTGCAAAGGCTCGTATTTCTGTGTGTTATTATGTTATAATTAAGTCTATGATTTGATGTTTGATAGAGCAGTCTGACTGAGCGATGGTAGGCAGCAGCAGGCTCGTAAGCATTCATTCAAACAGCACTTCCGTGCATTTGCCAGCAGCTTTTCGCAATGCTTCAAGCATAGAGCTGTTTATGACTTCAAGCCTATCAACTCCCGAGATTAGGCTGGTGTAACCGATGTGAAATGGCTAGCTAGTTAGCGGGGTGCACGCTAATAGCGTTTCAATCGGTGACATCACTCGCTCTGAGACTTGGAGTAGTTGTTCCCCTGCTCTGCAAGGGCCGTGGCTTTTGTGGAGTGATGGGTAAGGATGCTTCGAGGGTGGCTGTTGTCGATGTGTTCCTTGTTCAAGCCCAGGTAGGGGTGAGGAGAGGGACGGAAGATATACTGTTACACTGGCAATACTAAAGTGCCTATAAGAACATCCAATAGTCAGAGGTATATGAAATACAAATGGTATAGAGAGAAATAGTCCTATAATTCCTATAATAACTACAACCTAAAACTTCTTACCTGGGAATATTGAAGACTCATGTTAAAAGGAACCACCAGCTTTCATATGTTCTCATGTTCTGAGCAAGGAACTGAAACGTTAGATTTTTTACATGGCACATATTGCACTTTTACTTTCTTCTCCAACACTTTGTTTTTGCATTATTTAAACCAAATTGAACATATTTCACTATTTATTTGAGGCTAAACTGATTTTATTGATGTATTATATTAAGGTAAAACAAAAGTGTTCATTCAGCATTGTTGTAATTGTCATTATTACAAATACATTTGTAGAAAATCGGCCGAATAATCGGTATCGGCTTTTTTTGGTCCTCCAATAATCCATATCGGCGTTGAAAAATCATAATTGGTCGACCTCTAGAAGAGACCTAGAGAGGAACCATGCTCTGAGGTGTGGCCACTCCTCTTCTAGCTGTGCCAGGTGGAGATTATTAGATTACATGGCCATTAAGGCCAGATTGTTCTTCAAGATATTCAAACATTCATAGATGACCAGCAGGGTCAAATAATAATCACAGTGATTGTAGAGGGTGCAACAGGTCAGTACCTCAGGAGTAAATGTCAGATAGCTTTTCACAGCCGAACATTCAGTGGTCAAGACAGCAGGTGCGGTAGGGAGAGAGGGAGGGAGAGCAAGTCGAAAACAGCAGGTCCGGGACAAGGTAGCACTTCCAGTGAACAGGTCAGGGTTCCATAGCCACAAGCAGGGAGGGGAGGGGAAGGAGAGTGAGAGAATTAAAGGGAGCATACTGACATTTACACAGGACACCAGATAAGACAGGAGATTTACACTATATATAACAGACGGACCCTAGCTCTCCTGGCACATAGACTATTGCAGCATAGATACTGGAGGCTGAGACATAACATATTCACTATACACACGTGCACATGGATTTTGTGTTATACAGTACATATGTGATAGTAGAGTAGTGGGCTGAGGGCATACACTTAATGTGTTGTGACATGTATTGTAATGTTTACATTTTTTTATATAACTACAGTACCTACATTTTGCTAGTCCCCAGGAAGAGTAGCTGCTGACTTGGCATCAGCTAATGGGAATCCATAATAAATAGAAACACAAATAGGCCTACTAGTATCAGAAGACTTGTCTGAAGGTAACCCAGTACTGGGACAGGAAAAAAACAACAGAGGTGAATTGGGCATTTCAACATAAAAGGTAAGGTACGGGTAATTTCAAGATAATTTATTCTTCTGAGATTATGTCACAACTCCCACCGAAGGTTGCTCCCCTGCCTGTTCGGGCGGCGCTCGGCGGTCGTCGTCGCCGGTCTACTAGCCGCCACTGATCCCTTTTTCCATTTCGTTTTGTCTTATTGGTTGCACCTCTTCCCTGTTTCGTTTCTTGATTTATGTCTATTTAAGTATGTTAGGTCCACCTAGGTTTGTGTGGGATTGTTACTCTGTTGGTTGTAGATGTGTTGTCGTGTTTGTTTTCTCCGGACTGTTTGGTCCTGTGTTTGGGCTGGTCTTTTTTTATGCGCCCTGTATTTTGGCGTGACCGTTTTGTGCCGGATAATAAATTACCGAACCCTCTGCTCTCTGCGCCTGACTCCAACCCACCACTCCTAGTAAACTCTGACAGAATCCCGCACCATTTGAATGGAGTCAGGAGGAGCAGCCGCACCTCCTCTCCCATCGATGGAGGAGCGAGTCCTTCATCATACGGCCATTCTCCACGGGATTGGGTTGGCAATGGACCAGATGATGGAGAGGATGGACCGATGGGAGAGGAGTGGCTCCCCTACCTCACCTCCAGCTCCTCTTCCCCCAGCACCACCTACCCCTCCTCCGGCGTCCGGATCCGGTGCCCTGCGTCTGGCTCTCCCCAGGGAGTACGATGGAACGGCGGCTGGGTGCTAGGGGTTCCTGCTACAGTTGGAGTTGTACCTGGCTACAGTTCGTCCAACTTCCTCGGGGGAGGAGAGCGTGAGCGTCCTCGTCTCCTGTCTGACGGGTCGAGCCCTGGAGTGGGCCAACGCAGTGTGGAATGGCACAGACTCGGCGAGGGATCACTACCCCGAGTTCACCAGCCGGTTCCGGGCCGTGTTCGACCACCCACCGGAGGGCCGAGCGGCGGGTGAACGGCTGTTTCACCTGCGACAGTAGACGAGGAGCGTGCAGGACTTTGCACTGGAGTTACAGACCTTGGGGCGGGGTGGAACGACAGGACCCTGAAGGACCTCCATCCGACTGGACAATCTGCTGGCTTTCCGCGGGCGTCCAGAACAGGCCCTGTTGGTTCCACCTCCAGGCCCTCCCGCACCTACCCCCACGGAGTTAGTGGGGGCCACATCGAGGGGGACCGGAGGAGGAGGCTCCTCCTGCACCAGGTGTGGTCGTAGAGGATACACTGCTGATCGGTGCTGGAGGAGCTTGTCTGGGAGTCGGGATGGCAGGCAGAGCACTACTCGTTCATACAAGGTGAGTCAGCACCAGACTCACCCAAAGCTCCCTGTTGGTCATATGTTTTTACTAATTTATTTTTCTGACTTTCTCCCTCTCTACCACATAAGGCGCTATAAGGTACAGGATTGTTACTCTGTTGGTTGTAGATGTGTTGTCATGTTTGTTTTCTCCAGAGTGTTTGGTCCTGTGTTTGGGCTGGTCTGTTTTATGCGCCCTGCGTGACCGTTTTGTGCCAGAGAATCATTTACAATTTACCAACCCTCTGCTCTCTGCGCCTGACTACAACCCACCACTCCTAGTAAACTCTGACAGCTTACTTATGTCTATCACATATCCACCTCATTTTCAAGCGTTTCTATGGGCACAGCCAAACAACTGTAGTGATGATTCGACTTCCACATTACCTCCCTACTGCAGCGCACTGGTGGCAAACTTGGCAGAGTCAATTATTTCAGAGTCAATTTACAGAGTGTAAAAGTCAAGTAAACAAGTAGGCTTTAAATGTAAGTGTATAAATGTAATTGTATATTTATTTCATTCAAGTTCGCTAACATTAGCTAGACTTACAAGTAGGCTAATTCTGTTGTCATAATAACGTTAGTTGTGTTGTGTCACAGTTAAGGCCAACTATAATGACAAACTGTAGCCTACATAACGTTGTTGAGCATCCACATTAGAGGAAAGTTTATCGTTCTACAGTCCTACACCTGTCAATCAACTGATCAACACATCCCAGTGCATGCTGCCTACGAACCAATTAATGCTTGATCTGAAATGTGGTCGGAGGAGCCATTTGGATGGTGTGATGCAATTGCGAAGCCTCCAGAGGCAGGCAGAGGCCAAATAGAGCTCTGTACCACAACACAGTGCGCCTCTAAAATTGTGTAACAATGTAGAGGGCTCAGTATAGGTCCGCGTTGATATGATTGTACAAACACAAACTTTTTTGTGTTTGTTGTTGCCTGTTTTGCTTGTTATTTTGGCATTAATACGTGTCACATTTCATTTAGCAAACAATGTAAATAAAGCCACAATCAAAGATGGTCTCTTTTTTTCTGTCTTGAGTAAGGCAGCTCAAAAATGCAGGTGTTTCAGCCTTGCTTTCTGTGTTGGTGTGGCAGCCAGTGGAAAATATAGTGTAGTAGGGTTTGGTAATGTTCTCTAGTTGTGTCGTGATTGGCTCAGTGTTCTGTCACTCATGGGGACACTATGTCAATGCAAAATCTATTGGAAGAGCTCGAAAATTCAAGCCCCTTGGGTGCTGCCATAGAATTACATTAGAAGTGCCCATCCAAGAAGGCTCAAGGCCATTGGCCACGGATAAAATTATGTCAAATCACGTTGTATCTACCGTTGCTTTGATTGGACTGATTGTGTCAACATCCTACTTTCAAAATCTTAGCTAGCAAGCTGGACAAGCAGTCATCATCATGAATCCTGTCGACAAACTACTGGCAAATCCTTTTCAATCCTTGTCATATGAAGAGAAATTATAGGTAAAACCTATTGGTGCTGATCGGCCATTGGACATAAACATTGGAAGTTGGAAATACAAAATTCAACAATGAGTTGTTTGAAAATAATCAGTGTCTCACTGCAAGCATTGCAAAGCAATCACTAGCTTGCTATTCTGTGGAGTGGGTTTGTGGTCCAAGTCTGGGTTTAAGGGTCTAATTTTCCAAGCTTAAAAGGATTAACATTTAACACCATGGGCCAGAGGTTGAAAACATTGGGCATGCTGTCAATCCAGCATGACTTCTGCTGCGTTAAGAACAATTGGAAACTATGAACTAGGAAATCTCAGACTTCAGTGAGTTCAAGACAACTGGGAACTTGAGCTCCGCCTGGGAAAACAAATTTTGAACGGTCATCCAACTCGGAATTGTAAGTCAGGAACTCTGGCCTCTTTCTAGAGGTCCAACCTGAAGATCACTGACATCATGATTTGGCCCTGTTTTTTTCCGAGTTCCTAGTTGTCTTGAAAGCACCATAAATCCAGAGAATGCCAGACTTTGATGACAAAGTTTGATGACAAAATTTCCCCACAAGGACTGCTGTGCCACCTTCTTGTTCAAGTGAGCTCAACAAGGTTCCAAGAGTCCAAAAATGGCATGTATGCTGCTGCATAAATGATGTAATATGCCAGCGAGATATGTATACTGTAGCTAAGAAAGTAATACGAAGTGTATGTTGTGAAGTAACCTATTAGTAGCCCATGAGCCTCACCCTAATAATTTGGTCCTGAATTCTGTCACTGTACATTTCAAAAGTGCTGAACAAATAGGGATATTGACTATGTCCGTCCTTAGTCTTAATCGAAATGACGGATTGCCTTTTATCCACTCCTCGTCCCCTTATTTCATAGTTTGTACATATCAATTGTCAGTAGAAACCACATTTGTTTAAGTAAGTCAGCTATATCAGCTATGTTTTTTTTTAAAGAAAGTAAATTAGGCTGGATGAACTGTTTCGCTGCCAGACAAAGCTCCACTGAGAGCCAGGTGTAGCAGTGGTAAGGATTCACTCCATGGTGCTGAAAAGACCGCTCTACTGTTGGGACTAAATAACTGCATCTTGCCTACCTGATTGAGCAACCATTTGGATCAGTTAGGCTATGTTTTTTTCTTCTTGGCAGTTTAGCCTACAAGGTCCAGGCACCTTAGTAGGTAAGTAATATGATGTATTTTGTAATGGTGTATCAGCTAATAGTAACATGCTAATGATTTTCTAGTGGCACGCATATGAAGGAGGACGTTGTATCCATAGTTTCTGTGTCCGGCTTCCGTGTTGTAAAAGTGTTCAAAATGAAGTGGACAGACACTTCAAAACAGTTTGGCTATTTAAATGTACAGTATATATCTGAAAAATATCTGTTTCTCCATGTATTAATTTGTTATTAAATGCGTTTCTATGGTCTAATAGGAGTGAGGCTGACTTCAATATTTCATCAAATAAAATGTTTGTAAATTGTTTTGATAGCCTACTTACAGGGGTCCTAAAATTCTAAATCAATTAGTCATGCCAAGGATAATTTAGCTATCTTAACCCTCCTGTTGTGTTCGTTTCATGTTAATTAATTCTGTGTTCCCGGTCCAAAATGACCACCCTATTATAGCTGATTAAAAATCCATAATAATACATATATTATCACCTAATGTTGTGTTAGATCTTTTTATCAACTTCAGTTCCTGTGAACATTACAAGTTTCGAACGTCTATTTGCTATTTATGGCCTGTAGGCCTCATTGACCTGAGCTCATGCAACTCGTTTTTGAGTTTAAAAAAACAATGTATGGATTATTTTGACAATAACAAATACTCAGATTAGACATGATTTATTACAGACAACTTAATGTCAAAGTTTAACAAGGACTCTCCTCCTCACCAGTGTCATGATCAAAGATATGATGAAGAACCTCACATACAGTATACCGTTTGGTCATTGAGCTGCCACAGATTGAATTGTGAGCAAGGCCTCAAAAATGCTTTTACATACCAGAGCTGAGAAAAGTTCTATATATTATTGAAACAATGTTGCAATTGTTTGTGAGAATGCCAACAGGTGTGGTTCCCAAGGGGGAAAGATTCTATTGGGGAAAGGTTCCTGTGGGGGTTGCCATGGAAGCCAAGAAGGGGAGAGAGGTGTGTGTGTGTGTGTGTGTGTGTGTGTGTGTGTGTGTGTGTGTGTGTGTGTGTGTTAGCAGCTGCATACAGGCTACGCTCCCTGTCCATCTGGTCAGAGTAAACAAATTGGTAACGTTATGTACAGTATTTATTGTCCATTTGTTTGTCAGGAGAAAATGTCAATGTGATTACATTTGGTTGATAATCTAACTTGGGCTGGCTATACCTTTAGAAAATCCAAAAGTATTAGCTGGAATGAATCAACAAAATAGTGATGGAATAGACTGTGATTTCATTTTTAATTAGGCCTACAGTTGCATAGGCCTGCATGATGCAAACATGCATAAAGCAAGCTCACCCCTGTGAGTTCTATTGCCTATCAGTGGTTGTCTCTGTTGTCCCCTGTTAGTCTAGTCTAAATATAATTCATATGAACAAGTATAAGGCTGCTGCATAGAAACGGGCTACGTGGTCTATTAGTGCGCATAGAAACGGTCTACGTGGCCTATTAGTGCGCATAGAAATAGGCTACGTGGCCAGCTCTCCAAGCTTTGGAGTCAGAACGTTGAATAAGATAATGTATGCATGGTGTTGGAATTTTATTAATAATCATTGATACAATTGTACCAATGTAACAATGGATGTGGAAATGGCATTTTACATCGTAGAGCCAGTTTATTGGTTGTAATTGTCAATTGGGTAATGGTCCTGGGCGCCAAGTGCTTATTATGTAGGCCTACTTGTTTGAGCTCCTGTTAGACTGATTCGATTTGGTTTCTCAGATAGGACAGGTTAAGCCTGATACAGAGGCTATTTCTTTTGGGCTGTTGCCCGTGTATATTTGGTCAATCTACTTGTATGTTTTGTATGATATGATGCTTTCACCATTGGATCACCAAGACCTGTAAATAAATCTACACTCTGAGCACATCAACTTGCCTTGCCTTCTGCTGATTTCATGCTCCTATGACTGCAAAAGAGTTAGTCTGAGCAAGGAGTAAAATCGTTGACGTGTAATAATGTGATTGTGTTTGTTTATGTGATTGACTCTATATACAGTAATGAGAGAAACTTTACAGGTCCTCTCACTGTGCTTGGAGAGGAAAAAATCAATGTGCCATTGGAATGGGCACAAGAGATGTGGCTTCAGTTCATGTCAGGAGAGAGTTGACAATGGTATTGGAATGAAGTGGTCATCCCGTCTTAATCAGGGAACAGCAGGGGACTTAGCTGTAAATACAAATAGCAGATAGATTCCATTACAGCAGTGCCATCATAGGTTTAGGCAACACGTTTCACAATGAAGTTCAATGTCAGGATATGATATGACCCAGATGCAGACACAGGAGGCGGATGGTAACAGTTGTCAGATGATTTATTAGAAATACGCGGCAGGCAAAGGGCAGGTCGAGGCCAGGCAGAGGTTCGTGATCAGGTCAGAGTCAGGCAGGTACAGGACGTCAGGCAGGCTCTGGGTCAGGGCAGGCAGAAGTTTGTAATCAGATGAGAGGCAGGCAGGTACGGGATGGCAGGCAGGCTCGAGGTCAGGGCAGGCAGAATGGTCAGAACCGGGAGAGAACAGAACGAGACAAACAGGAAGGTGGGAGAGAATGCTGGTGAGACCTGACAAGACAAGACAAACCTGCAACAGACAAACAGAGAATACACAGGGGATAACAGGAAGATGGATGACCCCTGGAGGGAGTGGGGAAATGCACAAAGACAGGTGAAACAGATGACAGGTGACAACTTTGTTGAAGCACCTTTGGCAGCGATTACAGCCTCGAGTCTTCTTGGGTATGACGCTACAAGCTTGGCACACCTGTATTTGGGGAGTTTCTCCTATTCTTTTATGCAGATCCTCTCAAGCTCTGTCAGGTTGGATGGTGAGTGTTGCTGCACAGCTATTTTCAGGTCTCTCCAGAGATGTTAGATCGGGTTCAAGTCCAGGCTCTGGCTAGGCCACTCAAGGCCATTCAGAGACTTGTCCCGAAGCCACTCCTGTTTGTCGTGGCTGTGTGCTTAGAGTCGTTGTCCTGTTGGAAGTTGAACCTTCACCCCAGTCTGAGGTCCTGAGTGCTCTGGAGCAGGTTTTCATCAAGGATCTCTCTGTACTTTCCTCCGTTTATCTTTCCCTCAATCCTGACTAATCTCCCAGTCCGTGCCGCTGAAAAACATCCCCACAGCGTGACGCTTCCACCACCATGCTTCCCCGTAGGGATGGTGCCAGGACAAGAGAATCTTGTTTCTCATGGTCTGAGAGTATTTTAGGTGCCTTTTGGCAAACTCCAAGTGAGCTGTCATGTGCCTCTTACTGAGGAGTGGCTTCCGTCTGGTCACTCTACCATAAAGTCCTGATTGGTGGAGTGCTGCAGACATGGTTGTCCTCCTGGAAGGTTCTCCCATCTCCACAGAGGAACTCTGGAGCTCTGTCAGAGTTGACCATCGGTTTCTTGGTCACCTCCCTAATTGCTCAGTTTGGCCGGGCGGCCAGCTCTAGGAAGAGCCCTGGTGGTTACAAGCTTGGGGACCTTCAATGCTACAGAGATGTGAATTAATTAGCTACACTAGCTAGTAGCTACCATAGCCAGGTCAGCCCTAGCCTTTTACTTTGTCATTATGGGTTACTGTGTGTAGATTGATGAGGGGAAACTATTTAAATCAATTCTAGAATAATGCTGTATAATGTAACAAAATGTGGAAAAGTCAAGTGGTCTGAATACTTTGCGAATACACCGGAAATGTAGCCTACTCTATTTCAATGAGGCCACACATACTAGGTGCACTTGAACTCTCACACCCAACTAGGAGAGGTAGGCTATTTCTGAGTGTGAATAATGCGGAAAATATGTGATTTTAATACAGTGGGTAGGCTAACTCATACAAAGCAGAGAGAGTACCATTTCCAAATAATCTGTGGGACAACAAAAATATTTTCATTACAAAGTTGTCTGACCGAATGCAGCATGAACAATGCAGACCGCTCCGCAATGATCTCTGTTGGGACCTGCAGGGACCTGCAGGCATCCTGGGGGAATGCAACCCTCTAGTGCATAGTTAGTACACAACACTGCTCATCATTTCTTAGCAGGATCAGATGGTGACAGGGGTCCCAGCAGGGTCAGACATCCAGGGAAGACCAGTCTACGGAGCTCTGGTGAATTTTTCAGTATATTAACAATATTAGTCAATTAAATAAAGTTCCATCTTGACTTGATGGGTAGACCTAAGGTAGCTTCAGGACAGCAGTTTAAGCTTAAAGCTACACTGTAAGACTTTTCTGTCATTTTCAACAGTAAAACACTGTAGAGTACACAGTAAAATACCTTAAATGTAGATCTAGATTGCACTGCATTATTGGTAAAATGCTGAAAAATACTGTTATTAACTGTAATTGTAAGCCTCCTGTAAACATTACTCTAACTTACTACATTTCTTTACAGTAGTACCCTGCTGTAGTTGGTGGCGCCAATCGTCTGTGGTGTGTGTGCGAGAGAGAGAGAAAGAGAGCTGTATCTCATAGTTGAAACCAAGACTGTTCTCAGGGCAGGTCTGCCATTTTGACTATCAGAAGTTGCTTTTCTTAGCAGGTTACAAGAATTAACGCAGCAGGTTAGGATAATTAGGTAAAGATAAAATTCGAACAATGTCCCCGACGCGACTCGAACCTATCTACAACCAGGCCTACGCTGAGAACAGACTTGATTTCCACTAATGGGATGCTCCCCGCCAAACGGTCTGTGAGGGAAGACTCGTGAAAAAATAAGCTTTCTGTTTTACTCAAACTATTTTATTTTGTATATTCGTGGAAAAGTCGCCTAAATATGTTTGAGCAGCTACTAGGTATGTACTAATTCCATATACTATGTACTTCTATATACCCACCGCAGGTTTTCTTAACTAAACTACTAACTAGTGTTGGATTCGGGGTGAAACTTTGAACATTGTTATACTCAGAAGCATAGTATATAAAGGAGTGAAAAAGACTGGTTTTCACATCAGAAGTTAATAATATCTGTAGGAGACGGATGGCTGTGGAATGTGTTAGGGGAGACGGATGGAGATCTTCAGATTGGGCCTCAAGGGGGTTGAGGTCAGGTCAGTTTCCCTTAAGGGAGAAACAATTGTTTATTATCCTATCACTTCGTCTTCCTGTCGGACCATAAAATATGTAAGAATTGGAGAGAAGGAGGAGTGTCTAAATTGGAGTATATAGACATGTGGTGGTGGAAAGATGTGATGTCTGAATCCAACTTGGTTAAGCTTTTCTAGCTTTTCGAGTTATTTACTCTGAAAATTAGAACTAATGTTAGCTTGTTTGGATTGTGTTAGCTAACAGTATAGCCAGGTTGACATGTCGGTCTGTTGCGTTGATCTTTCTTGCTGGTAAAATAATCAGTGATATTGTAGCTATACAGCAAATCATTTTAGTATTAACAACGTGCAGAATGTGTGTGTTTCTCTGGATAGGCTACTTAACCGGTGGGTGTATGACATGGGTGCCATGTGCTAACGCTATGGTATTAGTGGCAAAGTGGTCCTAGACTCCACCGGACAAAAATACAGTTTGTCTAGGGAGGGAGCGAGAGTTTAGCTATGTCGAATACACCTTTAGTTTGTCAGCAGGCACGGACTGACATTTTGCCTTGGGATGTGTACTTTTTGGGTGATTCTGTAGTAGGAATGAGATGATTGGAAGCTCTCAGGTGAAAGGGGAATGGTGCTTGCTAACGTTAGCTATAGCTCAGAGATGGCGAACTCCATTGGACACCTTTCTCTAAATATCTCTGGTTAACGTTAGCTCTATTCAGTCCCGGGGTTTGTGTGCTTTAGTCAAAAGTCTGGTGGAATATTCCCCCTGTGCTTTTGTTATCCTTATTAGTCCATTAAATTAATTAATTCAGCAACAACAGGCACGGACTGATATTTTACCCTGCAGGATATTAAAAGTTATCTTTTATTTTCTTCAGATTGTGTGGTTAGCTTGATGCATTACTCAGGGCGATGGTCGTGGCATTTTCCCGCGTGAGTTGAATTTTCCTCGTGCTTTTGCTAATCTTTCAGAAGTGATCCTTATCCAACCATTCATTAGGCAACGTTTAAATTAATGGTTTTTGAAACATCAAGCACAGACTGATATTTTATTTAGCCTTGTAGTCTGTAATAAAAAGAATAATTGATTGTGTGGTTGGCATGAGTTGCATGGTAATGTATAGCTTGATAGCTCTTTTGGTGTGTGCATGCAATTTTATGGCTGGGGGTAGTGTAATTTTCATATTGCAGGCTGGCTGTTAGCTGGAAGTAGCTTTATTGGGAATGTATGGGTGTAAATCCTGCAATTTCTGTTTCCTAAATATTAAAGCATTCGTTAATCATGTAAAAAAAAAACATTGAAATGTGGCGAACTATAGTTTTGCTTGTGGGGTGGAGTGCCCTTGCACCAAAGCATCACTACTTGTTACATTACCCCGAACTCATCCTGCAATTTGAGCGACTCATTCGTTTGTGGACACCGAGGTTTGAGAGCAAGCACTCCTACTTCAAGGAGTGTTATTTTATTCAATGTCTCAACTGATTTAATATATTCTATGTTGGGTTGTGCAGGTTCCTGGTTCGAATAAACCCTGAAGGAACCAAATGCACAGCGAAAGCAGGAGTGAGCCGCATCATTGGAAAGGTCGTTCAGAGGAAGCCATTGCCAATTGACCCCTACGTTACACGCTTTCTCGCAGACCTGAAGGTGTTTGAGTGGAAAAACTGCAACATGTAAGTACATAAATACACACACCTGATGACCACAAACTTTATTTGTCAGTTGTCATCTTCCTTTTTACCCAGCGAGTAATAGTAGTAGTAGTGATAGTAATAGTAGTAGTAGTGATAGTAATAGTAGTAGTAGTGATAGTAATAGTAGTAGTAGTGATAGTAATAGTAGTAGTAGTGATAGCAATAGTAGTAGTAGTGATAGCAATAGTAGTAGTAGTGATAGTAGTAGTAGTGATAGTAATAGTAGTAGTAGTGATAGTAATAGTAGTGATAGTAATAGTAGTAGTAGTGATAGTAATAGTAGTAGTAGTGATAGCAATAGTAGTAGTAGTGATAGTAATAGCAATCTCTCTCTATTCTTTCTATGTCCATGTTTGTCCTTGTTGACGTATCAGAGCTAAGGAGGATCAGAGTTTCAAAGATTGGGGTGATGGTCTGCATGCCACCGAGATTTATTCGAGACTTGTTTGCATCTCTCATTCTCTCAGAAATCCTGCCATGCGGGTTGGGTCAGCAAATGATCTGCTTGCGCCATCCCGGAGCCTGTGTTGGCTTGCAGTAGCGTGCTACTCTGGCTCCAGTCTAGCCCTGCTCGCTCCTCTCTATCCATCCTTCTCTCTCAGCCCCTTTCTCTCTCGATCTCATTCTCTCTCTTGTTTCTCTCTCAAACACAGGCAGGCAAGCAGTTCTTGTTATAGTTTTTTTCTCACTGTTCAACTGTTGTTTTCCTATTTTTCATTGATCTGTTTAGATGTTATTTATTTCTTACACAATCCTGTATTTTCAAGAATGACCTATTCTGACCTATGGTGATGTACATTATTGGCCTGTATTTGTCAATGTTCTTATCACTGTATCTCTCTCTGTCTCTCTCTCCCCTACTATCTGGAGTTGTAATGTTGCTCTTTTCAAATTTTGTTCTTTGTGGTTCAAGTGCAATTCATGTGAAATTCATGTTATGAATAAATATATATATTTGTAAACGCATTGTTTTTCTTACAATATTACATTTCAGTGAGCTGTATTTTAAAGACAACCTGCAATGCTGCTTGGTACTGTAAATTAATTGTATATTACTGCAACACAGTTGCCAGTTTAGTACTGCAATTTTGCTTCACAGCAGTGATGCTGTAATATAGTTTACAGCATGATTTTCCTTACTGTAAAACATATTACAGCCTCCCTGCTATAAATTTACAGCAAGGATGCTGTAATATGTAACAGCATCCCTGTTGCTGTAATACACATTGTTACTTCAACACAGTTGCATTTGGGTTTTACCTGAAATGTGATAGTATGAACCGGCCATGACTGACCCAGCAGACTTGGACCAGCTCCACAACGCCATCTCCTCCCAAGGAGCCATCATTAGTAGACACGAGGAGTTGCTTCCGCGGTCTGGTGGAAGGGATCCAGGACGTGGCCGAACATCATGAACCTAGCATTGGACGCATTGTGGGAGCAATTCCGTGAGTTGCCTACCAAGCAGTCTACCACGGCGGTAACATCCCAGCCCCTCAGTAACTCGGCTGGTAGCAGCGCCTTCACCCGGGTTTCCTGGGGACCCCGCTTACCTCCCCCGAAGCACTACGATGGAGATTGCAGAACCTGCCGGGCCTTTCTCTCCCAGTGCTCCCTCGTTCTTGAAATGCAGACTGCATTTGGGTCTTACCTGAAACGTTATAGTTAATGTATGAGGTGTTTGCTTCCAAAACTTTCCCTTAGAAATAAAAAAAATGTAAGGTGGGAACTGGGAAGGAAATTGTATTGGGAGAGTTGAGTTATTGACTAGACTGGTAGGTGTCAGGTGTGCAGGTGGCTTAGGCTGGCTAGTTGGTCTGGCTGAAATTTGATATAGAGGAAACCAAATTGGCACCCTTCATTTGTAGTATTAACCCTTTGATGTAGAATTTCTCATACCTAGAAGGAAGGACTTATCAAACTCTTTCCATTTTGTCCTGTAGGAGCCCGTAGGCCAAGCTCCTTGTGGAGGGCTCGAAGCCCTTCACCCTCAAGTTTGAGTCGGACTTTGACTTTGATTCTGCAAATCCAATGTTCGACAAGGAAGCGCTGGAGAGGGAGATGCAGGACAAGTTGAACATCAAAGGTTAGTTGCATTATACTGACCACATATCCGTCGACATATGGGCTTTGTACTGTAGTTGTAGAAACATGGCAATTCGACCATGACTGTGATCATTCATTAAGAACACAATAGCTCATGATTTGGCTATCACTGATTGGTGAAATTATTGCAAAAAGGGGACTTTTCTATCTCTGACAGAAATGGTTCCTCTCATTTTTGTCTTTAGTATCATCTGCAAGCTTTTCATCCATTCTAGCCTCTTCACCATCTCTAGAAGCCAATGAAGGAGAAACCAGGAGTAGACAGTAGTGAGAATTCCTGTTTGGCCCTGTCCGGGGGTATCATCGGATGGGGCCACAGTGTTTCCTGACCCCTCCTGTCTCAGCCTCCAGTATTTATGCTGCAGTAGTTTGTGTCGGGGGGCTAGGGTCAGTTTGTTATATATGGAGTACTTCTCCTGTCTTATCCGGTGTCCTGTGTGAATTTAAGTATGTTCTCTCTAATTTTCTCTCTTTCTTTCTCACTCGGAGGACCTGAGCCCTAGGACCATGCCTCAGGACTACCTGGCATGATGACTCCTTGCTGTCCCCAGTACACCTGGCCATGCTGCTGCTCCAGTTTCAACTGTTCTGCCTGCGGCTATGGAACCCTGACCTGTTCACCGGACGTGCTACCTGTCCCAGACCTGCTGTTTTCAACTCTCTAGAGACAGCAGGAGCGGTAGAGATACTCTTAATGATCGTCTATGAAAAGCCAACTGACATTTACTCCTGAGGTGCTGACTTGCTGCACCCTCGACAACTACTGTGATTATTATTATTTGACCATGCTGGTCATTTATGAACATTTGAACATCTTGGCCATGTTCTGTTATAATCTCCACCCGGCACAGCCAGAAGAGGACTGGCCACCCCTTATAGCCTGGTTCCTCTCTAGGTTTCTTCCTAGGTTTTGGCCTTTCTAGGGAGTTTTTCCTAGCCACCGGGCTTCTACACCTGCATTGCTTGCTGTTGGGGTTTTAGGCTGGGTTTCTGTACAGTACTTTGAGATATCAGCTGATGTAAGAAGGGCTATATAAATAAATTTGATTTGAGTGAGAAGACGGTGGAAAATTCATTTGGGCCTAAGTGCTACTATGACAAGACCAAATCCTCCTTTGATATCTCATCAGACCATGAATCCGGGTGAATTTATGTTTAATTCACGCTTGTTTACATTCATTTGTTTAAATGTGCTCTAAACGTCTGAATGTGCTCCACCTGTTATGCTGCCTGAGTCAATTTCATGACTGTCAAATTTTTTCAATGATCTGACTACATGCTTGTCTGATCACATTTTGTAGCTCTCTAACCCAGACACACTATCTTGGCAGAGAGAACGCTGAATGTTGAGACCTTCGGGTTTCATGGCCGCCTCCTGATGGGCCGTGGGGGCTACCACTGGTTGGAGAGGGTGAGGGTTAGCACAGCGCCGGCCCTCCCAGACAGTCGGGAGAGGGAGGCTGTGAGGGTCAAGGGTCAGGTGAGTAAGGGTGTGTGCGTGTTTATTCAAAAGCGTGGGTATATATACCTTGTGATTGTGAGTCTAAAATCCACGCCTTTCTTTTTACCCTGCAGGCCTCATTTGGATCTTGGGCTAACTTGTTATGTACACTACCTGTCAAAAGTTTTAGAACAAGGGTTTTTCTTTATTTTACTATTTTCTACATTAAAAAAATAAAGGCGTTTGAGCCAATCAGTTGTGTTGTGGCAAGGTAGGAGTGGTTTACAAAATATAGCCCTATTTGGTAAAAGACCAAGTCCATATTATGGCAAGAACAGCTCAAACAGGAACTACAGTCCATCATTACTTTAAGACATGAAGAACTTTGAAAGCTTCTTCAAGTGCAGTCGCAAAAACCATCAAGCACTATGATGAAACTGGCTCTCATGAGGACCGCCACAGGAATGGAAGACCCAGAGTTACCTCTGCTGCAGAGGATAAGTTCATTAGAGTTACCAGCCTCAGAAAATGCAGCTGAAATAAATACTTCACAGAGTACAAGTAACATACACATCTCAACATCAACTGTTCAGAGGAGACTGCATGAATAAGGCCAAGGTTGAATTTCTGCAAAGAAACCACGACTAAAGGGCACCAATAATAAGAAGAGACTTGCTTGGGCCAAGAAACACAAGCAATGGACATCCGATTGGTGGAAATGTGTCCTTTGGTCTGGAGTCCAAATTGGAGATTTTTGATTCCAAACGCTGTGTCTTTGTGAGACGCAGTGTAGGTGAGCAGATAATCTCCACGTGTGTATTTCCCACTGTGAAGCAGGGAGGAGGAGGTGTTATGGTGTGGGGATGCTTTGCTGGTGACACTGTCTGTGATTTATTTAGAATTCAAGGAACACTTAACCAGCATGGCTACCACAGCATTCTGCAGCAATACGCCATCCCATCTGGTTTGGGCTTAGTGCGACTATCATTTGTTTTTCAACAGGACAATGACTGAACACACCTCCAGGCTGTGTAAGGGATATTTTACCAAGAAGAAGAGGGATGCATCAGATGACCTTGCCCCCACAATCCCCTGACCTCAACCCAATTGGGATGGTTTGGGATACGTTGGGCTGCAGAGTGAAAAAAAAAGCAGCCAACAAGTGCTCAGTATATGTGGGAACTCCTTCAAGACGGTTGGAAAAGCATTCCAGGTGAAGCTGGTTGAGAGAATGCCAAGAGTGGGCAAAGCTGTCATCAAGGCAAAGGGCTGCTATTTGAAGAATCTCAAATATAAATTAATTTAGATTTGTTTAAGACTTTTTTTGGTTACTACAGTACATGATTCCATGTGTGTTATTTCAAATTATAGGCAATTAGCAAGACACCCCCAATAAAGGAGTGGTTCTGCAGGTGATAACCACAGACCACTTCTCAGTTCCTATGCTTCCTGGCTGATGTTTTGGTCACTTTTGAATGCTGGCGGTGCTTTCACTCTAGTGGTAGCATGAGACGGAGTCTACAACCCACACAAGTGGCTCAGGTAGTGCAGCTCATCCAGGATGGCACATCAATGTGAGCTGTGGCAAGAAGGTTTGCTGTGTCTGTCAGCGTAGTGTCCAGAGAATGGAGGTGCTACCAGGAGGCAGGCCAGTACATCAGGAGACGCGGAGGCCGTAGGAGGCCAACAACCCAGCAGCAGGACCGCTACCTCCGCCTTTGTGCAAGGAGGAGCTGGAGGAGCACTGCCAGAGCCCTGCAAAATGACCTCCAGCAGGCCACAAATGTGCATGTGTCTGCTCAAACGGTCAGAAACAGACTCTATGAGGGTGGTATGAGGGCCCGACGTCCACAGGTGGGGATTGTGCTTACAGCCCAACACCGTGCAGGACGTTTGGCATTTGCCAGAGAACACCAAGATTGGCAAATTCGCCACTGGCGCCCTGTGCTCTTTACAGATGAAAGCAGGTTCACACTGAGCACATGTGACAGACGTGACAGTCTGGAGACGCCGCGGAGAACGTTCTGCTGCCTGCAACATCCTCCAGCATGACCGGTTTGGAGGTGGGGTGGCAGTTCTTTGGGGGGCCGCACAGCCTTCCATGTGCTCGCCAGAGGTAGCCTGACTGACATTAGGTACCGAGATGTGATCCTCTGACCCCTTGTGAGACCATATGCTGGTGCGGTTGGCCCTGAGTTCCTCCTAATGCAAGACAATGCTAGACCTCATGTGGCTGGAGTGTGTCAGCAGTTCCTGCAAGAGGAAGGCATTGATGCTATGGACTGGCCCGCCCGTTCCCCAGACCTGAATCCAATTGAGCACATCTGGGACATCATGTCTCGCTCCATCTACCAACGCCACGTTGCACCACAGACTGTCCAGGAGTTGGCGGATGCTTTAGTCCAGGTCTGGGAGTAGATCCCTCAGGAGACCATCCGCCACCTCATCAGGAGCATGCCCAGGCGTTGTAGGGAGGTCATACAGGCACGTGGAGGCCACACACACTACTGAGCCTCATTTTGATTTGTTTTAAGGACATTACATCAAAGTTGCATCAGCCTGTAGTGTGGTTTTCCACTTTAATTTTGAGTGTGACTCCAAATCCAGACCTCCATGGATTGATAAATTTGATTTCCATAGATAATTTTTGTGTGATTTTGTTGTCAGCACATTCAACTATGTAAAGAAAAAAGTATTTAATAAGAATATTTCATTCATTCAGATCTAGGATGTGTTATTTTAGTGTCCCTTTATTTTTTTTGGAGCAGTGTATATTTTTTGCCTGTGCTTTTCAACCTCTGCTGTATAGCTAGAGCTAGAAGTAGCTAGATGACATGCACACTTCCTAAACTATTCAAGGGATCAATTTGAAGATGAAACTGAGGGGAAAATATCTTTAGGTAATTTCTGTGTTCCAGGTATTGTAAATATTACTTATTAATATAATTATAAATAACTTAATTACAGACCAAATGTCTGCCAGAACTAATGACTTTCCATGTATTTGTTCGTTTTCTATCATCAGCACAAGTGATGTTACATTGTTACAAATCTAATAAAGATGGGAAATTGCTGATTCGCTTGTTCTTATTAATTTTCTCTGTTCAATGATAGTAACTGAACGTTGTAGTTTAAATACAGATATTTATTCATTGCAAGAATAAGGCAAAGTCTTAAGTTTTCATATGGTCGATTAGGGCAGCAGTGTTTCTCCATCCATTTAATTGGGACTCCCAGGATAGGAGGAGTTTTGTTTTAGCCCAACACTAGTCTCGGCACCCAGAAGAGTCTCTCCCAGCACTACCATAGCCAACCCGATTCAGCCAAACAAGAGCCCGGTGACTAGTCAAAAGAAGTGTGCTAGAACAAAAATATGCACTCCTTAGGAGTCCCTCCAGCATTGGATAGAGAAACGATGAGATAATTAATGTAAACAATGAGAATCCTGATGCAATATTGAAGATGGATGAAGGCATGTTTGGTCATGAACTTCATTCAGAAAGTGTTCATGTTTTCTTCTTTTGTTTCTCTGCTTCCTCCTTTTCCTTTTCAATAGCCGTGACATATTCCTCAATTTCCTCTTGGACCAGAATCTATTTACAGTGGAAAAGAGGTCGTTAGGTGAACAATTACGTTGCATCATTACACAGGTGAGATCCTCTTGACAGATTTGCAGAGGTGTCATGATTTCAAACAGACCTTCATTGATTCATCCCGCTTCATAATGGCCAGCTCAATGTTCTTTCCACCTGACTGGACAACCTGTGAACACATGGAGCAAACCTTGTGACAGGAATATCTGAGATTTCAATCATTAATAGCGGGTGCTCATGCAATATCGTTGCTGCCAATCAAAAGTTTGGATCTGGACTGGCAAAAACCTCACCTCAAGTAGAGCTCTGATGGCCAGTTTAATGGTGTCTGTATCGGATTCCATATGCTCCTCTTTATAGTTCTTCTCTAGAAACTCACGTACAGTCTTGGCAGATCTTCCAATGGCATTTGCCTATGTACACAACCACAGTTAGGTTTTCCCATTTTGCTCATATTTAATCGCATTACAACTTGAGGTACGTTGGGTAATTCATTGGGGTGATGACAAACCTGTCAAAGCACCTTATAAATTATTCAGATGTATGGGTCAGAATTACACCCCTACCTTCCAAGCATGATATGTTCCTGAAGGGTCAGTTTGGTACAGATGGGGTGTTCCATCGAAATCAAACCCCACAATGAGGGAGGAGATGCCAAAGGGCCTTCGCCCACTGCTTTGGGTGTAGCGCTGAAAGTGGGAATATGTAGAAATGATAAATCTGCACATGTGTATTGTACTGTTGTGTGTGTGTGTGGGGTACCTGTTTGATGCTGGAAATGAAGCGTGTGATGTACTCCACAGTCACAGGGTCTTCCACTGTAAGCCTGTGACTCTGACACTCCACCCTAGCCCTGTTAACAACGATCCTGGCATCTGCCGTCAACCCTGCAGGCCATGGGATAAGGAGATCAAGTATGTTACACCAATTAAACCTCTCACCCAACAAGGGGAACAAACAATCAAATAGCTCAATTTCAGCAGTAAAAATGAAATGTATCATTCAAGGTAGGCCTACATGATCAAATGTTGATGACATCAATTATACCATACACATGGTAGGCTAATTACATATTTGCAATCAACCACTTCACACCATCTGTGGCTTGGGTGTGCACTGTGCCTTATTGGTCCTATGTTGGTCTTCTTGCCTTATTGGTCATGTCCTACAGTAAGTTACCTGCAAAGGCCATGAAGACGTTGTCATCCAAGGCACAGATTTTGCGCACTGTTCTGTCATCTTGGAGCTTGGCGACAGTTTTCTTCTCCACTCCTAGCACAACGACGTTTTTTCCTCGCACTCCAACCTGTAAACGAATTAGGCCCAAGTGATACAGTTGCGCCCGTTGTAAGCACAATTTGGGTATACTTCTATTGATAGGCTACGTTTTGCATCGGCACAGTGCTTGACCCATTGTTTTGACCTCAATCAACATTGACAGAAATGAGAAAGGCCTACTTACAGCGGTTGAACCTTTTTTGACCGCCTCCTGTGCGTATTCCACCTGGAATAAGTGGCCATCAGGTGAGAACACTGTGATTGCACGATCGTAGCTCATCTTCCAAGCACTTTACCTGTAAAGAAAAGCCGATTTCTGTGTCTCCTCGACTGGCCCTCGCTCTTTAACAAAAGCGAAAGTGATCAGACTTGAATGAAACAGCACATTCAAATTGAACACAGCGCCTCATCCGGACTTTAGTGTGCAACAGCCTTGATTTATTGCGGCCATCGTTGGTTTACGTTGGAGAGCGAGCGCATTGGATGTCGTGAATCAAAGAACACCCCTACTACAGTGAGAAATTATACTGTAGCCTATAGCTGACTGAATGGGTTATACCAACACATTACTGAGTGAGTCTCGAAAAATACGATATTTTCATAGACATGATGGAATTCTGATCAACCATCAATCTTAATAACAGAATCAAATGTAGTATCAATTTGCATCCAGGGAAATAGTGGTGTACTTATAATGTATTTTCATTTCGGAGCAATCCAGGGATTCACACACCCCTATTATTTTCTGAACATGGAAAACCTAACTATGTTATACTGCACGCAAGATAATAGGCAACATATTAGAATAAAAGGAGCGTTTCTTACCGTTTCCTTATATAACAATGTCGGTGGCATTTTCATCGGCGCGCCCAAGGAGCAAAGGGGAGGTGACACAGCAAACGATACAAAAGGTAGGCTAATGCCATGTCTTTCTCTAGTACGTCGTCTTAACAGGAAATATTTGATTCTGGTCGATTTGAGAGCGTGGAGAGAGTCAGCCAGTGCCAACGGTGGGAAAGTAGTCAACATCTGCACATAACTGGTACAATAGAGCGAGCCAAACAAAGTGACGCGATCATAAGACGCCAATGAAAACAAATGGACATTCATCAAAGCCTACTTTTTATTGCGTCGTTACTGTTGTGCTCTTCACTGCACAGTGTGGCTTTTAACGGAAGCCGACATAACGGCTACTATGTTATGCGTTAGAACAACACATGTTGTCTAATAATAGACTATAGCATCCGAGACCAAACAAATCTAGTTTGTCCCGAGGCTGACTGAATTTTTGCTTATTCTGGTGCATGCACTTCATGGGATTTTTTTTGTTAACTGTTATTTGAGTATTTTTTTGTTTGTTGTTTTTCTTTTAGCAACATTTTATCCATTACAAAATGCACTCTATATGATAGGCTATTGTTACAAAAACAATAGTTGATAGCCAGCCGTGCCAAAGATGTGAGAAGACTAGCGAGAATTCTTTAGACAGCCAGTGGTAAGAGGCAGGTGCACTGGATGAATGGATAGTCTGACAGGGGCGATGATGATGGAAGGTGTGGGTTTACGTGCAACATCATTGGACCTTTGTTTATCCTCGAAGGAACGGGGAGGACTCTTATTGGTGCTTGTCAAATTGTTGAGAGTATATAAATATATATATATATATATATATGTGTGTGTATATACATATATATATTACGGTTAGAGCGCCTTCTTTGGATCGTAGCCTATAGAGGACAGGTTCCCCTTTCTTGTACCCTCGCTTTTTGTCACTGATGTCAGAATGTTGTGATTGGCTGAAAAATAATGGTCGACTTTTGGAGTTGCAGGAAAAAAAGACCATGGCTCCGTCCGACTTAAACAGTCTCTTCTGCCCTAGGCTCTTTCTGGCAACGTTAAATATACTCCAAGAAAAACAGCTGACCCAGATAATTTTGTTCAGAGAGTAGGAAGGGGGGGGCTTACGTGAGCGCAAGTCCCGAGAATCCAGGACACTTTATTATAGTGTCATAACTCTGTTATAATAGGCTGCTGGCCTAACATTATTTTTTTTTATCTCCCCAAGATGCTGGATGAAAATCACCATCTGATACAGTGCATAATGGATTACCAGAGCAAAGGAAAAACAGCAGAATGCACACAGTAGGAGTTACACCTGTCCTCATAGTGTTGTCACAGATGCATGTTATGTAGGTTACTATAGCAGATGTGTACTTGTATGAAGATGTGATTCTAAGCACGAAGAATGGCATATCACAGTTTAATGATCGTCATCATGTTGAAGGCTCTTGTGATTAGTGATTAACCTGTCTTTCTGTGCTTTGACAGGTATCAGCAGATCCTTCACAGAAACCTAGTTTATCTGGCCACGATAGCAGATTCTAATCAGAACATGCAGTCATTGTTACCTGCAGTAAGTCTGTGTGGAGTTACGCAATACAATAGAGCCCCATGTTGGTCTTCTTCTCGCTCTTGCTCTCGCTCTCGCTCTCTCTCTCCCTTACCCGGCCTCAATAGCGCTTCTTTAACTGTAACACAATTCCCAGAGCTGTAAATTCACATGTCTCTCCTCTCCTCCTGTTCTCTCAGCCTCCTACCCCTAACATGGGGAGTATAGGTGCTGGAGGAATGGGACAGAGTGGAGGCAGAGGGCCCCTACACTCCCAGAGTAACCTCAATGACACCATGACCCCTGGCCTGCCCCCTACCTCTATGTTGCAGAGTCAGATGAGCAATGGTGAGAGCTCCGTATCCACACACACACACACACACACACACACACACACACACACACACACACACACACTCGCTATCCACTGTATGTGTGTACTATCTGAATGCTCGCCTCTCTGCCAAACTGACTGTCTGCTGCATGTATGTCGTCTGTCTACCTCTCCTATGGCAGCATATTTGATCTCGTCCTCTGCTCTGTCCAGAGATCATTCTATGAGTGCATCTCCATATTTTAAAGTGGCTTCCTCTTCCACACTGATCCCTGAATACAGGATACTGTAAGTGGATGCTAACTGGGCATTTCATTCCGTCCAGTTCTCTCACATCACTGCACATTAAGTAATGGAGACGAGGAGAGGAAGCCACTTCAGACTATTTAGATGCACCTCTTTATAGCCATACAGGTCTTTACCCTCTCGTCCATTTGCCGCTCCACTAATTCTTCTCTCGTCGTCTCTCCACATAATATACACACCCTTGATTCAAAACTTCATTCTATGCCTACTGAGTCCTACACAAGCCTCCTGTGGTGTAGCGATGAACTGGATGTGTTTCGTGTTCGTGGTGCCTGTGACCATGCTGGCACTGCGTGTGCCTGAGTGGCTGGCTGCTCTGACTGCTCTGTGTGTCGTCAGGCCCCAGCCACGCTCCCATGCAGCAGCAGGCGGGTCAGACACAGTCGGCTGGGCCGTCATCCACGTCCCTCAGCCTGCCAGCCAGCACCCACGGCTCAGCCTCCGGCTACAGCCACCCCGTGCCCCCCTCCTCCCAGGGCAGCATGATCCAGGGCCTTGGCCCAGGCTACGGTTCTTCCTCTTCCTCTTCTACCTCCTCCCGCAGCAACCTCAACATGCAGTCTAACACAGGTGAGCCAGCCAGGTGTAGAGGAATCAGCGACAAGGGATCAGTGGCATAGGAATACATCATCAAAGCCAATGATATGAAATCGTTATTGGAAACACTATTCCTTTGGAGATACATAATTGCTAATTCCGCTGTTCTATTTCGTTTTCTCCAGCAAGTCTTGTTGCTAAGTGCATTGGTAACGATTGTTGAGTCCACTCATAGCGTATTGTGATTGGCAGGAAGTGAGCAGGGAGGGTGAGAGGCCAGCCCCCACTAGAGTAAATGTCAGAGCTCTGGAAGGGTAGGGGGGATGATCAGGGAGGAAGAGAAGCAAAAAGGTTGAACATCAGAGGATGAATCATAGAGCAAGGATTATCATCTTGAGTCAGCCTCTGGCGATTTGTTTCCTTGAGCGGATGGTCGTGGGGCTGGAACAAGACCGCGAGAAGCCCAAACAGATATAATATTTGACTAAAACATAATAATATTAAACCTTGCTTACATTTGTATACGATCACGTGTCTCTATTATGAGTGGCAATTCTTGAACAGATTTCCAAAATGAAAATCACCTGGAGATGATTTCCTGGTGTCTTAATTAACAGTATTTTTTTTGTCCCAAAAAACATTAATAAAAAAACAACGATATTCTGGATACTGAACAAAAATATAAAAGTGTTGGTCCAATGTTTCATGAGCTGAAATAAAATAACCCAAAAATGTTTTATATGCACAAAAAACTTGGTTCTCTCCATTTTAATGCACAGATTTGTTTACATGGTGAGCATTTCTCCTTTGCCAAGATAATCCATCCACCTGACAGGTGTGGTATATCAAGAAGCTGATGAAACAACATGATCATTACACAGGTGCACCTGATTCTGGGGACAATAAAATGCCACTAAAATGTGCAGTATTGTCACACAACACAATGCCACTGAAGTGTACAATTGGCATGCTGACTGCAGGAATATCCACCAGAGCTGTTGCATGAATATTTAATGTTAAGTCGCTTCCTTTGTCGTTTTAAGGAATTTGGCAGTATGTCCAACCGACTTCACAACCGCAGAGCCACGCCAGCCCAGGACTTCCACGTCCGGCTTCTTCACCTGCGGGATGGTCTAAGACGAAGCACCCGGACAGTTGATTAAACTGTGGCACAACCGAATAATTTCTACACAAACTGTCAGAAACCGTCTCAGGGAAACGCTTTTCTATGATCGTCATCTGCACCAGGTTCTTGACCTGACTGCAGTTAGGTGTCGTAACCGACTTCAGTGGGCAAATGCTCACCTTCGATGGCCACTTGCACGCTGAATCCCGGATGAATCCCGGTTTCAAATCAAATCAAAGTTTATTTGTCACATGCACCGAATACAACAGGTGTAGTAGACCTTACTGTAATGGAATTCCTCTTCTTCAGAGGAGGAGTAGCAAGGATCAGACCAATGTGCAGCGTGGTAAGTGTCCATAATGATATATTTAATAAATCAACAGAACACTGAACAAAATAACAAAAGTACAAACAAACAACCGAAACAGTCCCGTATGGTGAAAACACTAACACAGGATACAACCACCCACAAAACACAATAGAAAACAGGCTACCTAAATATGGCTCCCAATCAGAGACAACGACTGACACCTGCCTCTGATTGAGAACCATACTAGGCCAAACACATAGAAATATAACAACAGAACAAAACATAGAAAAACAACAACAGAATGCCCACCCCACCTCACGCCCTGACCAACTAAAATAAAGACATAAAAAAGGAACTAAGGTCAGAACGTGACACTTACAGTGAAATGCTTACCTATAGGCTCTAACCAATAATGCAATAAAGGTGTTAAGTGAACAATCGGTAAGTAAAGAAATAAAACAACAAAAATAAAATAAAACAGTAAAAAGACAGGCTATATACAGTAGCGAGGCTATAAAAGTAGCGAGGCTACATACATACACCGGTTAGTCAGGCTGATTGAGGTAGTATGTACAGTACATGTAGATATGGGTAAAGTGACTATGCATATATGATGAACAGAGAATAGCAGTAGCGTATAAGAGGGGTTGGCGGGTAGTGTGTGGCAGGACACAATACAGATGGCGTCGGTTAGCCAATGTGCGGGAGCACTGGTTGGTCGGCCCAATTAAGGTAGTATGTACATGAATGTATAGTTAAAGTGACTATGCATATATGATGAACAGAGAGTAGCAGCAGTGTAAAAATAGGGTTTTCGGGGAGGCACACAATGCAAATAATCCGGGTAGCCATTTCATTACCTGTTCAGGAGTCTTATGGCTTGGGGATAAAAACTGTTGAGAAGCCTTTTTGTCCTAGACTTGGCACTCCGGTACCCCTTGCCATGTGGTAGTAGAGAGAACAGTCTATGACTGTGGTGGCTGGAGTCTTTGACAATTTTTAGGGCCTTCCTCTGACACCGCCTGGATGGCAGGCAGCTTAGCCCCAGTGATGTACTGGGCTATACGCACTACCCTCTGGAGTGCCTAGCGGTCAGAGGCTGAGCAGTTGCCGTACCAGGCATTGATGCAACCAGATGCTCTCGATGTTGCAGCTGTAGAACCTTTTGAGGATCTCAGGACCCATGCCAAATCGTTTTAGTTTCCTGAGGGGGAATAGGCTTTGTCATTCTCTTTTCACGACTGTCTTGGTGTGTTTGGACCATTCTAGTTTGTTGTTGATGTGGACACCGAGGAACTTGAAGCTCTCAACCTGGTCCACTACAGCCCCGTCGATGAGAATGGGGGCGTGCTCGGTCCTCCTTTTGCGGTAGTCCCCAATCATCTCCTTAGTCTTGGCTACGTTGAGGGATAGGTTGTTATTCTGGCACCACACGGCCAGGTCTCTGACCACCTCCCTATAAGCTCTCTCGTCGTTGTCTGTGATCAGGCCTACCACTGTTGTGTCGTCTGCAAACTTAATGATGGTGTTGGAGTCGTGCCTGGCCATGCAGTCGTGGGTGAACAGGGAGTACAGGAGGGGACTGAGCACGCACCCCTGTGGAGCTCCAGTGTTGAGGATCAGCATGGCAGATGTGTTGCTACCTACCCTCACTACCTGAGGGGGGCCCATCAGGAAGTCCAGGATCCAGTTGCAGAGGGGGTGTTTAGTCCCAGGATCCTTAGCTTAGTGATGAGCTTTGAGGGTACTATGGTGTTGAATGCTGAGCTGTAGTCAATGAATACCATTCTCAAGTAGGTGTTCCTTTTGTCCAGGTGGGAAAGGGCAGTGTGGAGTGCAATGCTGTGCAGTGTGCTGATGCTCTCATGCATGCCTCAGTGTTGCATGCCTCGAAGCGAGCATAGAAGTGATTTAGCTCGTCTGATAGACTCGTGTCACTGGGCAGCTCGCAGCTGTGCTTCTCTTTGTAGTGTGTAATAGTTTACAAGCCCTGCCACATAAGATGAGCATCGGAGCCGGTGTAGTATGATTCAATCTTAGCCCTGTATTGATGCTTTGCCTGTTTGATGGTTCGTCGCAGGGCATAGCAGGATTTCTTGTAAGCTTCCGGGTTAGAGTCCCGCATCTTGAAAGCGGCAGCTCTACCCTTTAGCTCAGTGCGAATGTTGCCTGTAATCTATGGCTTCAGGTTGGGATATGTCCGTACAGTCACTGTGGGGACGACGTCCTCAATGCACTTATTGATAAACCAGTGACTGATGTGGTGTATTCCTCAATGTCATCGGAAGAATCCCGGAACATGTTCCAGTCTGTGATAGCAAAACAGTCCTGTAGTTTGGCATCTGCTTCATCTGACCATTTTTTATAGACCGAGTCACTGGTGCTTCCTGCTTTAATTTTTGCTTGTAAGCAGGAATGGCCACTCCAATACCTTGACTTTGTTGTCCTTAAGCCATTTTGCCACAACTTTGGAAGTTTTCTTGGAGTCATTGTCCATTTGGCAGACCCATTTGTGACCAAGCTTTAACTTCCTGACTGATGTCTTGAGATGTTGCTTCAATGTGCATTCCTCATGATGCCATCTATTTTGTGAAGTGCACCAGTACCTCCTGCAGCAAAGCACCCCTACAACATGATGCTGCCACCCCCATGCTTCACGGTTGGGATGGTGTTCTTCGGCTTGCAAGTGTCCCCTTTTTTCTCAAATAAAACGATGGTCATTATGGCCAAATAGTTCTATTTTTCTCCATCAGACCAAAGGACATTTCTCCAAAAAGTACGATATTTGTCCCCATGTGCAGTTGCAAACCGTAGTCTGCCTTTTTTTATGTAGGTTTTGGAGCAGTGGCTTCTTCCTTGCTGAGCGGCCTTTCAGGTTATGTTGATATAGGACTCGTTTTACTCTGGATATAGATACTTGTGTACTTGTTTCCTCCAGCATCTTCACAAGGTCCTTTGCTGTTGTTCTGGGATTGATTTAGCACTTTTCGCACCAAAGTACGTTCATCTCTAGTTGACAGAACGTGTCTCCTTCCTAAGCAGTATGACGGCTGCGTGGTCCCATGGTGTTTAAACTTGCGTACTGTTTGTACAGATGAACGTGGTACCTTCAGGCGTTTGGAAATGAACCAGACTTGTGGAGGTCTACCTTTTTTTCTGAGGTCTTGGCTGCTTTCTTTTGATTTTCCCATGATGTCAAGCAAACAGGCACTGAGTTTGAAGGTAGGCCTTGAAATACATCCACAGGTACACCTCCAATTGACTCAAATTATGTCAATTAGCCTATCAGAAGCGTCTAAAGCCATGACATAATTTTCTGGACTTTTCCAAGCTGTTTAAAGGCACAGTCACCTTAGTGTATGTAAACTTCTGACCCACTGGAATTGTGATGTAGTGAAATAATCTGTCTGTAAACAATTGTTGGAAAAATTACTTGTGTTATGCACAAAGTAGATGTCCTAACCAACTTGCCAAAACTATAGATTGTTAACAAGAAATTTGTGGAGTGGTTGAAAAACGAGTTTTAATGATTCCAACCTAAGTGTATGTAAACTTCCAACTTCAACTGCATATGTGTAGTCTGGAGGTTGGGATTTAGGATGTACTGTAGTGTTCCCTGTATCAGTAGGGCCTAGAGAGCGAGGGAGAGATAGGGAGGGAGGTCTGTCCTCCCAGGATTCTAGAAAATTAGGATTGTATTGATTTAGACAGGAGACAGGACATCGGTGGATGATTCACTGACCCAAGGATCCCCTGAAGGTATTCCACAGCTTTTCAACATCATTCTCAATAACCTCCCCTGTGCCCTCTCTGTTAGAAAACCTTCTCTAGTCTTTATACACTTGAACTTCACCCTCCAAAACCTCTGAAAGTCTGCATTGTCCTATATGAACGACAAGAAGAACCAAACACATTCAGTTCATCAGACTGGTAGGCAGCCCCATCCTTCCTCTGGAGTCCAGTATTTGCTAGTCTAGCCCCAGTCACCTCCCTGCTTCAGGCTCTCCTCTCTTCTCCTGACCTCTAACCCCTGACATGCAGCCCTGCAGCCCACCCTCGTCTGCCTGGTTGTCCATGTGTATTTATCTCTGTTTTATGAACTGACCCCGCTTTGGCTTCTTTTCCATTTCCTCCAGAGCATTTTAAAGCCCCTCTCTCTCCCAGATTCTTTGAATATTTGAAACAGACCCCTCCCTTTCTGGCTACTCTCTGACTGTCATGACCCCTCCCTATTTCTTTTCCTTCTTTTGATTCTGCCTGTATCTGTTCCGGTTATGTATGTTGTTGATGACAATGATGAAGATGTTGACATTGTGTGTGTTAATGTGTAAGATCTCTCCCCATAACGCCCCCCACCCCCTTTTAGTCTCCATGATGCACCAGCAGTCGGCTACACCTCATTACCCCTCAACCCAGACTGGTGGCGGACAGCAGCAGTACCAGGGTCAGCAGGCTGCTATGGGCATGTTGGGGCAGAGCGGACAAGGCAACAACATGATGAGCCAGAGGCCCATGGGGACCTACCGACCCACACAGCAAGGTAGGTGACCATGGGTCTCTGTCTTTCTCCAGGCTGCTGCGGTTTGGTCATGGGCTGCAGATGCACTGTGGTTTATATATGGAGGAAATGGCTGTGTGGTTCAGGATGGAGATGATTTCTAGAGGAACTCCTGAAGATGTAGCAACTGCGGATGCAGACGACATGGACGTTGGATTGAAAGGTGGAGAGGTTAATGGTTAGCAGGTGTTTAGAAGGTGTGAGCCTAAATAATAGACTATGATATTTATGGTGGATATAATCTGTCACGGATGCGCATACGTTACCATGGTATCGCAGGTGTGTAGCCTAGATCTCACCCATAGTAATGTCCTGCCTGTGACTTTAAGAGGCGGACTGAAGATTTATGGCTGTTTTGTAACTTGGAGTCCCAGTCTCTGTAAATCCCTTTACCCATGGTGTCGGTCAGCATGAGCCTCAAACTAGTCCCGAAACGTCCCCTTGTGTTTGGTGTGGGACGTGGACTAGGCATGTACCTCACAGAGACTCGTCAGTCGCTCGTCTGTAGGATGTCTGAGAAAATGTCTCCAGGGAAACAGAGGCCACTTGCCCCGGGTTGTTTGTTGTGGCTTACCTTGGTCTTATCCCAGCTTGTCCAGGTACGATCACTAGATCTTGTCCACAAGGACTCTATTGTTCCAGTGTATAGTTCATCACTGACAAAGGATATTTGTCAATGGGGAATTGAATCGTTTCATTTTGCCATGAAAGATAATTTGTTCACTAGCTGTTGGCTGCTGTGATAATGGTCCTTTTTGCATTACGTTATTGGATCAATATTTTGTAGAATATTAATATTTAGCGAGACTGTGAGTTGCTGTCTTGCAGATACAGCAATATTTCTAGCAATACTTCTGGCAACGGAAATAAATATATTTGGTTTCTGGTTCAGTCGTTTGTGAAGGAATGGCATCTGGAGTTTCTGCACACCACCACCACAGCGTCTCCCATATGATTGGCCCTTCTGGGATTTCTAAAACCACTCTTATTGGTCCTTTCAGAAAGTCGTATTTCACTTCATTCTCATAGGATTCTATACTTTTTCAGATGATGGTTTGGATAGGGCTCAACATTCTGAAATGAAAATGGATGCCAAAATGATGCATTTTCTTCCCATGATCAATTCACATTTCGGACAACTCCTCCTTCACAATAATTTATTCAGTTTAAATCTACTAATAGGACCTCTTGAACTTGAGTCATTGAACTAAAAAAAAGCTTCTCATTATGTAATTAGCACCCATAAGACACAACTTCTCTTTCTCTCTCACACAAACACACACACACACACACACACACACACACACACACACACACACACACACACACACACACACACACACACACACACACACACACACACACACACACACACACACACTCCCCTCCAACTGCCAAAGCGCCCTGGTCCAGCCCCCTTTAGTCACCAACAACCAACACAGAGGCCCATTGGTCCGACCAGCTGATTAACCAATCCTGGTGTCGCCTGTCTTGCAGGATCGGCACCGCAGTACATGGGACAAGACGATTTCTACGGAGAGCAGTACGGACACACTCAGAGCTCCAGCGAGCCCATAAACCAGCAGTATTACTCTGATGGTAATCATTTAGAGCCTTGACCCTCACACACACAACCCCTCCAACACATACACACCTTTCAGACATCTCAATCACACACACGCATACATGCCATCTAATCTCAGTGTCATCCCACTGCCCTGTCTTCAAGTTATACTGCAGCGCTGAACTCCATATTCCAATCCTCTGGCTTCTTGTCTTTCCTTTCCCTTCGTGTGGGAGTCTTTTGTACGGTGGATTTTTGTGGAAGGATTATGATTTTGATGGCAAAGTGCTGAGTTTGGTCTTAGAACTGTTTCCTCCCGGTGTGCCTCTGTCAATAGTCTTCCCCTCTGGTGTGTGGAAATGGTAGATTTCCCATTTTTGAAAATCGTTTAGGGCAGAGCGCCAACTGATTCTAGCGTGTATTTGTGTGCTCTGTGTGTTTAAGTGTCCGAGGCACTGCAAATGTCTGTTTGTGCTCTTGTCAACTTATGGGTGCACACCTATGTATGTAAACTTTTTACAAACTGTGAAAGAACCAAGCTCTCTACTCTAAATGTGTGAGGAGCCACATTGTTTTTGGTAGATTGGTTTTGGCATGTACTCATTCCTGCCCCCTCCAGGTCATGGGGAGTACTCCTACCAACAATCATCCTACGGTGAACAGGGCTATGAGAGGTCCTTTGATGAGTCCTCACAGCACTACTACGAAGGAGGTATGTTCCCAAAACACATAGACTCATGCCTAATAAGCATAAAGGTTGTGAACTTGTGATAGTATTGTAGGTGCTAGCTATGTGCCACTGTAGGCCCAATCTCAGACACGCCGAACTACAGTAAAATCTTGCGTAATTGTGTCAGATGCTCGATTACTATTAATGTTACATGTATCTGTCCACGAGAGATTACAGTATGAAGTTAAGTCTTGAAGTAGTGAAATTGCTGCTCCTGATCCCCAGGCAACTCTCAGTACAGTCAGCAGCAGGCCCAGTACCAGCAGGGGTCAGGCCAGCAGCAGCCCTTCAGCCAACAACAGTACCCCTCACAGCAGGGCTACAGCGGACAGCCACAGGGCTACGGTAAGGAACACACACACACACACACACACAGACACACACACACACACACACACACGCTTGCATGAATGCACAGACATACAGTGGCAGACACACAGACATACACATCCCTATGTTTTGCTATGGGCATATTGATGCTGCTGATAGTTGGAATTGTTGGGCTGGTTGGGAATTGAACATTCATATCAGGACATTTATTTTTTAAAGATGATGATTGTTTCACTGTTACAACCGTCAGTGTGATTCAAGACTTGGTTGATTGACTGATTTGGTCTCCAGGTCCAGGTCAGGGTGCGCAGTCCCAGTACTCCCAGTACCAGCAGGGTCAGGGCCAGCAGTACAGCTCCTACCGCTCCCAGGCTTCCTCTGGGGCACAGACACAGAGGCCCTACGCCTACGAACAGGTACAACTACAGCTACCCCCAACCCCACGTTTTGAGGAGGACCGTGCTGTCCAACAAAACATTGGGTAAATTGGGCAACTCACACCGCAAATGACCACAGTGGCGATGCCCATGGGTTGCTTTGAATCATGAGAAAGTATTCATGAACAAAAGTATTCCCCATCTCATGCTAACCTGACATGACTAAAGATGTTTATTTTCTAACTCCCTCTCTTTTAGGGTCAATACGGAAACTACCAGCAATAAGGCACCACCTCCTGGGCAAACTGGTGGACAAGTTAGGCAAGGGAACAGTTCTGTGAATAACCCCCAACAGTCGTGTGTAAACCAGTCTCTGAGTAAATGAGTTAGATTTATCTCTGAATCTTTTTAGTTTGCTGAGACACGGATTATCAGGCTAGACTAAGTCAGATTCATGTTCTGCTGGTTCACTATTTTCTAACTGAGTACAGCTGAACTGGTTCAGGAGATCCTGCATGAAACACCTTTCATCTCTGCTTTCTCTTCTTTTGCTCACCCTATAAGATGATTTGAATTATTGGGGTATCTGGTAACAAATCGGGGAACCCTCAATAGCATTATTATAAGCTATATTATAAGCCTCATAAGCGTTGAAAAGACTCATATGTTTAATTCGAACCTTGCCTTTAAATGTCTTCCTTTTTTTTGGTCTCTGTCCTCGCTATCAACCTCCGTCTGGTTCTCTCACCCTACTTTTCTGTCTGTCTTTCACAGGGTGCACAATACAAGTGCTGTCCTCTGTCGAAGATTGCAATTTAAAATGTGCCCTGGTCACAAAAAGAACGTTTGGTCATACATTCAGCATCTTTTATTCAGTGTAAAGCTTAACTTGATTAAGGTGAAAATGGGACTTGTCAGTAGTGTTCAACCTGAAGTGTTCAGGTTGTGTTTGAAACTGTGAAGTTGTGTAGATCGGCGTGTGGTGTTACCGACTGTTCAGTGTTACCACTCTGTCTGTGTATGAAGAACAAATGTTTGAGTAAGGTTATAGGCACAATAGATGGTAGATTGACATGAGAGTGCAACTATCAACAACCATCATAATATTACAACTAATATGGACAATTCATTTCCATGATTGATCCTTTTTGTTAATTCTTTAATTTTGTCTGATTGCATTTTTAATTTTTTAACTAAGCTTTTTTTTTTTATTAAGAACAATTATTTGTAGATTTTTATATGTTGGGACTTTTTCCATTTACACTGAACAAAAATATAAACGCAACATGCAACAATTTCAAAGATTTTCATGAGTTACAGTTTATATAAGGAACAGTCAATTGAAATGAATTCATTAGGCCCTAGTCTATGGATTTCACATTACTGGGAATACAGATATGATTCTGTTGGTCACAGATAACTTTGAAAAAAAGGGAGGGGCGTGGATCAATTATGTTCATTGTTCATAGCGTATGCCTGCCCATACCATAACCCCACCGCCACCATGGGGCACTCTGTTCACGATGCTGCCATCAGCAAACTGCTTGCTTACACGAACCCATTCACGCTATCTGTCATCAGCCCTGTACAGTTGAAACCAGGATTCATCCATCAAGAGCACACTTCTCCAGTGTGCCAGTGGCCATCAAAAGGTGAGCATTTTCCCACCGAAGCCGGTTAAGATGCCGAAATGTAGTCAGATCAAGACCCAGGTGAGGACGTTGAGTACGCTAATGAGCTTCTCTGAGACCGTTTCTGACCGTTTGTGCGGACATTCTTTGGGTGTGCAAACCCACAGTCCGGGATGAAGCCGGATGTGGAGGTCCTGGGCTGGGGTAGTTACATGTGGTCTGCGGTTGAGAGGCCAGTTGGACGTACTGCCAAATTCTCTAAAACAATGTTGGAGGCGGCTTATGGTAGAGAAATTAACTTTCAACTCTGCAAACAGCTCTGGTGGACATTCCTGTAGTCAGCATGCCAATTGCACGCTCTCTCAACTTGAGACATCTGTGGCATTGTGTTGTGTGACAACTGCACAATTTAGTGGCCTTTTATTGTCCCCACCACAAGGTGCACCTGTGTAATGATCATGCTGTTTAATCAGCTTCTTAATATGCCACACCTGTCAGATGGATGGATTATCTTGGCAAATGAGAAATGCTCACTAACAGGGATGTAAACACGTGTGCACAAAATTTGAGCTTTTTGTGTGTATGGAACATTTCTGGGATCTTTTATTTCAGCTCATGAAACATGGGACCAACATTTTACATGTTGCGTTTACATTTTTGTTCAGTATATTTATTTATAAATGTACAATTTCTTTTATCAGATGTTTTAATTTGTCTATGTCTCATTCTCTGTTATGCACTTTTACTTATCGTAGTTGTTTCTAAGAAATGATTTCCAAACAGCCAAAGTAAAGTAACACACAGGGAGAGGATTTTAGAATGTTTTTAGCAATCCGCACAATACCTTTTTCAATACGTGCAATACAGTCAGTCACTGGAGCAGAGGATGAGACTATCATTAGGCTTGATAATGGACTTTAATGACTCTCTGTGTGCTACCACACACTATAGCCTATTAGGGTACAAAAATGAAAAGTCTTAGCCTTCTATCTAGTTGAGTACATAATCCAAAGTTTTTTTTTTTTTTGCCAATTGTGTTTGGGGTTTGCTTCAACTGTCTTAACCCATATAGAGGGATGTTTTGTAATGTATTACATTCTAACCAATGTGATGAAGTCTTAGCCTATGTGTGTGAGTGCATATGGCATACATGTTTGGTGTATGTTTTACAGAAACAAAACAAGTTTGCCATTTGTCTTATTCAATGTATTTTATTCAAAGTGATCCTAGATCAAGTGTTGGTTGGTAAGTCCTTAGGAGTGTTATAGAAGACAAGTTTGTCCCACAAACACACTTGCCTTATAATTTCTATGACAATGTACAATATGTAAAGATATGTTGTGGTTGTCTTTATTTACCTCAAACGATTTGATCATTTTATGAAAATCATGGTTTGGTTTGTTGTATAGGTATATCCCCTGTAATAATCCTAGTAATGTCAGACTGGAACTTTACTATAAAATGCTGAAAAGGGGACAGCAAAACTCATTATACTTGCCAATAAAGTGGGATATGTTTTATGTTGTCAATAAAGTGGGATATCTGAGGTACCTGGCTGTCAAACAGCTCAATAACTGTATGTTAACTCAACTCTACAGTGACAATCATAGGCTTCTTTAGACTGCATAATATATAATTGTATTCATTTCCTGTGAATTGGATATGTACTGTTTTGCTTATAATGCAATACATTGCGTGTGTGTGACAGAATAAAGGGTTTGTTTGTGCATAACCACATATGAATGTTTAATCGATTGTTCATCTTCGTCTTTTGTTACGGTTTAATATGTAAAATAAATTTACTTGCACCTTGTTTTGTGTCTGTCTTGTATAAAGCAATGTTCCATTACACGACCCATGCTTTGACTTTACATGCTTTTTGAACCTCGGTGCTACCGTAGCTAGCTCGCAGCTGAAGTGAAGTTGTTGTTCCAAACAGTTAGCATTGGTATAAAAGCTTCATGTTTGTTTAGCGTTGTTAGATTGCGAGGTTTTGTAAAATATTTAGAGATAGATGGACATTTTGTTTGGCCGATTTCATTAGTAGGCTTGTCGAAAGTGACTTGTCTCGTTAGCTAGCTAACTATCACATTATCCTGCTATAGTAACGTTACTGTTAGCTAGTTGACGAGGTCAGGGCGACACTTCTGGCTGTCTCCCTTTGACATGACATTCATTATTTTGCAATGTTAACTATATTGTCAAAGGTTCGGAGCCGAAGATGGCTTGTCCAAGAGATAAGCCGAATATTTGCACACGTTTGCTTTAGGAACGAGGTGAAGGGCAGCTGGTTGACGGGGCTCAGAAGCCACTTGGCAGCACAGAGGGAAAAAACTGGAATCAGGAAAGTCACCTCGTCCTGTGCACAAATCTCAAAAAGAAATAACTGTCAGAAAAAAGCTGGTATGTTTTAACGTGATAAAGCTAACTAGCTCGATTAGCTACCCCCTGTCCTCGACCAACTAAGAAAAGTTAGCCATGCACTGCACACCATGGTTGTTTACATTGCCAAGTTATGTGCTTTCGGGAAGTATTCAAACTCCTTGACCACATTTTGTTACGTTATAGCCTTATTCTAAAATTGATCAAATAAAAAAATGTCCTCATCAATCTACAAACAATACCCCATAATGACAACAGGTTTTTATTTTATTTTTGCGATTGTATTACAAAAAAACACAAAAAAACTATTTATGTAAGTATTCAGACCCTTTGCTATGAGACTCGAAATTCATCTCAGGTACATCCTGTTACCATTGATCATCCTTCAGATGTTTGTACAACTTGATTTGAGTCCATCTGTGGTAAGTAAATTAAATTGATTGGACATGATTTGGAAAGTGACACACCTGTCTATATAATGTCCCACAGTTGACAGTGCATGTCAGAGCAAAAACCAAGCCATGAGGTCCAAGTAATTGTCCTTACGAGCTCTGAGACAGGATTGTCTCGAGTCACAGATCAGGGAAGGGTACCAAAACATTGCTGCAGCATTGATGGTCCCAAGAACACTGTGGCCTTCATCATTCTTAAATGGGGGAAGTTTGAAACCACTAAGACTTACTAGAGCTAGCTGCCCAGCCAAACTGAGCAATTGGGGGAGAAGGGCTGAACATGATGGTCACTCTGACAGAGGTCTAGAGTTCCTCTGTGGAGATGGGAGAACCTTCCAGAAGGACAACCATGTCTGCAGCACTCCATCAAGCAGGCCTTTATTGTAGAGTGGCCAGACAGAAGCCACTCCTCAGTAAAAGGCACATGACAGCCCACTTGGTGTTTGCCAAAAGGCACCTAAAAGACTCAGACCATGAGAAACAAGATTCTCTTGTCTGATGAAACCAAGATTGAACTCTTTGGCCTGAATGCCAAGCGTCATGCCTGGAGGAAACCTGGCACCATCCCTATGGGGAAGCATGGTGGTGGCAGCATCATGCTGTGGGGATGTTTTTCAGCGCCAGGGACTGGGAGAATAGTCAGGATCGAGGGAAAGATGAATGGAGCAAAGTGCAGAGAGATCGTTGATGAAACCCTGCTAAAGACCTCAGACTGGGGCGAAGGTTCACCTTCCAATAGGACAACGACCCTAAGCGCACACAGCCAAGACAACGCAGGAGTGGCTTCTTGACAAGTCTCTGAATGTCCTTGAGTGGCCCAGAGTGGCCCGATCGAACATCTCGAGAGATACTTGAAAATAGTTGTGCAGCGACACTCCCCATCCAACCTGACAGAGCTTGAGAGGATCTGCAGAAAAGAATAGGAGAAACTCCCCAAATACAGGTGTGCCAAGCTTGTAGCGTCATACCCAAGATCGCTGGCAAAGGTGCTTCAATGAACTACAGAGTAAAGGGTCTGAATACTTACAGTACCAGTCAAAAGTTTGGACACACCTACTCATTCAAGAGTTTTTCTTTATCTTTACTATTGTCTACATTGTAGAATGTAGACATTGATACTGTCACTATTATTCTACAATGTAGAAAATCGTTAAATAAATAAAATGGAATGGATAGGTGTCTCCAAACTTTTGACTGGTACTGCATGTAAATGTCATATTTCAGTGTTTTATTTTGATTAAGTTTGCTACAATTTCTAAAAACCTGTTTTTGCTCTATCGTTATGGGGAATTGTGTGTAGATTCATGAGGGGGGAAAATCTATTTTATTCATTTTAGAATAAGGCTATAACGTAACAAAATGTGAAAAAAGTATACTTTCCGAATATACTATAGCTAGATAGCTTACAATGCCTATCCACTAGTTTTACTGCACTTTGGGGAATTCTGGACAGGGCTTACTTGTTCCTTCATGCATTCAAATCAGTGTTCATTTTTGCATTATTTAAAAAATATGTATTCTCGTCTTATTCATTTTGACTAAAATATCATTGTCTTAGTTGCATTCTTGTCATTTGAATAATGATTTGGTCTATTTAATGTCAGAATGAGAAACAGTGGGCCATTTATGTCAACTAAATGCCCTTTCATTTTAGTCACATCACATTTGTATTGCCTCATTAACCTATAGTAAACATAAATCACTGTCTTCCATGTGCACAAACATACATAGACTTGTCCTACCAACATATTCTTCTGCATAACATCCAATTCTCTTGCCAACAGTAGAAATATGACAAACATACACTACCGGTCAAAAGTTTTAGAACACCTACTCATTCAAGGGTTTTCTTTGATTTTCCACATTCGTACAATAATAGTGAAGTCATCAAAACTATGAAATAACACATATAGAATCATGTAACCAATAAAGTGTTAAACAAATCAAAATATACTTTATATTTCAGATTCTTCAAATAGCACCCCTTTACCTTGATGACAGCTTTGAACACTCTTGGCAAGGGCCGTGATATGCTTTATGAATGTAAAATGTGGCCCACAAATGCGTGATAGAAAGAAAAAAAGTGAGTGCTGGTATTATGGACAATATCTTTTGAACGGTAATGCCTAGAATCAAGCCGTTTTCTCTGAGGAATAGAGGGAAACTTGGCTAGTACGTTAATTACAGAACCTGTCTATGAAATGCAGTGGGAAAAGTGTGAGGGTTGAGTGAGACTACAAATTCAAAAGCGTTCCTATACTCAAGGGAGAGAAAAACATAGCTAGACTGTTGTTTTACTATTAAACTTAATGCTGCTGCTGCTTTTTAACATTTAGTTAAGCAGCTTGTGTTTCTTAACCAGGCAAAGGGTATCTAACTAGAAGGCTGGTGGTGACTGGTTAGTTACGTTGAATATATGTATGATTGGAGGCGGAGCGGAGCCTATCAGCCTGTCTGACCACCCACACTCATCGCATGCTCCCCCGCAGCTCACAAGCTGATGTAGGCTAGGCTGGTCCTTCACACTGCTTAACAGAACTGCGCTGTGATTCTGTGCTGCCAATATTAATTGTGCTTATCACTCAAAGCTCTCAATCTCTCCAAAAACTCTTGTCCAGTCCATTTAGTAGTGAGATTTTAGTCACAGATAATGAAATTTTGTCTCGTTTTAGTCAACTGAAATATATTTGTTCCTGGGTCTATTTAGTCAGTTATAGTCTTGTCAATTGCCATTGAAAATAGGTGTGTGATTAATATTTGAGTCACTATTATTTTCCTTTTCCTCACTGTTTAGCACCTACCAAATGTAGTTTGTTCATATTATAGGACTAAATAAATATTTATATAACTGAAATATGGTATTTATTTATGATTGAATGTGTTTAATTACACTTGATTCTGCATTGTTTTATTTACACAATGTACTATACTCATACTCATCACAACTGTACAGGGGTCAGGTTACTGTGATGTCATATTTACTTGTTCAGGGTTTTCCCTTATAATATCAACATCACACATTTACCCTTTAGGATGTCTAGAAACTCTAATCAAAAATGCAAGTACGGGTACGTGTTAAACACTGGCCAAGTCTTAAGTGGAATCCTTGGGACGTCTAACTCTGACGTGTCCCCGTTGAAGATGACATTTAAAACGGTTAAAGGTAAGGGTAGGGTAAGGTCGTCCAAAGGATTCCACTTAGCATCTACCGTTAGACATTTGGTCTCAGCTATCAACTTCTATTTTAACAACATTTTCAGAGCCGGAATCTCAGGAATTCTCAGTGACACGTCTGTCACCCTCGATAAAGGATTTTTCTATGTATTTCTCGGTGAAAAAAACAACAGTGTGTTTGAGCTGACTTTTGACCTCTGTGCCTGGGGTCACACCATGGGTCACACACACTAGCGGATGTTTACTGTGTGCTGCTGCTGACTGGACTTCCAGAGGGCAGTGAGAGCGAGCAGGGTCAGGTCAGGCAGTTAGATGAGCAGTCAGGGCTGGCACACCATAGCTGCGTTTCATTCCACAAAACGTTTTCCTTCCCTCTGTCCTCATTTACTCCCCTCCACAGATCGAATAGAACTGGGCAGATGAAAGCAATATGACAGAAACTCAACCTGGTCTTAGAGCATTTCGTAGTATTATGTATGTAAACCCGAGACACTCCACGAAGTATGATACAGTATGTTACGCTTCATATGGTATGTAGTAATTTGTGGATGTCCTTGACCCATTTCGTATTAAATGTTACGAATTACAATTCATATTATACAGTGGGGCAAAAAAGTATTTAGTCAGCCACCAATTGTGCAAGTTCTCCCACTTAAAAAGATGAGAGAGGCCTGTAATTTTCATCATAGGTACACTTCAACTATGACAGACAAAATGAGAAGAAAATAAATCCAGAAAATCACATTGTAGGATTTTTAATGAATTTATTTGCAAATTATGGTGGAAAATAAGTATTTGGCCAATAACAAAAGTTTATCTCAATACTTTGTTATATACCCTTTGTTAGCAATGACAGAGGTCAAACGTTTTCTGTAAGTCTTCACAAGGTTTTCACACACTGCTGCTGGTACTTTGGCCCATTCCTCCATGCAGATCTCCTCTAGAGCAGTGATGTTTTGGGGCTGTTGCTGGGCAACACGGACTTTCAACTCCCTCCAAAGATTTTCTATGGGGTTGAGATCTGGAGACTGGCTAGGCCACTCCAGGACCTTGAAATGCTTCTTACGAAGCCACTCCTTCGTTGCCCGGGCGGTGTGTTTGGGATCATTGTCATGCTGAAAGACCCAGCCACATTTCATCTTCAATGCCCTTGCTGATGGAAGGAGGTTTTCACTCAAAATCTCATGATACATGGCCCCATTCATTCTTTCATTTTCATGGATCAGTCATCCTGGTCCCTTTGCAGAAACACAGCCCCAAAGCATAATGTTTCCACTCCCATGCTTCACAGTAGGTATGGTGTTCTTTGGATGCAACTCAGCATTCTTTGTCCTCCAAACACGGCGAGTTGAGTTTTTACCAAAAAGTTATATTTTGGTTTCATCTGACCATATGACATTCTCCCAATCTTCTTCTGGATCATCCAAATGCTCTCTAGCCAACTTCAGACGGGCCTGGATATGTACTGGCTTATGCAGGGGGACACGTCTGGCACTGCAGGATTTGAGTCCCTAGCGGCGTAGTGTGTTACTGATGGTAGGCTTTGTTACTTTGGTCCCAGCTCTCTGCAGGTCATTTGCTAGGTCCCCCTGTGTGGTTCTGGGATTTTTGCTCACCGTTCTTGTGATCATTTTGACCCCAAGGGATGAGATCTTGCGTGGAGCCCCAGATCAAGGGAGATTATCAGTGATCTTGTATGTCTTCCATTTCCTAATAATTGCTCCCACAGTTGATTTCTTCAAACCAAGCTGCTTACCTATTGCAGATTCAGTCTTCCCAGCCTGGTGCAGGTCTACAATTTTGTTTCTGGTGTCCTTTGACAGCTCTTTGGTCTTGGCCATAGTGGAGTTTGGAGTGCGACTGTTTGAGGTTGTGGACAGGTGTCTTTTATACTGAAAAGAAGTTCAAACAGGTGCCATTAATACAGGTAACGAGTGGAGGACAGAGGAGCCTCTTAAAGAAGAAGTTACATGTTTGTGAGAGCCAGAAATCTTGGTTGTTTGTTGGTGACCAAATACTTATTTTCCGCCATAATTTGCAAATAAATTAATAAAAAATCCTACAATGTGATTTTCTGGATTTTTTTCTTCTCATTTTGTCTGTCATAGTCTGTCAAAATTACAGGCCTCTCTCATCTTTTTAAGTGGGAAAACTTGCACAATTGGTGGCTGACTAAATACTTTTTTGCCCCACTGTATGTTACGGATTTGCAAAACGTACAATATGGTACAAATTGGCGAAAGGTATGGTATGTTAAAGGAATCCTATGGAGGTGGCTAACATTAGTGAAGCTATGGTTAAGTTTAGGTGTTAGGTTAAGTGTTAGGGGAAGGGTCTAGCTAAAAAGGTTAGGGGAATGGTTAGCTGACATGCTAAGTAATTGCAAAGTAGCTAAAAAGTAGTTAGTAGTTGAAAAGTTGCTAATTAGCTTAAATGCTAAAGTTGTCTGATGAGATTCCAACTCACAACCTATGGGTTGCTAGACTTTTGCGTTATATCCCAGACTAACCATCCTACTTTTGTTTTTTTGCATTAAGTAACCATCTGTCTTATTATGTTATGGATGGGATTGGGTCCAGTTCGGGACAAAAACAAAACAACACCTAATCTAAACCAGAGTGGGTGTGCAAGCAGGTTTGGAGGAAAAATATTGGTGTTAACAGTGCAGGAGTAGAGGTCAATTGAAGAAGTTTATTTCCCCCCAGGTCTTTCTATGGGACCATTCGCTTCGTTCTACCTCACAAAGAAACACTATCATCAGTCTACACTCAGCCAATCGGAGTCAAATACAAAATGGACAAGGCCAATTATTCAGTAAGGGAGGGGGGCTGACAGCAGCTAAAGGAAAACAAGGTTTACAGGAGACTCACCAACCGATTGAATAAGTGACAGTAGACCTAATCAGCCAGTCGGATGAAGAACATTGAAATGCACATTAGCCAATGAGAGTTACACTGAGACAATAACTGGATCGAATTTAGACTAGCCATTCACAATAATGCCAGAGTGTGGAATATGCCGGAACACTGGCAGTGCATCCTGGGTAGAGGATGAACCTGGCTTAATTCATTAATCAAATATTGAGAGATGGCGGAGAAAAGAGAGAACGTTGGGAGAGAGAGTCGCTGGGCTGTGCCAAGCTTTTATCCTTGGGACAAATGAGAAATAGAATGTCAACGTTAACTGCTTCTGAATGATGTTATGTGTGTGAATGAGTTGAACACTGGTGTAGTGCAGCATGTTGAGCCTGGCCACTGCTACTGCTGTCTTTAAAGGATGACCCACGTCACCTGCCCTCAAGGCGCTGTTATTGTCTAGATGCTGCAGCTGTATCAACGGAGTGGACCATTACAGCTCTGTGCTCGCCTGAGGTGAAGCAGGATGCTTCAATTTTAAGTCGTGTAAAGCTACACTCTTTTGGGAAGTCATGATTAGCTCATCTGGCTTCACCCAAAATAACATCATAATGAACTATCCTCTCTTACGATGATGTCTAATTCCATGTCATACTCATAGATTTTCTCTCTGTGTTTTGTAATAATCGATGCGGTCTCCTCTGTTCAAATTATGTCATAATTATGTATGTTCTCTCAGAGTGATGTCATAATAGGCCTGGGTTGCCATGACGTGCGTGTGGCCCCTTTGGCTGCTTTTGACTGGTTACTTAGGCAACCAGACTGCAGGTCAGCAAGACACTGGGCATTTTTCCCGCTATTTCTGTCTTTCTCTGTCCCTCTTTCTGCCCATGCAAGAAAACACACACACACACACGCATCAACGCACACATACCGTGTTTGTATGTTACTATCCAATGTCTCTAGTGTGTGTGTTGTGTGTTCCAGGTGTGTGGACGAGGCCAGAGGCTGACGTGTTCTTGGATGCTGCTCTGAGGATGGGAGTGCCCAGCGGGAACATACTGCTGGAGACAGAGGCCACCAACACTGGAGAGAACATCCGCTTCTCCTACAGGCTGCTTAAGGAGAATAACATCCCAGGTGAGACTCTCCTCATTATAGACAGAGCGATGGAGAAAAAAACAAACACTTTTATATGAAAGACATCTGTTGTTGGTGTGGCATTATTCTACAACTAAGGTGCAGAGGAGCACAACTGAATCACTGAAACACATTTTAGCCAAGCCGGGATTGTGTTGTTATGCTTATACAGAAGGCCTATGTGTATTTTTGTAATTTACCCATTAGTGATTGTGTTTGTCATGTGTCTACCCCAGCCCACAGGGTGATCCTGGTCCAGCGGCCCTTTACGGAACGCAGGGTTTTCGCTACCTTCCTGCGCCAGTGGCATGACCAGGAGGAACACACGCATGCCATCGTCATCTCCTCCCAGATGGGAATCTCTGCCTACCCCCACCCCACTGTGGGCACTGCCACAGACCTCATCACGTGCATGCTAGGTACTCTGTCCACAATATCAAGACTTGTGTGTTTTCGATAGAACTTTAGACCATGTAAGATAGTAAGATAAATATGTCTATAATTATTCACAGGTCAGCAAGCCTCATCTTTCTAGTGCAGGAGTGTATGAATGCATTCAGAATCAAATATTCTGAAAGTCAGTATTTTTCCATTGCCAACCATTTCACTTAACGCAGTGTAGGAATAACAGACATGAGTATGATGCTATGTGTGAGGTTTACACTTTGTGCTTGTGTATTCCAGGTGTTCTAGAGAGGATCCGTGACAACCCACAGAAAGGCTTCCAGGTGGAACAGGAGATCCAGGACTCTCTCTCCAGGACAGGACTCTCTCTGCCTACCAATGGCTCCTGCACGCTGGCTACATTCCCAAGTGAATGCACAACACACACGCCCATGCATGAACGCCTGCACACACTTCCACGCACTCACACTTGTCCCTACGTTTTGCTATGTTGATGCTGCTGATAAGTCGGGATGGTTGGGAATTGAACATTAAATCACAGTGTTACGGATACAAGTGTTACGGATACAAGTATCCTGTGTGTGTATCCTGTGTGTGTTTCTTTTCTCTCCCCTCACAGGTGAACATCATCACTCCCCAATCAGTCAACAATCAATCATCAATCAGAAGACACACCTCCTCCTGTTTCCTACCCTATCACAGTTCCTTTCCCTTGGTTTAAAAACCCCATCAGTTGTTTGCTCTAGAGCTCAATCTCTCTGTAAATGCCATGTATGTAGATCTCTGTGTTTCACTCTCTCTTTGTGTCTTAACCTCTCTTTTGTTTGAGCACCTCCAAATCACTTTGTCATCTCCTGTGAGTATTTTGGTTATGGTGTTTGTGTTTGATTGCTGGTGGGAAAAGGGGAAACCAAGACAAGTCGCCCATGGGCATACACTACCCGTAGGTAGACTTTGTTAAAAACACTAGTTAGAACTGGGCGGACCACCCAGTGTATTTTTGGTTAGTTAGTTAGCTGTTAAATTAGGCTAGTCTAGCTTAGGGGTGTTTTGATGCTTATTGTTTCTTTCCTTGGGTCCAGCTCAGCCCCTTTTCCTGCTCCCCCCATTACCGTGTGTTTTACAATAAACCCTGAGTTTGACGGTATAATTTCAGTTATCGTGGTTATTTCGTTCACACTTTTACTTTGTCACAATTATAATTTGCATGAGTTATGTTACGGGTCTCATTACCATCCCCCCTAGACTGTCGGGCCAAAAGGGATTCGTAACACACAGTAAACGTATATTTTGGAAAGATGTTTGTTTCATTGAAACCGTGACTTGAGATGCATGAAAATATATCACAGAACTCTGCATTACTACGTAAGTAAAACAAAATTAATGTAAAACAATTCCCTTTATTTAGATACCAAAAAACACTTATAGAATATACATTCAAAGCCAACACCAATACAAACAAATAAATCAACCAGACTTCAGTGCAAAACTTTCAACCCAAGCTTTCATTGGTAATCCAAGCATGCCCCCATGTATATAGATGGGGCTGTTGTGGAACAGGTTGAGGGCTTCAAGTTCCTCGGCGTCCACATCACTAAGGAACTATCATGGTCCACACACATCAACACAGCTGTGAAGAGGGCCGACAACACCTCTTCCTCCTCAGGAGGCTGAAAAGATTTGGCATGGCATAGGCTCTCATATCCTCAAATGTCTACAGCTGCACCATTGAGAATATCTTGACAGGGCGCATCACCGCTTGGTTTGGCAACTGTTTGGCATCTGACCACAAAGTGCTACAGAGGATAGTGTGTACGGACCAGCACATCACTGGGGCCGAGCTCCCTGCCATCCAGGACCTCTATACCAGGCGGTGTCAGAGGAAGACCCTAACAAATGTCAAAGACTCCAGCCACCCAAATCATAGACTGTTCTCTCTGCTACCGCACGGCAAGTGGTACCGATGCACCAAGTCTGGAACCAACAGGACCCTGAACAGCTTCTACCCCCAAGCTATAAGACCTCTAAATAGTTAGTTAACCAATAGCTACCCGGAATATCTGCATTGATTATTTTTGCACTAATCTCTTTTGACTCACCCCATACACTGCTGTTAGTTACTGTTTATCTATCCTGTTGCCTAGTCACTTTATCCCTACCTGTATGTACATATCTACCTCAATTACTTCGTACCCCTGCACATTGACTCGGTACTGGTAACCCGTGTATATAGCCAAGCTTTAATTACTTGTCTATTTATTCCTTGTGTTGTTTTTATAGTAGAATTTTTTTTAAACAAAAACTATGTATATATTGTTTCACTGCATTGTTGGGAAGGGCCCGTAAGTAAGCAGTTCACTGTTAGTCTACACCTGTTGTTTACGAAGCGTGTGAAAAATACAATTTGATTTGGGAATCATCATCATAACCATCGTAGAAAACAATATTACACTATTCTGACTCAATGTATTTTCTGAAGATTAAAGAGGTAAGCGATGGTGTGGTATGTTCAATGTTAATTCACCTCTAAATTGCAGCCATCGCATTCATAAAAGCACAGAGCCAAGTCAATGCCATGCAAGTATTTTCCCACTACATGTCTCTCTCTGTGTGTGTTCTCAGTGGTCAATTTCATTGTTCTCCCTTCAACACTGAGTTCCATCTTGGTCTTTGTATTGATTGATCAGTGATCTTCGTAGTCCTGTGTGCATTTGATGGTTTTTGTAAAAAAATAAAAATAAATAACACTGCTTGTTCTCATCCAGATTTTGCCAGAACAAGTTTGCTGTTCTACCTCATTTGAAGAATGAGTGATCAAGTCCAGTTTATAATCCAGGAATGTGGCCGGTGACCTAGCCTGTTATGCCAATGCCATCTAGCCAGTCCTGGCAGAGCCAAGATGGGCTTAGGATGCGCTGAGGTCTGCGGTGTTGCAGATGGAGGCCAGGGTGTTGAACCTGGGGCCCAGGTAGAGGAGCGTGTCCTGGTCGAAGAGGGTCTCAGGGATGGAAATAGCATCCAGCTGGAGGTCTGTCTCTAGGTCCCCCTCTTCAGCGTAGGGGTGCGGGGCATAGTCCCCCAGCTCCTCTCCTTGAACTTGCAGGGTGTACATCCTCTGGAGAAGGTGGAGAGATAGATGGAAGGAGGGCAGGAGGGAGGGAGAGATTGAAGTGAATGGAGGAGAGTTGTGGTCACAATAAGGTTAATCGACAAAGAAGAAAACAGTTCAACTAGTACATAAAAAAAACAAAACACAATTAGAACGTTTTTTTTTTTTTCATTGATTACAGCCATGACTGTTTGTGACTGTTGCACATTGTTACCCGATTCAGTTGGGTCATCAGGTGCCCGGATTTGTCGAGACAATTATCTTCTTCCCATGAGGAGTATCTTGTTCTTGTCTTCATTGATCTGCTCACCATTGACCCCTGAGTGATGAGAAACACAACATCACTACACACAGAACACACACACACGTACAAACACAATGCAACATTAGTAAAAATGAAAGTCTCAGAAAAAATTGCTTACACATAAGGTTAATTGAAATATTCGATTTTGAAATACCTGTTCATAATAACCGTTGGAGCGTAATTTTGTGGGCGCACTCTGAAACAAGATGTTAAATGTTGCTGTAACACAGTGCCACTGAGAATTGAATGGACAGGGCAAAAATGTATAAAGGTAGTAGATTTATTTGATTACTATAGCCTACCTTGCGCAGGGTGGTTCCTCGTTGAAACTCTCCCTGCTGTTGTTCTTGGTAGGAGGAGGAATACTTGGAATATCCTGAACGTACCTGTGCTCGCATACTGGCTGACTTCTGTACAGCCTGGGAAAATATATAATATTGACTTGTCATGGTTAAACAGTTTTCCATTTGTCAAATATGCCCAGTATGAACCAAAATAATTGATTGATTGAACATTGCAGGTTTCCTAACCGGCATCCTCTTGATGAGTTGAAAAGCAGCTTTCGTTTCCACCTGGCTGTCCACTTGGAGTATGGTAGCCGTAGGCACCTGGGGTCAAAAACAGCATATCATATCATTTCCAGAGAAGAACACGTGATTGTAGTGATAGTAATGTTGTCTGTGGTTACCTTGCAATCAGTTCCTGGGATCTCAATGTTCGATTTGAGCAGATGTTCTCCAGAGATTTCATCGAGAGGGATCAGCTTCAGATCTCTCTTAGAAGTCAACAGGAGAGACAACAGTAGAAAACCTAGGATGGACACACATTTTGATTAGATACAAATCTTCATTCACACTAACCTGTGCTGTTTTAAATGTATTTAGTGGGGGCCAATTTGCCAAATAAACACTAGGTGGCGATGTAGGCCAGTTTGTCTTTTCCACCAAACACAAGACTCAAAAGACTATATACCTAGTAGTAGCAACATGGCAGCAATGACAATCCCTACAGCACTCTCTCCAATCTTGGATCCAGTGGCCCTGTGCATGCGGCAGCTGGCCACCCTGGAGCAGTCACACACGGTGACGGACAGGTTGTGGAGGGCACCCTGACCCTGCAGGTCAAACACCTTCAGCAGCAGCTCGTGGTGACCTGCGTACACTGTGTTCTCCTTCACCAGGTTCACTGTGTAGCCTGGAGGGATGTGTAGTGAGAAAGAGAGATAGCAATAGCATTAGTTTAGCTAGTTGAGAACTGCATGAAGTACAGGCCTATAGTATTGAGAGACTTATGCCACATTCACATGCTAGTCGGAATTAGAAAACTCTGAAATTTCTGACTTGCTAACTCGTTGTAGAAAGATGATTCCGAGTGTCCCACTTGGGAAGTATCAGAATCAACCAATAGGAAGCTCTATGCAAATAACTTACATTGATTTGAACTCTGAGGTTACGAGCATGTGAATGTGGCATGAGGCCTTCTTGTGCAAAAGCTACAGTTGAAGTTGGAAGTTTACATACACTTAGGTTGGAGGCATTAAAACTCATTTTTCAACCACTCTACAAATTTCTTGTTAACAAACTATAGTTTTGGCAAGTTGGTTAGGACGTCTACTTTAGGCATGACACAAGTAATTTTTCCAACAATTATTTACAGACAGATTATTTCACTTATTTCACTGTATCACAATTCCAGTGGGTCAGAGGTTTACACACACTAAGTTGACTGTGCCTTAAAACAGCTTGGAAAATTCCAGAAAATTATGTCATGGCTTTAGACGCTTCCGAGGCTAATTGACATCATTTGAGTAAATTGAAGCTGCACCTGTGGATGTATGTCAAGACCTACCTTCAAACTCAGTGCCTCTTTGCTTGATATCATGGGAAAATCAAAATAAATCAGCCAAGACCTCAGAAAACAAATGGTAGACCTCCTGGTTCATCCTTGTCTGGTTCATCCTTGTGAGCAATTTCCAAACGCCTGAAGGTACCACGTTCATTGGTACAAACAATAGAACGCAAGTATAAACACCATGGGACAACGCAGCCATCATACCCCTTGAAGGGGACGCGTTCTGTCTCCTAGAGATGAACGTACTTTGGTGCGAAAAGTGCAAATCAATCTCAGAACAACAGCAAAGGACCTTCTGAAGATCTGGAGGAAACGGGTACAAAAGTATTTATATCCACAGTAAAACAAGTCCTACATCGACATAACCTGAAAGGCCGCTCAGCAAGGAAGAAGCTAGTGCTCCAAAACAAGTCTATGCCAGACTACGGTTTGCAACTGCACATGGGGACAAAGATCATACTTTTTGGAGAAATGTAATCTGTGTTAGGCTTGCAAGCCGAAGAACACAATACCAACCGTGGAGCACGGTGGCAGCATCATTTTGTGGGGGTGCTTTGCTGCAGGAGGGACTGGTGCACTTCACAAAATAGATGGCATCAAGAGGAGGGAAAATTATGTGGATATATTGAAGCAACATCTCAAGAGATCAGTCAGGAAGTTAAAGCTTGGTTGCAAATGGATCTTCCAAATGGACAATGACCCCAAGCATACTTCCAAAGTTGTGGCAAAATGGCTTAAAGACAACAAAGTCAAGGTATTGGAGTGGCCATCACAAAGCTCTGACCTCAATCCTATAGAAAATTTGTTGGTAGAACTGAAAAAGTGTGTGCGAGCAAGGAGGCCTACAAACCTGACTCCGTTACACCAGCTCTGTCAGGAGGAATGGGCCAAAATTCACCCAACATATTGTGAGAAGCTTGTGGAAGGCTACCCAAAATGTTTGACCCAAGTTAAACAATTTAAAGGCAATGCTACCAAATACTAATTGAGTGTATGTAAACTTCTGACCCCCTGGGAATGTGATGAAAGAAATAAAAGCTGGAAAAAATCATTTTCTCTACTATTATTCTGACATTTCAACTCAAAAATCAAATCAAATCAAATGTTATTTGTCACATACACATGGTTATCAGATGTTAATGCGAGTGTAGTGAAATGCTTGTGCTTCTAGTTCCAACAATGCAGTAATAACCAATGAGTCATCTAACCTATCAATTTCACTACCTTCTACACACAAGTGTAAAGAGATGAAGAATATGTACATAAAAATATATGAATGAGTGATGGTACAGAACGGCATAGACAAGATGCAGTAGATGGTATAGAGTACAGTATATACATATGAGATGAGTAATGTAGGTGTCACACCCTGACCATAGTTTGCTTTGTATGTTTCTATGTTTTGGTTGGTCAGGGTGTGATCTGAGTGGGCATTCTATGTTGGATGTCTTGTTTGTCTATTTCTATGTCTGGCCTGATATGGTTCTCAATCAGAGGCAGGTGTTAGTCATTGTCTCTGATTGGGAACCATATTTAGGTAGCCTGGGTTTCACTGTGTGTTTGTGGGTGATTGTTCCTGTCTCTGTGTTTTGCACCAGACAGGGCTGTTTTTGGTTTTCCACGTTTATGGTTTTGTAGCGTTCGTGTTTATCTTTGTTTATTAAACATGAATCAATATAATCACGCTGCGTTTTGGTCCGCCTCTACTTCACCCCAAGAGAACCGTTACAGTAGGGTTTGTAAAACATATAAAAGTGGCATTGTTTAAAGTGGCTAGTGATACATGTGTTACATAAAGATCGCAAGATGCAGTAGATGGTATAGAGTACAGTATGTACATACGAGATGAGTAGGGTATGTAAACATTATATTAAGTGGCATTGTTTAAAGTGGCTAGTGATACATTTTTACGTTCATTTTTCCATTATTAAAGTGGCTGGAGTTGAGTCAGTATGTTGGCAGCAGCCACTCAATGTTAGTGGAAGCTGTTTAACAATCTGATGGCCTTGAGATAGAAGCTGTTTTTCAGTCTCTCGGTCCTTGCTTTGATGCACCTGTACTGACCTCGCTTTCTGGATGATAGCGGGGTGAACAGGCAGTGGCTCGGGTGGTTGTTGTCCTTGATGATCTTTATGACCTTCCTGTGACATCGGGTGGTGTAGGTGTCCTGGAGGGCAGGTAGTTTGCCCCCGGTGATGCGTTGTGCAGACCTCACTACCCTCTGGAGAGCCTTACGGTTGTGGGTGGAGCAGTTGCCGTACCAGGCGGTGATACAGACCGACAGGATGCTCTCGATTGTGCATCTGTAAAAGTTAGTGGGTGCTTTTGGTGACAAGCCAAATTTCTTCAGCCTCCTGTTGCACCTTCTTCACCACGCTGTCTGTGTGGGTGGACCAATTCAGTTTGTCCGTGATGTGTACGCCGAGTAACTTAACTTACTACCCTCTCCACTACTGTCCTCTGCTGTTTCCTGAAGTCTACGATCATCTCCTTTCTTTTGTCGACGTTGAGTGTGAGGTTATTTTCCTGACACCACACTCCGAGGGCCCTCACCTCGTCCCTGTAGGCCGTCTCGTTGTTGGTAATCAAGCCTACCACTGTAGTGTAGTCTGCAAACTTGATGATTGAGTTGGAGGCGTGTATGGCCAAGCAGTCGTGGGTGAACAGGGAGTACAGGAGAGGGCTCAGAACGCACCCTTGTGGGGCCCCAGTGTTGAGGATCAGTGGGGTGGAGATGTTGTTAGCTACCCTCACCACCTGGGGGCGGCACGTCAGGAAGTCCAGTACCCAGTTGCACAGGGCGGGGTCGAGACCCAGGGTCTCGAGCTTGATGACGCGTTTGGAGGTTACTATGGTGTTAAATGCTGAGCTGTAGTCGATGAACAGCATTCTCACATAGGTATTCCTCTTGTCCAGATGGGTTAGGGCAGTGTGCAGTGTGGTTGCGATTGCGTCGTCTGTGGACCTATTGGGGTGGTAAGCAAATTGGAGTCGGTCTAAGGTGTCAGGTAGGGTGGAGGTGATATGGTCCTTGACTAGCCTCTCAAAGCACTTCATGATGACGGGAGTGAGTGCTACGGGGCAGTAGTCGTTTAACTCAGTTACCTTAGCTTTCTTGGGAACAGTGGTGGCCCTCTTGAAGCCTGTGGGAACAGCAGACTGGGATAAGGATTGATTGAATATGTCCGTAAACACACCAGCCAGCTGATCTGCGCATGCTCTGAGGACGCGGCTGGGGATGCTGTCTGGGCCTGCAGCCTTGTGAGGGTTAACACGTTTAAATGTTTTACTCACGTCGGCTTCAGTGAAGGAGAGTCCACAGGTTTGGGTAGCGGGCTGTGTCGGTGGCACTGTATTGTCCTCAAAGCGAGCAAAGAAGCTGTTTAGTCTGTCTGGGAGCAAGACATCCTGGTCCGCGACAGGGCTGGTTTTCTTTTTGTAATCCGTGATTGACTGTAGACTCTGCCACATACCTTGTCTGAGCATGTCACGTTCTGACCATCGTTCGTATGTTTTCCTTGTTTTAGTGTTGGTCAGGACGTGAGCTGGGTGGTTCTGGTTCATTCTATGTTGTGTGTCTGGTTTGTCTATTTCTATGTTTGGCCTGATATGGTTCTCAATCAGAGGCAGGTGTTAGTCATTGTCTCCTATTGGGAACCATATTTAGGTAGCCTGTTTTGTGTTGGGTTTTGTGGGTGATTGTTCCTGTCTTTGTGTTTGCACCAGATAGGGCTGTTTCGGTTTTCACATTTCATTATTTTGTAGTTTCTTCATGTATAGTTTTTTCCTTCATTAAAATATCATGAATCATCATCACGCTGCATTTTGGTCCGATCCTTGTTCCACCTCTTCATCAGAGGAGGAGATAGAAGAGAATCGTTACAGAGCAGTTGAATTGCGACTCTACTTTGTCTCTATACTGACGCTTAGCTTGATTGATTGCCTTGCAGAGGGAATAGCTACACTGTTTGTATTCGGTCATGTTTCCGGTCACCTTGCCCTGGTTAAAAGTAGTGGTTTGCGCTTTCAGTTTCGCACAAATGCTGCCATCAATCCACTGTTTCTTGTTTGGGAATGTTTTTAATAGTTGCTGTGGTTACGACCTCGCTGATGCACTTGCTAATAAACTCGCTCACCGAATCAGCATATTCGTCAATGTTGTTGTTTGACGCAATGCTGAACATATCCCAATCCACGTGATCGTAGCAATCTTGAAGCGTGGAATCAGATTGGTCGGACCAGCGTTGAACAGACCTGAGCGCGGGAGCTTCCTGTTTTAGTCTCTGTCTATAGGCTGGGAGCAACAAAATGGAGTCGTGGTCAGCTTTTCCAAAAGGAGGGCGGGGGAGGGTGTTATATGCGCCGCGGAAGTTAGAATAACAATAATCCAGGGTTTTACCAGCCCCGGTAGCACAATCGATATGCTGATAAAATTTAGGGAGTCTTGTTTTCAGATTAGCCTTGTTAAAATCCCCAGCTACAATGAATGCAGCCTCAGGATATGTGGTTTCCAGTTTACATAGAGTCAAATAAAGTTAGATCAGAGCCATTGATGTGTCTGCTTGGGGGGGAATATATGCGGATGTGATTATAATCAAAGAGAATTCTCTTGGTAGACAATGTGGTCGACATTTGATTGGGAGGAATTCTAAGTCAGGTGAAGAGAAGGACTTTGAGTTCGTGTATGTTGTTATGATTAACGAGACGTGGTGTGATCATAAGGCATACCAGAAAGATGCTTGTTTCTGTCAGCGCGATGCGTGAAGAAACCAGCTGGCTGTACCGACTCCAATAGCGTGTCTCGAGTGAGCCATGTTTCCGTGAAGCAAAGAACGTACAGTCTCTTATGTCTTTCTGGAATGCTACCCTTGCTCGGATTTCATCAACCTTGTTGTCAAGAGACTGGACATTGGCGAGTAGTATGCTCGGGAGCAGTGCGCGATGTGCCCGTCTCCCGAGCCTGACCAGAAGACTGCTTCGTCGGCCCCTTTTACGGTGACGTTGTTTTGATTCGCCGGCTGGGATCCGATACATTGTCCTGGGTGGTGGGCAAAACACAGGATCCGCTTCGGGAAAGTCGTATTCCTGGTCGTAATGATGGTGAGTTGTTCTTATATCCAGTAGTGCCTCCCGACTGTATGTGATAAAACCTAAGATTACCTGGGGTACTAATGTAAGAAATAACATAAATACTGCAGTTTCCCAGGAATGCGAAACGAGGCAGCCATCTCTGTCGGCGCCGGAAGTTAGTTTCACATTCTTAAAACAAAGTGGTGATCCTAACTGACCTAAGACAGGGAATTTTTACTAGGATTAAATGTCAGGAATTGTGAAAAACTGTTTAAATGTATTTGGCTAAGGTGTATGTAAACTTCCGACTTCAACTGTAGGTATGTAGAGAGTAAAAGAGCCCATATGGAATAACGTATTATAAATGAGAGGTCAGATAGAGGGTACGAGACATTTATGAGGAGGATAACCACACCGTTGTCGGGGTCAATCCTCCACTTGCCCTTGACATCGTCCCCTTGGAGCTGGAAGTAGAAGGGTCCGCTGTAGGGTTCTTCATCCAGGTCGTAGGCTTTGATGTTGACCTCGGTGTGCTCATCTGAAAGACACATGTCCATGGTGGCCAGCTCAAGCTCCGGAAGGTTGTCATTCTGGTCCTTTAGGTGGATGTTGAACGTTCCAGTTCCGGTCATGGGAGGCTGGCCTGTCAATCAGAGAAACTCTCAACTGACACATGCTGGTGGCACCGTGGATGATATACCGATACAGTGTTATTTGACTGATTTTGGTATAATTTACTGTATTGGAATAGTACTTATTATAGTTCTTACCATCATCAATAGCAAACACTGTCACTTGATAGACATTGTCCTTCACATAAGGTGACTCTCGGTCTAAGATCTTAGTTGTGGTTATTTTGCCGGTCTTTGTGTCTACTGCCACACAGTCACAAGGGTCCTTTCCTTTCACGTACCTACAATACATGGTTTGGGCATGTAAGATGTGTTTTCGACTACAGGTCTAGCAAAAGGTTGGCTTGGTTGGCCTGATTGGCTTCAAGAGTGTGCATCATCACAACATATGATCTAGGTATGACACTTTTAGTAGAATTTTTATAAAAATCAAGAATGATCTATGGTTTGAGGTCAAATTAATTATAGTAATAAATTGGTAATGAACTGTAAGAACAAATGTCATGGAGAACTGGCCTAGATTTCCAGTCTAGCTTGATAAACCAGTAGGAGGTGCTGCAAAACTGTACAGTAGGAGATCGAACAGAAGTCCCACTGAAGGGTGGGTTAAATGCATCCCCAGTCTTACTTGAAGGTGTTGGCATGGTTCCTGTCCAGATCGATGGCAGTGAACGTCTCCAGGTACCAGCCAACCTCCACATTCTCCTCCACCGTCACATTTTTGATGGCGGGGGTGAAGATTGGCGGGTCGTTGATGTCCTCCACCGTGACCGTCACCTGGCGGGTGGACAGCAGGGGCTGTTCACCTATCAAAGATACTGTGGTGACCACATCCCACAGGCCCATGGCAGGACGACCTTTGACCTTACAAGAGAAGTAGGGCGCCTCGTTCTCTACACTGACTGACAGGTTCCTCTGAGAGCCATCCTCGTAGTCCAGAGGCTACCAGGAGACAGAGGGAGAATGTGGTTTACGGAAGGATGATTTAGTGTTTAGTCAAACAAATGGATACAGGGATATGATTATTGCAACCACATCTATGAGCACAGTTCATCAGATACTACTACAACTAATACTACAGGTCTGCTATTAGTTTGATTGCAACAACAACAACAAAAATATGATTAATAGAACCACAACTTTAAAAATGTAAATTGCAGAAAATCTGAAAGTCTCACATGACATACACTATCTTATTTAGGAGGCATTAACTTATTTGAAAGGGAACAGACCTTTTCAACAAACAAGACTCCTTCGTTGGTGTCTGGATCAGTGGTGATTCTGAAGTTCTGGTCCTTGTCTCCGTGGATAGTGTATTTGGCCTTCCAGGCTACAGTACCTTTGGTATCTTGGTCTAAAACCTGGAGCCGAAGAATTGGTACATCACCTCTGTCTCTCTCCTTGATGCTTCCTGCACCCTGAAATAATATAATATCCCAGGAGGATGGTATATTATAAGAGGGATATAGTTGTGGTTCCGGAGAATCATTAATATATTTGAACAAATACCTCCACCACATCTTGTGATAAAGTGAAGAGGATAGAATCATTTTGCCCACCGTTTGCCCAGTGAAGACAGGCAGATTGTTGTTTCCATCCTCTATATTGATGATGTTTGTACAGGTGCTGGAGAGCTGAACCACCTCTCCACGATCTTTAGCCTCCACCAGGATGGTGTATTTCTTTGATTTCTGAAGTGGACGATTGTTTCAATCACACTATAGTTGAATGTTAATGAATGAAAGATTATAGACATAAATAGAGGCACCTCTTACCTCGTGCTCCAGACACCCTTTGAATTTGATGATTCCAGTCGGACCACTTTGCTCAAGGAAGAACTCCAGGTTGTCTGGGGGCGTAGGGGTGATGGAGACAATCTTCAGGTCAAAGGTGCCATTGTTTGTGCTGCTTTGATCTTTATCTGTTGCAACTACAGCTGTCACAAAATCTCCTGATATGAGAGGAAACAGAGAGTCATGGTTTCAGAGGCTCCAATTCAACCAATCATAGATAAAGGACAACCACATTGCAGGTTCACTCAAAATACTTACGCTGTGTGTTTCGCAGCAAAATCCGTTTGTCAATGTCTGCAATTTGTGTCGATTTTAAAGTAACTGTCCGTTGAAAATCTCACTTTTAAAAGTGTATATTCTGTTAACTCATACCCAAATTGTGTTGTTGACTCAGCCTATACTCATATGTGTGGCCAAATAATAAATTGGAGAATGAAACACTTTTAAAAAAAACATCTAAAAACAGACTGCTTCAAAAATGCTTGCTATTTCCTCATAGAGGTTGATGTCATCCTCCAGATGAGGATTAGCTGGCCAATCTGTGGTCTACTCCATTTAATATTTTTAATGACCAGTATACGCCCACACCATTTTGTTGTTGGGGTACGTCCACACCATTCCAACACAGAACAGTTGCGTTTTAACATACTTAAAAAAATGAAAACTATTTCACTCATATTGTAAATAATTATAGTTCATATTTCAAAGAAGAACTGGAAACACTTAACAGTTACATTAACAATACATCCTAAACATTCTGATGGAACTCACAGTGTGGTTTTCTTTTATCCGCAATAAATAAAATGAAGGCAGCGAGAATAAAAGAAGAAAGAAAGAAAGACACAAACAAATAGAATATTTTACCTTGTGAAGTAGACTCTTTCAGGTTGATGGTGTAAGTGTTCATCTGGAAAACTGGGGGGTTGTCATTGATGTCTAGAATCTCCACCTCCACTCCCAGCTTGGTGTCCAATACATTATTGGATGTATCTCGGGCCTCAAATGTCAGCTGTAGTCCCATGTGATAAGGGAAATGTGAATCAATCCACCAGTCATTCAACCAACCAACCAATGAATACATCAACCAATCAAGCAAACTATCGAGCTATCAAGCAATACATTTAATAAGAACTAAACCAAAATAAAATAACACAACGCAATACCCATACAGAAAAAAATACATTTCAATATACACTGCTCAAAAAAATAAAGGGAACACTTAAACAACATAATGTAACTCCAAGTCAATCACACTTCTGTGAAATCAAACTGTCCACTTAGGAAGCAACACTGATTGACAATAAATTTCACATGCTGTTGTGCAAATGGAATAGACAACAGGTAGAAATTATATGCAATTAGCAAGACACCCCCAATAAAGGAATGGTTCTGCAGGTGGTGACCACAGACCACTTCTCAGTTCCTATGCTTCCTGGCTGATGTTTTGGTCACTTTTGAATGCTGGTGGTGCTTTCACTCTAGTGGTAGCATGAGATGGAGTCTACAACCCACACAAGTGGCTCAGGTAGTGCAGCTCATCCAGGATGGCACATCAATGCAAGCTGTGGCAAGAAGGTTTGCTGTGTCTGTCAGCGTAGTGTCCAGAGCATGGAGGCGCTACCAGGAGACAGCCCAGTACATCAGGAGACGTGGAGGAGGCCGTAGGAGGGCAACAACCCAGCAGCAGGACCGCTACCTCCGCCTTTGTGCAAGGAGGAGCAGGAGGAGCACTGCCAGAACCCTGCAAAATGACCTCCAGCAGGCCACAAATGTGCATGTGTCTGCTCAAACGGTCAGAAACAGACGCCATGAGGGTGGTATGAGGGCCCGACGTCCACAGGTGGGGGTTGTGCTTACAGACCAACACCGTGCAGGACGTTTGGTATTAGCCAGAGAACACCAAGATTGGCAAATTCGCCACTGGCGCCCTGTGCTCTTCACAGATGAAAGCAGGTTCACACTGAGCACGTGACAGTCTGGAGACACCGTGGAGAACGTTCTGCTGCCTGCAACATCCTCCAGCATGACCGGTTTGGCAGTGGGTCAGTCATGGTGTGGGGTGGCATTTCTTTGGGGGGCCGCACAGCCCTCAATGTGCTCGCCAGAGGTAGCCTGACTGCCATTAGGTACCGAGATGAGATCCTCAGACCCCTTGTGAGACCATATGCTGGTGCGGTTGGCCCTGGGTTCCTCCTAATGCAAGACAATGCTAGACCTCATGTGGCTGGAGTGTGTCAGCAGTTCCTGCAAGAGGAAGGCATTGATGCTATGGACTGGCCCGCTCGTTCCCCAGACCTGATTCCAATTGAGCACATCTGGGACATCATGTCTCGCTCCATCCACCAACGCCACGTTGCACCACAGACTGTCCAGGAGTTGGCGGATGCCTTAGTCCAGGTCTGGGAGGAGAACCCTCAGGAGACCATCCGCCATCTCATCAGGAGCATGCCCAGGCATTGTAGGGAGGTCATACAGGCACGTGGAGGCCACACACACTACTGAGCCTCATTTTGACTTGTTTTAAGGACATCAAAGTTGGATCAGCCTGTAGTGTGGTTTTCCACTTTCATTTTGAGTGTGACTCCAAATCCAGACTTCCATGGGTTGATGAAATTTGTTTTCCATTGATATTTTTTTGTGTGATTTTGTTGTCAGCACATTCAACTATGTAAAGAAAAAAGTATTTAATAAGAATATTTCATTAATTCAGATCTAGGATGTGTTATTTTAGTGTTCCCTTTATTTTTTTGAGCAGTGTATTTAATGTCATGTATTGGAAATACATTTTACATGTAGATACATTTGGGCTATAAGCAAAAAACAAATGCTCATCCAGCAACGGCACTCCTATTGGCAGGGGACTTTAATGCAGGCAAATTTAAATCCGTTTTACCTAATTTCTACCAGCATGTCACATGTACAACCAGAGGAAAACAAACTCTAGACCACCTTTACTCCACATACAGAGATGCATACAAAACTCTCCCTCACAAATCTGACCATAATTCTATCCTCCTGATTCCTGCTTAAAAGCAAAAACTAAAGCAGGAAGTACCAGTGACTCACTCAATGTAGAAGAGGTCAGATGACACGGGTGCTACGCTACAGGACTAATTTTGCTAGCACAGACTGGAATATGTTCTGGGATTCATCCAATGGCATTGAGGAGTATACCACCTCAGTCATCGGCTTCATCATTAAGTGCATTTACGACGTCATCCCCACAGTGACCGTACGTACATATCCCAACCAGAAGCCATAGATTACAGGCAAAATTCGCACGGAGCTAAAGGCTAGAGCTGCCGCTTTCAAGGAGCTGGACACTAATCCGGACGCTTATAAGAAATCCCACTATGCCCTCAGACAAACCATCAAACAGGCAAAGCATCAATACAGGACTAAGATTGAATCCTACTACACTGGAACTGACGCTCGTCAGAGGTGACAGGGCTTGAAAAATAGTACGGACTACAAAGGGAAACCCAGTCACAAGATGGCCAGTAACGCGAGCCTACTAGACAAGCTAAATGCCTTTGTTGCTCACTTTGAGGCAAGCAACATTGAAGCACGCATTAGAGCACCAGCTGTTTCGGACGACTGTGCGATCATGCTCTCTGATGTGAGCAAGACCTTTAAACAGTTCAACATTCACAAAGCCGTGCGGCCAGACGGATTTCCAGGACATGTACTCAAAGCTTGCGTGATCAACTGGCAAGTGTCTTCACTGACATTTTCAACCTCTCCCTGACCAAGTCTGTAATACCTACATGTTTCAAACAGACCACCATAGTCCCTGTGCCCAAGTTAGGGAAGGTAACCTGGCTAAATGATTACCGCCCCAAAGCACTCACATCGGTAGCCATGAAGTGCTTTGAAAGGCTGGTCATGGCTCACATCAACACCATCATGCCGGAAACCCTAGACCCATTCCAATTCGCCTACCGCCTCAACAGATCCACAGATGATGCAATCTCAATCACACTCCACACATCCCATTTCCCTACTGGACAAAAGGAACACCTATGTGAGAATGCTTTTCATTGACTACAGCTCAGCATTCAACACCACAGTGCCAACAATGCTCATCACTAAGCTAAGGAACTAAACACCTCCCTCTGCAACTGCATCCTGGACTTCCTGACAGGCCGCCACCAGGTGGTAAGTGTAGGCAGCAACACATCTGCCACACTGATCGTCAACACCTGGGCCCCTCAGGGGTGCGTGCTTAGTCCCCTCTACTCCCTGTTCACCCACAGCTGCATGGCCAAGCACAACTTCTACACCATCATTAAGTTTGCTGACAACACAAAAGTGGTAGGCCTTCACCGACAATGATGAGACAGCCTATAGGGAGGAGGTCAGAGACCTGGCAGTGTCGTGCCAGGGCAACAACCTCTCCCTCAATGTGAGCAAGACAAAGGAGCTGATCGTGGACTATAGGAAAAGGAGGGCTGAACAGGCCCCCATTAACATCGACAGGGCTGTAGTGGAGCGGGTCAAGAGTTTCAAGTTCCTTGGTGTCCAAATCACCAATGAACTATCATGGTCCAAAGACAGTTGTGAAGAGGTAACAACAACACATTTTCCCCCTCAGGAGACTGAAAAGATTTGTCATGGGTCCCCAGGCACTACAGAGGGTTGTGTGTACGGCCCAGTACATCCCTGGGGCCAAGCTTCCTGCCATTCAGGACCTATATACAAGGTGGTGTCTGAGGAATATTATGTTATTTGTCACATGCTTTGTAAACAACAGGTGTATACTAACGGTGAAATGCTTACTTTATGTGCCCTTGCCAACAATGCAGAGATATATAATATCGAGAAATAATAGAAAAGTAAAACATGGAATAATAAATGTAATGATAAATACACAATGAGTAATGATAAGAGACATTTATGCGTGATCCGAAATTGTGGTCGGACGTTCCGTATGGAGGGTGTGACGCAATTAAGGAGCCTCCGGAGGCATGCATAGGCTAAGTTTAGCTGTGTACTGCATCACCATGTAGCTCCCACTTTTTTTTTTTACAATGCGGAAGGCTCCGACTAGTTTCGCATTGACATGATTGGTTGACGGTAGGTGGGGGCAGGAGGTCCTATGTAACACAAACTCATTTCCTTGACAACATCTTTCACCACAGCGCTGCGAACTGCAAGAAGTATGAATGCAGATGTCGAATTGGCCATGCAGCACCTTTAACTTGGCTATATACACGGGGTATCAGTGCCGAGTCATTGTGCAGGGGTACGAGGTCATAAGCTAGTTACAGTTGAAGTCGGAAGTTTACATACACTTAAGTTGGAGTCATTAAAACTCGTTTTTCAACCCCTCCACAAATTTCTTGTTAACAAACTACAGTTTTGGCAAGTCAGTTAGGACTTCTACTTTGACACAAGTAATTTTTCCAACAATGGTTTACAGACAGATTATTTCACTTATAATTCACTGTATTGCAACTCCAGTGGGTCAGAAGTTTACATACACTAAGTTGACTCTGCCTTTAAACAGCTTGAACAATTCCAGAAAATTCCAGAAAATGCTTCTGAGCCTAATTGACATCATTTGAGTAAATTGGTGCTGTCCCTGTGGACGTATTTCAAGGCGTACCTTCAAACTCAGTGCCTCTTTGCTTGACATCATGAGATAATCAAAAGAAATCAGCCAAGACCTCATATAAAAATGGTAGACCACCACAAGTCTGGCTCATCTTTGGGATGATCTTTGGTGCAAAAAGTGCAAATCAATCCCTGAACAACAGCAAAGGACCTTGTGAAGATCAGGTACAAAAGTATCTATATCCACAGTAAAACGAGTCCTACATCGACATAACCTGAAAGGCCGCTCAGGAAGGAAGATGCCACTGCTCCAAAACCGCCATAAAAAAGCCAGACTACGGTTTGCAACTGCACATGGGGACAAAGATCGTACTGTTTGGAGAAATGTAACAAAAAAGGAAAAAGGAGGATGCTTGCAAGCCGAAGAACACCATCCCAACCGTGAAGCACGGGGGTGGCAGCATCATGTTGTGGGAGTGCTTTGCTGCAGGAGGGACTGTTACACTTCACAAAATAGATGTCATCATTGAGGAATGCAAATTGTGTGGATATATTGAAGCAACATCTCAAGACATCCGTCAGGAATTAAAGCTTGGTCGCAAATGGGTCTTCCAAATGGACAATGACCCCAAACATACTTCCAAAGTTGTGGCAAAATGGCTTAATTAAGGACAACAAAGTCAAGGTATTGGAGTGGCCATCACAAATCCTTGACCTCAATCCCATAGAAAATGTGTGGGCAGAACTGAAAAAGCGTGTGCTAGCAAGGAGGCCTACAAACCTGACTCAGTTACACCAGCTCTGTCAGGAGGAATGGGCCAAAATTCACCCAACTTATTGTGGGAAGCTTGTGGAAGGCTACCCGAAATGTTTGAACCAAGTTAAACAATTTAAAGGCAATGCTACCATATACTAATTGAGTGTATGTAAACTTCTGACCCCCTGGGAATGTGATGAAAGTAATAGAAGCTGAAATAATTCTCTCTACTATTATTCTGACATTTCACATTCTTAAAACAAAGTGGTGATCCTAACTTTTACTAATATTAAATGTCAGGAATTTTGAGAAACTGAGTTTAAATGTATTTGGCTAAGGTGAATGTAAACTTCCGACTTCAACTGTATGTGCATATAACTAGGAATAAAGTGACAGATTTTAAACACCAACAGCAGCATATACAGTGGGGCAAAAAAGTATTTAGTCAGCCACCAATTGTGCAAGTTCTCCCACTTAAAAAAATGAGAGAGGCCTGTAATTTTCATCATAGGTACACTTCAACTATGACAGACAAAATGAGATTTTTTTTTCTCCAGAAAATCACATTGTAGGATTTTTAATGAATTTATTTGCAAGTGGAAAATAAGTTTTTGGTCACCTACAAACAACCAAGATTTCTGGCTCTCACAGACCTGTAACTTCTTCTTTAAGAGGCTCCTCTGTCCTCCACTCGTTACCTGTATTAATGGCACCTGTTTGAACTTGTTATCAGTATAAAAGACACCTGTCCACAACCTCAAACAGTCGCACTCCAAACTCCACTATGGCCAAGACCAAAGAGCTGTCAAAGGACACCAGAAACAAAATTGTAGACCTGCACCAGGCTGGGAAGACTGAATCTGCAGTAGGTAAGCAGCTTGGTTTGAAGAAATAAACTGTGGGAGCAATTATTAGGACATGGAAGACAGGGAAGACATACAAGACCACTGATAATCTCCCTCGATCTGGGGCTCCACGCAAGATCTCACCCTGTGGGGTCAAAATGATCACAAGGTGAGCAAAAATCCCAGAACCACACAGGGGGGACCTAGTGAATGACCTGCAGAGAGCTGGGACCAAAGTAACAAAGCCTAACATCAGTAACACACTACGCCGCCAGGGACTCAAATCCTGCAGTGCCAGCCGTGTCCCCCTGCTTAAGCCAGTACATGTCCAGGCCCGTCTGAAGTTTGCTAGAGAGCATTTGGATGATCCAGAAGAAGATTGGGAGAATGTCATATGGTCAGATGAAACCAAAATATAACTTTTTGGTAAAAACTCAACTCGTCGTGTTTGGAGGACAAAGAATGCTGAGTTGCATCCAAAGAACACCATACCTACTGTGAAGCATGGGGGTGGAAACATCACGCTTTGGGGCTGTTTTTCTGCAAAGGGACCAGGACAACTGATCCGTGTAAAGGAAAGAATGAATGGGGCTATGTATCGTGAGATTTTGAGTGAAAACCTCCTTCCATCAGCAAGGGCATTGAAGATGAAACGTGGCTGGCTTTCAGCATGACAATGATCCCAAACACACCGCCCGGGCAACGAAGGAGTGGCTTCGTAAGAAGCATTTCAAGGTCCTGGAGTGGCCTAGCCAGTCTCCAGATCTCAACCCCATAGAAAATCTTTGGAGGGAGTTGAAAGTCCGTGTTGCCCAGCAACAGCCCCAAAACATCATTGCTCCAGAGGAGATCTGCATGGAGGAATGGGCCAAAATACCAGCAACAGTGTGTGAAAACCTTGTGAAGACTTACAGAAAACGTTTGACTTCTGTCATTGCCAACAAAGGGTATATAACAAAGTATTGAGAAACTTTTGTTATTGACCAAATACTTATTTTCCACCATAATTTGCAAATAAATTCATAAAAAATCCTACAATGTGATTTTCTGGATTTTTTTTCGAATTTTGTCTGTCATAGTTGAAGTGTACATTTGTTGAAACTTACAGGCCTCTCTCATGTTTTTAAGTGGAAGAACTTGCACAATTGGAGGCTGACTAAATACTTTTTTGCCCCACTGTATGATGAGTCAAAGTGTAAAAAGGGTCAATACAGCTATTTGATTAAATGTTTAACTAACTATTTAGCATCGTTATGGCTTGGGGGTAGAAGCTGTTCAGAGTCCTTTTGGTTTCAGACTTGGTGCATCGGTACCACTTGCCATGCAGTAACAAAGAGAACAGTCTGTGACGTGGGTGGCTGGAGTCTTTGACAATTTTTAGGACCTTCCTCTGACACCGCCTGGGTTAGAGGTCCTGGATGGCAGGGAACTCTACCCCTGTGATCTACTGGGACGTAAACACTACCCTATGTAGTCCCTTGTGGTCGGATGCCAAGCAGTTTCCATACCAAGCGGTGATGTAGCCAGTCATGATGCTCTCAATGAAGCAGCTGTAGAAATGTTCGAGGATCTGAGGGCCCAAGCCAAATCTTTCAGCCTGCTGAGCGGCACGAGGCGTTGTCGTGTCCTCTTCAAGACTGTGTTGGTGTGTGTAGGTTTCATTACATACAGTCGAGAAGAACTACTGAATATAAGATCAGCGTCAACTCACCATCAGTACGACCAAGAATATGTTTTTCGCGATGCGGATCCTGTGTTCTGCCTTACAAACAGGACAACGGAGTGGATCCCATGCAGCGACCCAAAAAAACGACTCCGAAAAAGAGGGAAACGAGGCGGTCTTCTCGTCAGACTCCGGAGACGGGCACACCGTGCACCACTCCCTAGCATTCTTCTTGCCAATGGCCAGTCTCTTGACAACAAGGTTGATGAAATCCGAGCAAGGGTAGCATTCCAGAGGGATATCAGAGACTGTAACGTTCTTTGCTTCACGGAAACATGGCTCACTGGAGAGACGCTATCCGAGGCGGTGCAGCCAGCGGGTTTCTCCACGCATCGCGCCAACAGAAACAAACATCTTTCTGGTAAGAAGAGGGGCGGGGGCGTATGCCTTATGGCCAACGAGGCATGGTGTGATGAAAGAAACATACAGGAACTCAAATCCTTCTGTTCACCTGATTTAGAATTCCTCACAATCAAATTTGGACCGCATTATCTACCAAGAGAATTCTCTTCGATTATAATCACAGCCGTATATATCCCCCCCCAAGCAGACACATTGATGGCTCTGAACGAACTTTATTTAACTCTTTGCAAACTGGAAACCATTTATCCGGAGGCTGCATTCATTGTAGCTGGGGATTTTAACAAGGCTAATCTGAAAACAAGACTCCCTAAATTTTATCAGCATATCAATTGCGCAACCAGGGGTGGAAAGACCTTGGATCATTGTTACTCTAACTTCCGCGACGCATATAAGGCCCTGCCCCGCCCCCCTTTCGGAAAAGCTGACCACGACTCCATTTTGTTGATCCCTGCCTACAGACAGGAACTAAAACAAGAGGCTCCCACGCTGAGGTCTGTCCAAAGCTGGTCCGACCAAGCTGACTCCACACTCCAAGACTGCTTCCATCACGTGGACTGGGATATGTTTCGTATTACGTCAGATAACAACATTGACGAATACGCTGATTCGGTGTGCGAGTTCATTAGAACATGCGTTGAAGATGTCGTTCCCATAGCAACGATTAAAACATTCCCTAACCAGAAACCGGGGATTGATGGCAGCATTCTCGTGAAACTGAAAGCGCGAACCACTGCTTTTAATCAGGGCAAGGTGTCTGGTAACATGACCGAATACAAACAGTGCAGCTATTCCCTCCGCAAGGCTATCAAACAAGCTAAGTGTCAGTACAGAGACAAAGTAGAATCTCAATTCAACGGCTCAGACACAAGAGGCATGTGGCAGGGTCTACAGTCAATCACGGACTACAGGAAGAAATCCAGCCCAGTCACGGACCAGGATGTCTTGCTCCCAGGCAGACTAAATAACTTTTTGCCCGCTTTGAGGACAATACAGTTCCACTGACACGGCCTGCAACGAAAACATGCGGTCTCTCCTTCACTGCAGCCGAGGTGTGTAAGACATTTAAACGTGTTAACCCTCGCAAGGCTGCAGGCCCAGACGGCATCCCCAGCCGCGCCCTCAGAGCATGCGCAGACCAGCTGGCCGGTGTGTTTACGGACATATTCAATCAATCACTATACCAGTCTGCTGTTCCCACATGCTTCAAGAGGGCCACCATTGTTCCTGTTCCCAAGAAAGCTAAGGTAACTGAGCTAAACGACTACCGCCCGTAGCCCTCACTTCCGTCATCATGAAGTGCTTTGAGAGACTAGTCAAGGACCATATCACCTCCACCCTACCTGACACCCTAGACCCACTCCAATTTGCTTACCGCCCAAATAGATCCACAGACGATGCAATCTCAACCACACTGCACACTGCCCTAACCCATCTGGACAAGAGGAATACCTATGTGAGAATGCTGTTCATCGACTACAGCTCGGCATTCAACACCATAGTACCCTCCAAGCTCGTCATCAAGCTCGAGACCCTGGGTCTCAACCCCGCCATGTGCAACTGAGTACTGGACTTCCTGACGGGCCGCCCCCAGGTGGTGAGGGTAGGCAACAACATCTCCTCCCCGCTGATCCGCAACACTGGGGCCCCACAAGGGTGCGTTCTGAGCCCTCTCCTGTACTCCCTGTTCACCCACGACTGCGTGGCCACGCACGCCTCCAACTCAATCATCAAGTTTGCGGACGACACAACAGTGGTAGGCTTGATTACTAACAACGACGAGACGGCCTACAGGGAGGAGGTGAGGGCCCACGGAGTGTGGTGTCAGGAAAATAACCTCACACTCAACGTCAACAAAACTAAGGAGATGATTGTGGCCTTCAGGAAACAGCAGAGGGAACACCCCTCTATCCACATCGATGGAACAGTAGTGGAGAGGGTAGCAAGTTTTAAGTTCCTCGGCATACACGTCACAGACAAACTGAATAGGTCCACTCACACAGACAGCATCGTGAAGAATGCGCAGCAGCGCCTCTTCAACCTCAGGAGGCTGAAGAAATTCGGCTTGTCACCAAAAGCACTCACAAACTTCTACAGATGCACAATCGAGAGCATCCTGGCGGGCTGTATCACCGCCTGGTACGGCAACTGCTCCGCCCTCAACCGTAAGGCTCTCCAGAGGGTAGTGAGGTCTGCACAACGCATCACCGGGGGCAAACTACCTGCCCTCCAGGACACCTACACCACCCGATGTTACAGGAAGGCCATAAAGATCATCAAGGACATCAACCACCCGAGCCACTGCCTGTTCACCCCACTATCATCCAGAAGGCGAGGTCAGTACAGGTGCATCAAAGCTGGGACCGAGAGACTGAAAAACAGCTTCTATCTCAAGGCCATCAGACTGTTAAACAGCTTCCACTAACATTGAGTGGCTGCTGCCAACACACTGACACTGACTCAACTCCAGCCACTTTAATAATGGGAATTGATGGGAAATGATGTAAATATATCACTAGCCACTTTAAACAATGCTACCTTATATAATGTTACTTACCCTACATTATTCATCTCCTATGCATACGTATATACTGTACTCTATATCATCGACTGCATCCTTATGTAATACATGTATCACTAGCCACTTTAACTATGCCACTTTGTTTACATACTCATCTCATATGTATATACTGTACTCGATACCATCTACTGTATCTTGCCTATGCTGCTCTGTACCATCACTCATTCATATATCCTTATGTACATATTCTTTATCCCCTTACACTGTGTATAAGACAGTTTTGGAATTGTTAGTTAGATTACTTGTTGGTTATTACTGCATTGTCGGAACTAGAAGCACAAGCATTTCGCTACACTCGCATTAACATCTGCTAACCATGTGTATGTGACAAATAAAATTTGATTTGATTTTGATTTGATAGATCCTCAGTGATGTGGACACCGAGGACCCTCTCCACTACAGCCCGTCGATGCTTGCCCCATTTCAGTTTCCTGAAGTCTACAATCAGCTCCTTTGTCTTACTGAAGTTGAGTTGGAGGTTGTTGTCCTGGCACCACACTGCCAGGTCTCTGACCTCCTCCGTATAGGCTGTCTCAATGTCATCTGTGTTATCGGCCTTTGTGTCGTCGGCAAACTATTGGGGTCTTGCATGGCCACGCAGTCGTGGGAGTACAGGAGGGGACTAAGCGCGAACCCATGAGGGGTGTGTTGAAGTTCAGCATGGGGGATGGGTTGTTGCCTAGCCTCGCCACCTGGGGGTGGCCCGTCAGGAAGTCCAGGATCCAGTTGTAGAGGGAGGTGTTTAGTCCCGGGGTCCTGAGCTTAGTGATAAGCTTGGATGGCACTATGATTTTGAAAGCTGAGATGTAGTCAATGAACATCAATCTCACATAGGTAGATGTTCCTCTAGGTGGAAAAGAACAATCACGTGTCATGATTAGACAGTGAAAAAGACACCAATTTCTTTAAGAATTTATTTAAACAGTTAAAGCAAATTTACCAACATTTCTGAAAATAGATATATAGTGTTTTGCAATGGTGTAAATTACTTGAATAAAACTATTTTAAAGTACTAATTAAGTCGTTTTCTGGGGTATCTGTACTTTACTTTACTATGAGATATATACAGTATGTTTTTGTTTTACTTCACTACATTCCTAAAGAAAATGAATGTACTTTTTCCCTGACAGCCAAAAGTACTCATCACATTTTGACAGGAAATGGTCCCATTCACACACTTATCAAGAGAACATCCCTGGTCATCCCTACTGCGTCTGATCTGGCAGACTCATTAAACATAAATGCTTCGTTTGTAAATGTCTGAGTGTGGGAGTGTGCCCCTGACTATCCGAAAAGAAAAAAAGAAAATTGTGCCATCTGGCTTGCTTAATATAAGGAATTTGAAATGATTTATACTTTTACTTTTGAAACTTAAGTACATTTAGTCAATTCCATTTACTTTTGATACTTAAGTATATTTAAAACCACGTAGTATTTTACTGGGTGTCTTTCACTTTTACTTGAGTAATTTTCTATTAATTAAGGTATCTGTACTTTTACTCTATTATGACAATTGAATACCTTTTCCACAGCTGGCGTTTTGGAATTCAACTCTTCAAGTGTCTCTCTTCAGTTGAATGAAGTAATGAGAGATTGGGCACTGTTTTTCTATATTTTTATTTAAATTTGTATAGATTGAAACAAAAACTGTACACCGTTCAACATTCCACAATATGTCAAAGTATAGGTCTTGTGCTTCAAATTAATATTTGTTATACAGTGGATGGTTAGCGGTGTTATGGTGTGGTGTGTTCGTAACCAAGTGTAAAAAAAACACTTGAATGGCCCTCCAACTGGTATTTACTAGTTAACTCGTCCATGAATCACTTTGTGATGGGGAATGGAAGCTTGTTGTATGCAACAGGGAGGGGCAATTGAATGCAAAATTCCGTTGTTAAAACATTTCTAGCCTGTCTATCTATGGGTTACAGGTTTGACGTGTTATGTTCGACCCGCTCAGTTTTTCACGACAAAGCAACAGAAAATGGCCAAACAGAGTAGAACCAGCTCCCCTGCTTTTACGAGGATCAGTGTAGTGGAGGTGTTCAACACCTGGGGGAGGCCCGTCAGGCAGTCCAGGACCCAGTTGCACAGGGTGGGGTTCAGACCTAGGGCCGCGAGCTTAATGATGAGCTTGGAGGGTATTGTGGTGTTGAAGGCTGAGCTATAGTCAATGAACAGCATTCTTACATAGGTATTTCTCTTGTCCAGATGGTATAGGGCAGTGTGCAATGCGATAGGGATTGCATCTATTGGGGCCGTATGCAAATTAAAGTGGCTCTAGGTTGTTTTTTTTATTTTTTTATTTTTTATTTCACCTTTATTTAACCAGGTAGGCCAGTTGAGAACAAGTTCTCATTTGCAACTGCGACCTGGCCAAGATAAAGCATAGCAGTGTGAGCAGACAACACAGAGTTACACATGGAATAAACAATTAACAAGTCAATAACACAGTAGAAAACAAAGGGGGGAGTCTATATACAATGTGTGCAAAAGGCATGAGGAGGTAGGCGAATAATTACAATTTTGCAGATTAACACTGGAATGATAAATGATCAGATGGTCATGTACAGGTAGAGATATTGGTGTGCAAAAGAGCAAGTAAATAAATAAAAACAGTATGGGGATGAGGTAGGTGAAAATGGGTGGGCTATTTACCAATAGACTATGTACAGCAGCAGCGATCGGTTAGCTGCTCAGATAGCTGATGTTTGAAGTTGGTGAGGGAGATAAAAGTCTCCAACTTCAGCGATTTTTGCAATTCGTTCCAGTCACAGGCAGCAGAGTACTGGAACGAAAGGCGGCCAAATGAGGTGTTGGCTTTAGGGATGATCAGTGAGATACACCTGCTGGAGCGCGTGCTACGGGTGGGTGTTGCCATCGTGACCAGTGAACTGAGATAAGGCGGAGCTTTACCTAGCATGGACTTGTAGATGACCTGGAGCCAGTGGGTCTGGCGACGAATATGTAACGAGGGCCAGCCGACCAGAGCATACAGGTCGCAGTGGTGGGTGGTATAAGGTGCTTTAGTGACAAAACGGATGGCACTGTGATAGACTGCATCCAGATTGCTGAGTAGAGTGTTGGAAGCCATTTTGTAGATGACATCGCCGAAGTCGAGGATCGGAAGAATAGTCAGTTTTACTAGGGTAAGCTTGGCGGCGTGAGTGAAGGAGGCTTTGTTGCGGAATAGAAAGCCGACTCTTGATTTGATTTTCGATTGGAGATGTTTGATATGAGTCTGGAAGGAGAGTTTGCAGTCTAGCCAGACACCTAGGTACTTATAGATGTCCACATATTCAAGGTCGGAACCATCCAGGGTGGTGATGCTAGTCGGGCATGCGGGTGCAGGCAGCGATCGGTTGAAAAGCATGCATTTGGTTTTACTAGCGTTTAAGAGCAGTTGGAGGCCACGGAAGGAGTGTTGTATGGCATTGAAGCTTGTTTGGAGGTTAGATAGCACAGTGTCCAATGACGGGCCGAAAGTATATAGAATGGTGTCGTCTGCGTAGAGGTGGATCAGGGAATCGCCCGCAGCAAGAGCAACATCATTGATATATACAGAGAAAAGAGTCGGCCCGAGAATTGAACCCTGTGGCACCCCCATAGAGACTGCCAGAGGACCGGACAGCATGCCCTCCGATTTGACACACTGAACTCTGTCTGCAAAGTAATTGGTGAACCAGGCAAGGCAGTCATCCGAAAAACCGAGCTACTGAGTCTGCCGATAAGAATATGGTGATTGACAGAGTCGAAAGCCTTGGCAAGGTCAATGAAGACGGCTGCACAGTACTGTCTTTTATCGATGGCGGTTATGATATCGTTTAGTACCTTGAGTGTTGCTGAGGTGCACCCGTGACCGGCTCGGAAACCAGATTGCACAGCGGAGAAGGTACGGTGGGATTCGAGATGGTCAGTGACCTGTTTGTTGACTTGGCTTTCGAAGACCTTAGATAGGCAGGGCAGGATGGATATAGGTCTGTAACAGTTTGGGTCCAGGGTGTCTCCCCCTTTGAAGAGGGGGATGACTGCGGCAGCTTTCCAATCCTTGGGGATCTCAGACGATATGAAAGAGAGGTTGAACAGGCTGGTAATAGGGGTTGCGACAATGGCAGCGGAAAGTTTCAGAAATAGGGGGTCCAGATTGTCAAGCCCAGCTGATTTGTACGGGTCCAGGTTTTGCAGCTCTTTCAGAACATCTGCTATCTGGATTTGGGTAAAGGAGAACCTGGAGAGGCTTGGGCGAGGAGCTGCCGGGGGGGCAGAGCTGTTGGCCGAGGTTGGAGTAGCCAGGCGGAAGGCATGGCCAGCCGTTGAGAAATGCTTATTGAAGTTTTCGATAATCATGGATTTATCGGTGGTGACCGTGTTACCTAGCCTCAGTGCAGTGGGCAGCTGGGAGGAGGTGCTCTTGTTCTCCATGGACTTCACAGTGTCCCAGAACTTTTTGGAGTTGGAGCTACAGGATGCAAACTTCTGCCTGAAGAAGCTGGCCTTAGCTTTCCTGACTGACTGCGTGTATTGGTTCCGGACTTCCCTGAACAGTTGCATATCCCGGGGACTATTCGATGCTATTGCAGTCCGCCACAGGATGTTTTTGTGCTGGTCGAGGGCAGTCAGGTCTGGGGTGAACCAAGGACTGTATCTGTTCTTAGTTCTGCATTTTTTGAACGGAGCATGCTTATCTAAAATGGTAAGGAAGTTACTTTTAAAGAATGACCAGGCATCCTCAACTGACAGGATGAGGTCAATGTCCTTCCAGGATACCCGGGCCAGGTCGATTAGAAAGGCCTGCTCACAGAAGTGTTTTAGGGAGCGTTTGACAGTGATGAGGGGTGGTCGTTTGACTGCGGCTCCGTAGCGGATACAGGCAATGAGGCAGTGATCGCTGAGATCCTGGTTGAAGACAGCGGAGGTGTATTTGGAGGGCCAGTTGGTCAGGATGACGTCTATGAGGGTGCCCTTGTTTACAGAGTTAGGGTTGTACCTGGTGGGTTCCTTGATGATTTGTGTGAGATTGAGGGCATCTAGCTTAGATTGTAGGACTGGCGGGGTGTTAAGCATATCCCAGTTTAGGTCACCTAACAGAACAAACTCTGAGGCTAGATGGGGGGCGATCAATTCACAAATGGTGTCCAGGGCACAGCTGGGAGCTGAAGGGGGTCGGTAGCAGGCGGCAACAGTGAGAGACTTATTTCTGGAGAGAGTAATTTTCAAAATTAGTAGTTCGAACTGTTTGGGTATGGACCTGGAAAGGGAAGGTAGAGGTGTCAGGGAAGGTAGAGGTGATATGATCCTTAATAACTAGCCTCTCAAAGCACTTCGTAATGACAGAAGTGAGTGCTGTGGGGCATAGTCATTTAGTTCAGTGACCTTTGCTTTCTTGGGTACAGGAACAATGGTGGACATCTCGAAGCAAGTGGGGACAGCAGACTCTGAGGACGCGGCTAGGAATGCTGTCTGGGCCTGCAGCCTTGCGAGGGTTAAAACACCACGAGTAGTTAATCATTAAACATACACCACTGTCTTGTTACTTCCAGGACAGTTCTTTATTCCTGTCTGCGCGATGTACTGAGAACCTAGCTGGCTGTATGGACGGGGATAGCTGGGGATTTTAACAAAGCAAATTTGAGGAAAACTCTACCGAAGTTCTATCAACACATTGACACATTTGACTCTTGCCGCAAAAACACTCAAGCACTGTTACTCCCCCTTCTGAGATGGCTACAAGGCCCTCCCCTGCCCTCCCTTCAGCAAATCAGATTACGACTATATTTTTTCTCCTCCCTTCCTATAGCCAGAACCTCAAACAGGAAGTACCGGTGCTAAGGTCGATTCAACTTTGGCCTGACCTATCGGAATCCATGCTTCAAGATTGTTTTGATCGCGCAGACTGGGCAATGTGGCGGCAGGTAGCCTTGTGGTTAGAGCGTTGGACTAGTAATCAAAAGGTTTCAAGATCGAATCCCCGAGCTGACAAGGTAAAAATCTGTCGTTCTGCCCCAGAACAAGGCAGTTAACCCACTCTTCTTAGGCCGTCATTGAAAATAAGAATTTGTTCTTAATTAACTGAACTACCTAGTTAAATAAAGGTAAAATAAAAAATGATGGATAGCCTCTGAGAAAAACAATGTATACATGGACACAAGGTGCAAATATGTAATATCATGCTGTTTAATGAGCTTCTTGATGTGCACAAAATTTGAGAGAAATAAGCTTTTTGTGCATATGAAACATTTCTGGGATTTTCTATTGCAGCTCATGAAACATGGGATTAACACCTTACATGTTGCGTTTATATTCTGTTCAGTGTAATTAAAATTTGTAGAATTAGAATTGTTTCAAATAAATTATTTGGCCAATTCTAAATGTCATTAAAAAATATATGTTAATTGTCTTTTTTTTAATGGTTAATGAGTTCCATTCTCTCCCACCTTAAGTTTCTGGTAAAGCTCGTAGTCTAGTTCTCCATGAACTACGATATCTCCGGTGTCTGTATTGATGGACAGTTTTCCTCTGGGGTCCAGATCAACCCCTTGACCAAGTAGATGGAAACCCACACGGAACGCCTTCTCAATCTGAACCTGAAACAAAACATCCATTCAGTGCATGAATTTGTGTGTGTGTGTGTTTGTGTATGTGTGCATGTGCACCCGTGTCTGTCCGTCCGCCTACTTGTTCGACCATGTGTGTGTGTGAGTGTGTTTGAATCAATGCACGTTATTACATAGAAAAAGGAGGCATTTCCCTCTCGACAAAAGAGTGTGTGATCTTTACTTACGTTCCCCAGTACATAAGGATATGGTCCGGGCCTCGCCTCTTCTATCTTAAAAGAGTCTACAATCCAGATTCTCTTCTGCCGATGCAGTAACTCTTCAGAGGACACACTGACAATCCCCAGACACTACAGAGCAAACCAGACAAGAACAGATGCATTGGTTAAAAAAGGTATTTCCCTGAAAGGTGAGCCTGTCTCTATTGTGAGTAGGGGCTCAATAAGGTACGGTTAAAGTGTACATAAGAATGAATGGGACTGAAAGCCATGGGAACATAAAGACACTTAGCTGAGCTCATCTCACCACCATCTCATTCTCTATATAGATACATTTATTTCCACTACTGTTCAAAAGTTTAAAGTCACTTAGAAATGTCCTTGTATTTGAAAGAAAAGTACATATTTTTGTCCATTAAAATAACATCAAATTGATCAGAAACACACTGTAGACATTGTTAATGTTGTAAATGATCATTGTAGCTTGAAACGGCTGATTTTTAATGGATTATCTACGTAGGCGTACAGAGGCCCATTATCTGTAACCATCACTCCTGTGTTCCAATGGCACGTTGTGTTAGTTTAGAATTTTAAGAGGCTAATTGATCATTAGAAAACCCTTTTGTAATTATGTCAGCACAGATGAAAACTGTTGTGCTGGTTACAAAAGCAATAAAACTGGTCTTTAGATTTGTGGGTTTTGTGGGTTTGATTACAGGCTCAAAATGGCCAGAAACAAATAACTTTCTTTTGAAACTCGTCAGTCTAACGCCATGTACTACTCCCTTCACAGAACAGCGCAAACTGGCTCTAACCAGAATAGAAAGAGGAGTGGGAGGCCCCGGTGCACAACTGAGAAAGAGGACAAGTGCATTAGAGTGTCTAGTTTGAGAAACCGATGCCTCACAATACCTGTAGGTATTTATAGGATTACACTTTTTCAATGGATAAGCCACCAGATGTGGTAAAGGTTATGAATTTAGTTTTTTTGAACATTCAAGACCAGTTTGAGACCATAAACGGAGGCTTGTGGTGACAGAAAAGCAGTCTGGAGCTCTTCAACAGCCTGAACCAGAGAAGAAGCACATGAATGTAAGACTGTATATTGGTTACTAAACACTGCTAAAAAAAAAAAATCACACTTCCAGATTTCGCCCACCTTCCAGACCCAACGATCTAAAGCACTATATCTTCAACACAAAATGCTTAAACTCTGGTTACTTAATTAGTATGATACATTTGATTTAAATATGCTATTCCAATCCTGGTCTGAATGAACACAGAAAGTCCCATCCCAAACTATATCCAAGTAAATGGTTGAGCATGAAAAATCACTGTGACCCTCTCCAATGACCTCTATTCAGCAGATGACTGATTTCAAACATCAAATCTTACCAGTGTCATGAGCAGACAGGTACTTCTAGTCCCCATACTGTATCCAGATGTGTGAGTTGATATGGTACTCCAATACCACAGAGTGTTGGCTTGTCCCTAAATATAGTACAGACACAGTCCACCTGAGGTGAAAACACAGCTGAAGTGACTTGTCCTGGCTTCGGCTACAGTATTTATGGGCGGGAGGGCAAGCGTAGGCTGTAATGGGTGATGTCATACACAGCTGAGCAATTCAAAAAACCTGCAGTAGGTGGGTGCAAGCTGAAACATGGTTTTAGGCAGAAAGATGTGTGTAATAAGAATTTTAGTGGGTGCATATCATTGTCCTATTTCACAAGTGTTCATGTGTCCTATACAGTACGCATGTGTGAAATGGAAATATGTTTTTTTTTTGGCATATCCCAACTGAGACACCCTCAGAGAGTAGGGTCATGGCCAGCCATTATCAACATCAACCCTGCAGCACTTAGGGCTAAGTGCCTTGGTCAAGGGCACATCAACAGTGTTTTTATCTTGTCGGCTCAGGGATTCGTACTGGTGACCTTTCGGATACTGGCCCCAACGCTCTAACAGCTAGACTACCTGCCGTGTGTCTGTAGTTGTATTTGTATTTGCATTTATTATGGATTCCCATTAGCTGCTGCCAAGGCAGCAGTTACTCTTCCTGGGGTCCAGCAAAATTAAGGAAGTTTATACAATTTTAAAACCATTACAATACATTCACAACACATTAAGTGTGTGCCCTCTGGACACTACTCTACTACCACAGACAGCACTAGTCAAAAGTTTGGACACACCTACTCATTCCAGGGTTTTTCTTCATTTGACTATTTTCTACATAATAGTGAAGAAATCAAAACGATGAAATAACACATATGGAATCATGTAGTTAAGCAGAAAACAAATCAACATTTATTTTATATTTGAGATTCTTCAATGTAGCCACCCTTTGCCTTGATGAGAGCTGGCTACATAAAATAATCTCAAATATAAAATAAATGTTGATTTGTTTTCTGGCTAACTACATGATTAACTACAAAATTTGAGATTTTTGTTTGAAACCGCCCTGTCTTTGTAAGACGCAGAGTAGGTGAACGGATGATCTCCGCATGTGTGGTTCCCACCGTGAAGCATGGTTTGCACTTAGTGGGATTATCTTTTGTTTTTCAACAGGACAATAATCCAACACATCTCCAGGCTGTGTAAGGGCTATTTGACCAATAAGGAGAGTGATGGAGTGCTGCATCAGATGACCTGGCCTCCACAATCACCCAACCTCAAGCCAATTGAGATGGTTTGGGATGAGTTGAACCACAAAGTGAAGGAAAAGCAGCCAACAAGTACTCAACATATGTGGGAACTCCTTCAAGACTGTTGGAAAAGGTGAAGCTGGTTGAGAGAATGTCAAGAAAGTATATGTTTGTGTGTGTGTGTGTGTGTGTGTGTGTGTGTGTGTGTGTGTGTGTGTGTGTGTGTGTGTGTGTGTGTGTGTGTGTGTGTGTGTGTGTGTGTGTGTGTGTGTGTGTGTGTGTGTGTGTGTGTGTGTGTGTGTGTGTGTGTGTGTGTGTGTGTGTGTGTGCGCGTGCGTGTGTGCATGCTTGCGTGCATGTTTACATTTTACTATACTTGTGAGTACCAGAAGTCCTCACAAACCAACTAAAATTCAGAGAAGTGAGGACATTTTGTCGGTACTCACTTGTTAAAAGGATATTTTAGATTTAGGGGTTAGGTTTAGGGTTAAAATTAAGATTAGGTTTCAGGTTAGGGGTTAAAGGTTAGGGTTAGGTTAAGTATTAGGTTTAGGTTTAGGGGTTAAGAATTATAGGATTTTGAACGGAAATAAATTGTTGGTCCCCAAAAGGTCCCCAAAAGGTCCTCAGAAGTGTGGTAAGACAGCTGCGTGTGTGTGCTAGTTCACACTAAAAGCTTTTGGATTTCTGATACAATCACTCACTTTTGCTTTCTCTCTCTCTCTTGCTTTCTCTTACAACTGCATGTACGTCTGCACGGGCATAAACACACACACACACACACGCACTCACGCACGCACGCACACACACACACACACACACACACACCAGGTGAGGCTCGTGGGTGGAGCTATAGGAAGACGGGGTCATTGTAATTGCTTAAATGGAATGGAGTCAAACGTGGTTTACATATGTTTGATGTGTTCCATACCATTTACACATGTTTGATGTGTTCCATTCCATTCCATTCCAATACCATTCCATTTCTTCCAGTCCAGACATCACAATGAGCCTCTAGTGACACACACAGTAATAACACGGCTATATACAGGGAGTACCAGTAGGAGTCGATGTGCAGGGGTACAAAGTAATTAAGGTAGCTATTGGGGTAAAAACTGTTCAGGGTCCTATTGGTTCCAGACTTGGTGGACTGGTACACTCTTAGAAAAAAAGATATTAAGTAAAACCATCCAGGGTTCTTCACTTTGTCCTTATAGCAGAACCCCTTTTTGGTGCTGGGTAGAACCCTTTGCAGAGGGTTCTATCTAAAACCCTCTATGTAGGGTTCTTCAAATAACCCCCAGTATATGGTTCTGCCTAAAACCATCCATGAAGGGTTCTACCAAGAACCATTTCATCATCCCTAGGTCCTTCCTAGAACCGTCTATGAAGGGCTCTACCGAGAACCCTTTTATCTTTAGAAAGATCTTCCTAGAACGTCCTAGAACCGTCTATGAAGGGTTTGACCGAGAACCCTTTTATCTTTGGAGGGTTCGTCCTAGAACCCTCTATGCACAGTTCCACCAGCCTTATTAGCATTTAAAATGTAATTATTTATGACAATACATGACATATACTAAGGCTTTTCTTTCAGGGTCTTGTTATACCCTAACACAGGGGTGTTAGGAATCTCCTGGTTTACAGGCCACATTAGGTCTGCAAGTAACATTATGCTGGCCTGCAAAGTAATGTGTAATTTATTTTGGAATTCAGACTGAGTTAGAATATCCAACAAAGGGAATTGTTAATCACCCGCAACTTGCATTCAGAATGACTGCAAGGGTAGGGAAGATTGAAACTGAGAGATTGAAAATCTCAATCATCTAAACTGGAATAACCATCTCAGTAATGGGTGCAGTAAAAACAATTACTTGGATTAGTTCAGAAAACGGTATGTTATTTATCTTTGTGTAGCATAAAATTTATCAAACCAATCAATGCAGGTATAACAGGTATAACAGTAAATCAACATTTCAGAACATCTCCCTGCAATATATGGTTCTTTATAGAACCATTCTTGCCTTTCAAAGAATCCTTCTTGCCTTCCAAAGAATGATTAAAGAACCCTTTCTTGCAAAAAAATGGTTATTCTGATCAAAACAGTTCTTGGTAGAACCCTATTTCTCCGCAAAGAACTCCTTTGTAACCCTTTTTTTCCGAAGAGTGCATCACTTTCCTTGCAGTAGCAGAGAGAACAGTCTATGGCTTGGGTGGCTGGAGTCTTTGACAATTGTCGGGGTCTCCCTCTGACACTGCCTGGTATAGAGGTCCTTGATGGCAGGGAGCTCATCCCCAGTGATGTAAGTTTTTCCTGTAAGACACCAGTGAACATGCACTATGCATGGTGTAATGACTGTCTGCTGCTTTTTACTGCAAGGTCCACACACATTTAAAAGGATATTGGTTGACTTGAGAAAGATTCCACGTGTCTGCCAGTATGTTTGTTGTGACTGTGTGGTGATAGAAAATACAATCGTACAATACTGTAACACATACACTGAAAAAAAAACACACAAAAGCAACATGTGAAGTTGTTACTGTTTTCTTCTATCTCCTCCTCTGACGAGGAGGTGTAGCAAGGATCGGAACAAAATGCAGCGTGGTAATTTTGATACATGTTTAATAAAGAAAGAACACGAACAATACAAAACAAGAACCGTACCGCGAAAACCTAAACAGCCTAATCTGGTGCAAACTAACACAGAGACAGGAACAATCACCCACAAAACACTCAAAGAATATGGCTGCCTAAATATGGTTCCCAATCAGAGACAACGATAAACACCTGCCTCTGATTGAGAACCACTTCAGGCAACCATAGACTTTTCTAGAAAACCCCACTATACCACAATCCCGATACCTAAAAAAAAAAACAAGACTAAACACACCACATAATAAACCCATGTCACACCCTGGCCTGACCAAAATAATAAAGAAAACACAAAATACTTAGACCAGGGTGTGACAGAAGTATTGGCTGCATGTTTCATGAGCTGAAATAAAAGATCCCAGAAATTTGCCATACGCACAAAAAGCTTGTTTCTCTAAAGATGTTTGCACAAATTTGTTTACATCCCTGTTAGTGAGCATTTCTCATTTGCAAAGATAATCCATCCACCTGACAGGTGTGGCATATCAAGACGCTAATTAAACAGCATGATCATTACACAGGTGCACCTTGTGCTGGGGACATTAAAAGGCCACTCTAAACACAACACAATGCCACAGATGTCTCATGTTTTGAGGGAGTATTCAATTTGCATGTTGACTGCAGGAATGTCCAACAGAGCTGTCGCCAGAGAATTTAATGTTCTCTACCAATGCCATTTTAGAGAATTTGGCAGTACATCCAAACGGCCTCATAACCACAGACCACGTCTAACCACGCCAGCCCAGGACCTCTGCATCCGGCTTCTTCACCTATGGGATTGTCTGAGACCTGCCACCCGGACAGCTGATGAAACTGTGGGTTTGCACAACTGAAGAATTTCTGAAGAAAATGTAAGAAACCGTCTCAGAGAAACTCATCTGTGTGCTCATTGTCCTCACCAGGGTCTTGAACTGACTGCAGTTCAGCGTCGTAACCAACTTCAGTAGGCAAAGGCTGACCTTCAATGGCCACTGGCACGCTGGAGAAGTGTGAATCCTGGTTTCAACTGTACCCGGGCAGATGGCAGACAGCGTGTGCAGTTTGTTGATGTGATCAGCGTGTCCCATGGTGGCGGTGGGGTTATGGTATGATCAGGTATAAGCTATGGACTACGAACACAATTGCATTTTATCGATGGCAATATGCACAGAGAGATACCATGACGAGATCCTGAGGCCCATTGTCGTACCATTCATCCGTCATTCACACCTCATGTTTCAGCATGATAATGTACTGCCCCATGTCGCAAGGATCTGTACACACAGTAATTCCTAGGAGCTGGCCTGCATACTCACTAGACATGCCCCACATTGAGCATGTTTGCACAGCCATTGAAGAGGAGTGGAACTAAATTCCCAGGCTACAATCAACAGCCTGATCAACACTGTGCAAAGGAAATGTGTCAGGCTGCCTGAGGCAAATGGCGGTGACATCGGATGCGTGGTTTTCTGATCCAGGCCCCTACCAACAGATGCACATCTGTATTCCGAGTCATGTGAAATCCATAAATGATGGCCTTCTGAATTTATTTCAATTGACTGATTTCCTCATATGAACTGTAACTCAGTAAAATCTTTGAAATTGTTGCATGCTGCGTTTATATTTTTGTTCAGTGGTATATGAGTGCATTCTAAGAAGATACATTTGACAAGAAATTGAATACCTGGATCTTTCTTATTTATGTGTCAATATCAGTCAAATGTTTTCTGTGCTGTAATTCAGTCGATATTGGATAAATGATAACAATTCTAAACGTTTGGAGTATCTTTGATGACCGTTGCAAATGTATTCTGATGAAAGCCATGTGAGCCAATACAGAGCATATGTCTGATACTTTCAACACCTTTCTCCACCTATACCCATTCCCATCACACAGGAAGCATCAATCTGTTGAACAAATACTAAGACAGAAAGCCACTGTAAGTCAGTATCAGATCGGAAAACAGACGTGTTATGACAAAGGAACTTCCTCGAACCCAGAGGGTTGTAACATTTGACATGATTTTGATTTCAGCCATTGTGCTATGATTATGTGTGGGTTGGGTAGGGAGGGTGAGGATATGATGGTATAATATTTGATTGAGAAGACAATGACGGCATAGAGTAACACATATTTTACACAACAATACACTTTTTTTTTATACACTCATGTTCTGTCCTGAAGATGCATCATCGAGGCAGGCCAAAAACAGCATGGTGACAAACAGTGGTGGCTTGGCTAGAAGAGGTCTCTCAGGGCACAAGCTGTGGCCAAAGACAGACTCCAGTGTCTGAAGATTGTTGTGACCTTATGTTGCACCCGGGATGAAGACAACTAACTAAGTAAGCGATACACTTTTTTTTGGACAATCGTCAAAATGTGATTCAGATCGTAGAATGGTTATGACTACAACGCTACACATGCATCATAAAGGCTCCCTTTTCATTGCAGTGATTGGGACAACATTTTAACATGCGGTCCTGTTGTTCGGTTGATCAAATCACATTGCTCCAGCCAACATCCACACTCTATTTTTTGTGTCAAACCAGTATAACATCGTCTGTCGACATACGCTTAACGAGAAGGCCAGAGCAGGCTGTGAGCGTGTGTTCCACTGCAGGTGTCTGTGGAGAATAATTTGCATATTTACAGGGCTTATCAGTGGTGATCTGATACGCAAACACAAGGATAGTCATTGCAGTGTCTTGTTACTATCTGTCCCTGTGTCAAAAGTCTAGGTGATGCGGGTAAGGCGGAGTCAGGCGCAGGACATAGAGATGAGTAATAACCGTATGGAATGGAAACCAGGTGTGTGCAATGAAGACAAAACAAATTGAAAATGAAACGTGGATCGGTGGTGACTAGAAAACCGGTGACGTCGACCGCCGAACGAACAAGGAGAGGAACCAACTTCGGAGGAAGTCGTGACACCCTGACAGGTCAAAAATAATAAACATCACAGATTTCGGTAATGGAGCAAAATGAAGGCAGTTGTACCATTTAAAATATATATATATATATATATCTACAACAGATTTCACAACCCATTGTGTGCCCTCAGGCCACTACTCTACTACCATATACAGTACAAGTCAAACGTTTGGACACACCTACTCATTCCAGGGTTTTTCTTTATTTTATTATTTTATAAATTGTAAAAAAAAAACATCAAAACTATGAAACAACACACATGGAATCATGTAGTAACCAGAAAACAAATCCAAATCCTTGTGTTCAAGCATTCAAGAACAAAACAAATATAGATAGATACTACAGTATGCCAAGTTAGTGCTACTAACAGAAAATGTGGGAGGGTAAGACTGGAAATGGTCAAAATGAACAAAGTTACACAGCAGCATTTTTGGAGAGGGAGGACCTCTTCTGATTTTGCAGTGAAGCATAGCAGGTACAGCTATGGCAGCTTGCTGGTTGTTACTGACTGACGTAAACCATTGCCTGTTATCTTGTCTATAATTACCTGTTGCCTATTTATCCGTAACTCTTTCGGTCTCAAATGTCCAGCACTAACCCCTATCATCTGCTATACTGAAACCCTATTCCAATCTGTTACAGTAGCATAACCTCCTTCTTTACCACGCCCCTAAGGAGACAATGAAAGATGTGATAAATGCCCAAGCTAAGACCATGCTGTTTGTCTCTATTGCTACAGTTAAACATTTTTATACTGCATAGCTTGCCATAACATGGGAAAAAGTGTATATGTCAGTACAATTGCTCTAATCCATTATTAACAAAAGGAGTGAAGGACCCACCCCTCAGTCAATCAGTTTAATCACATTCTCCATTCATGAACAAAACCAACAAGTTTGTTGACTGTATGGGAGGCGAATTCATCTCCCATGTCATTTACAGTAGATGGTGGGTACCAGTGTTGGGGAAGCTACTCTGAAATCAGTTTACCAAACTACTAATTACTTGACACTGGAAGAAGTTAAGCTACACTAAATCTAACCTTCAGAAAAATACATTTTATTTAACTAAAGCTACTTAAAAAAAAAAGTTCACTACATCCAAGCTACTATACTTCGTGAAAACGTTTCATATCTAAATCTGAAATGTCATAGACTACAAATTGCAAGAACAAATCCTTCTGGGGTCACTTTTTTTACAGAGTGTGTAATTTGGCCTATTAAACACAAAACAATATGTTTCAAGTGAGAATTAGGATGGTCTGATGCTGAAAAGGAAAGGCAATTTGGTAACACTTAATTTGAAGGGGTCCTAATTACAGTGAAATTACTAGTACTTATCTGTAATTACAAAGATGTTACAACGAATGCTTGATACCATGCTTGTTACATCCTCCTCAGTGAATTTCATAAAAATAAAAATAGTGAAACATAAAAAAAACTATACTAAATATATTTTTGCAATGCAGGTCTACAGTAGCTTCAGCATCACTCTGTAGAGTGGCACTATGGTGTAGCCGGAGGACAGCTAGCTTCTGTCCTCCTCTGGGTACATTGACTTAGGAGGCTCATGGATCAGGCGTGTATTCATTATGCCGATTGTGTTAAAAAAGTTTCTTAAACGAAAGCAAACGAAACGGGAATGAACATACCTATATTTGTCCAATAGAAACTCTCATTTGCAAATGTTGGCTTTATGATTACACTCTAGATTAGCTAGATGCAGGTGAGAGTCTGCAAGGCGGTATTGAATGTGTCATTGTCTGTCACCTTGACTATTCAAAATTCTCTCGACCTGTGCAACTACATTGTAAACTTTCTTTCATAGGCTAGGTTGCAGCAACCTCATGATGGAAACAGGGAAAATGTTAGTATCATGTAGGAGCCTACACCTATCCATGTTACATTGAGCTGGATGAATGGAATATAAATGACAGTCATCCAATATGCTGTAATAGAAATAAGGCCATGTTCATAAAAATAGTGATCATCGTCCCTCATCTTAAATAGCACTGATCTCAACAACTCACCAGTGCTATTGGTCAGTTCACTTAAAAAAAAATACTTTAAATTGTTAAAAACATTTTGACGGTGCATTTGACAATTGGTCAATGAATTTAACCGGCAATAAAAAAAATGACACATTAATAAACAGTTATGGTTAAAATTGTGAGATAATCATTCCTGCTTGCCAAATTGTCAGCCTATTAAGTTTGGTTAAGTAATGGTTTAAAATGATAAGACAAACTCTTATTCCATCATGTAACCTTGGAAGGGTTTAACTGTTGAGGAAAATTTGCACTTTTGGATGGGAAGCATTGGGGGCAATTATTTACTTATAGCAGGAATTAAGGCATCTTGTCAAGATCTGCACAACACCCTCTAAATAAGGACGACCTCGAATGTGCCCAAGTCTTAACACTGACGTCATGTGACAGTGCACAAAGAACAAGGTTGTGAACATCAGTGTGCAAAGTGTTGTAGGTCAAAATCGCCAACACAGTAGAGAGAAAGTATGTTTTTCATGCAATTTGAGGAGCTTTTTTGGATACATCTGCTGGACAATTTAGCATAGGTAGTTAGCTAGCTAGCATTTGCTAGCTAGCTAGCCTACTGTGGTGGCTAGCCAGTTAACTGTGGCTAGCTAGCAAACTTTAGCTGGCATTTTGATCTGCCTACCAACTAGTTTAGCTTAGTTTAATAACCACAGAATAGACTTTCCATGCAATCTGTTGAGTTGTTTGGGATTAGCCAACAAGCTACCTAAAGCTGGAAATTATGCTATGGTCACTACTAGCTAGCTACCTAGCTAGCTAACGTTAACTGGGCCCGATGGTCTTATCTTCCCTGAACCTTGTTAACAGGTTATCCGTACCCCAAGGGTTATACGTGAGACACACCCAGCATGTTAACATTAGCTAGCTACTTGTGTCAACACACTATGCATAACATTCCTTTTCAATGTAGCTAAATACTAGGTAAGCACTATTATTGCTAGTGGGATAACACAACAACTAGCTAGGTAACTAGGTATGCCTAAACTATAGAAATCACGATGATGAGTGTCTATGAAAAAATGGTCATATATCATTTTTCTCTACCACAGATTTCTGCAAGGTCTCAGACTCCAGGATGGGGAAATTCAAGAAAGAAACAGATGAAGACAGAAACAGTTGTAGATTTCCATTTTGTAAGATCAATGTCTGTTGAAATTGAATTTGCATAATGCAAAAATCCCCATAAATATCTGTTAGTTTAAGTTAAAGATGTATCAATTTTGCATGGGATGCGTCTTAATCCACCGCATCCACCTATGTAACACTTCCTCGTCTGCGGCGAAACAGCTAAAGCAGTGTCTGTCAGACCACGAGACATCCCAAAAATTAGTCTTCTCCCAAATCGTCTGTAGCGTCTGCAAACTATTACTACCCCTCTATGGGAAGATAAGACTCCCGAACGCAACGGTGTCCTCCGTTTTGCACTATGTGACAGTGCACAAAGAACAGGGACACCTCCACAGGCGTCTTGGGACTCTGAAGTCAATCTGCCAACTTCTGTCTGTAGCGTCCGAAACAGTTTGGGCATCACAATAATATGACCCATCTATGTAAAGGTGAGACTCTCACAAACACTTACATGCTTTGCTCTATGATGCCCACAGGCCTAACAAGACTCGTCTGAAGGTTCCCCAGTACCAGTTGAAAAAAATGAATGGGAAGTACAGTATACTGTATATGGAGACTGCTTGGATACAAAAAAATAACTCATGTTTCCTGATCATTCTCAGATATAGGACAGAGACTTCAGAACAAACATCATTTAGATTTTTTTGGGGGGGGGGACTATCCGTTGTTCCATGTAGTGAATTTGTTATTCAATTAGTTTGTATGGGCTAAAAGCACAATGGGAATAAGGCCCAAACATTTTTTTCATCAAATAATGTATTTATTTATATTTACAGGTACATCAATGGGTCTTAAAATTCTAAATCAAATAGCTACGTAAATGATCCTTGGTATGACATCCCCCCTTAGACTCTTAAGGCTTATTAAAAAGCGAAGAAAAACACAAGCATGTTGTTCTAAATTAACTATCTAGGTCAGTGTTACCCAACTCCAGTCCTCGGGTATCCCAAGCATTACACATTTTTATTGAAGCCCCAGGCAAACACAACCTGATTCAACTTGTCAACTAATCGTCAAGCCCTTTATGAGTTGAATCAGGTTTGTCCAGGGCTACAACAAATGTTTAATGTTGGGAATAGTCCAGGACTGGAGTTGGAAAACAATGATCTAAGCTACTCACCAAACTGTAGGCTACATATTAATGTTATTGAGGAAGCTTATATGTTTGTTTAATCTAATTAATCAATTTATTAACCATATAAACCCTTAATTTTTGGTAAGAAATGTAAGATATTTTTAGATGTTGCAATAAAGTTGACTAAAGTAGAAGCTCATCTTATGTTTGTAGGTATTTTCACTTCGTAATGAGTAGTAAGTCATTACTGTAATGATTGTCGTTGGTGGAAGAAGGTGAGGACCAAGGTGCAGCGTGGTACGTGTTCGGCATTTTATTAAATATAACTGAACACTAAATACAAAGTAACAAAAGGCACAACCGAAACAGCTCCGTCAGGTGCAACACACACTAAACAGAAAATAACTACCCACAACCCATAGTGGGAAAACAGGCTGCCTAAATATGTTTCTCAATCAGAGACAACGATTGACAGCTGCCTCTGATTGGGAACCATACCAGGCCAAAACCAGAAATACAAAACATAGAACAAAAACATAGAAAAAATAACATAGAACGCCCACCCTAGTCACACCCTGACCTAACCAAAATAGAGAATAAAAAGCCTCTCTATGGCCAGGGCGATAATAATAATGATAATTACATTGAAATACACTTAACTTAAACTAGCTAAATCCTGTGTAATGCCTATTAATTCATTGTACTTATGCAGACATTACATGTACTCTGTGGTATACTAATGTGTTTATTTTCTCACTTCTTGCTCCGGAAGCTTTAAATTGAGGGCCAGGTTGTCAGGATGGGTAACGCACTATATAAGTACACATTAAGTACAAGTAAGTACCCCTCAAGATACACTTCATTTTAACTAGCTAAATCCAGTGTAACACCTAGTAATTACATTGTACTTATGTAGATATTGCATCTACTCTGTGGTGGGTTTATCCTCTCACTTGGATGGCAAGGAGGTTAAGGTTGTCATAATGGCAAATGTACACATTAATTCCAGGTAATTTTTTTAATAAACATTTTAAGCAACTTGGGTAAATCCATATCCATATCCTAAGCAGAAAAAAGGTCATAAAAAGTATGATTCACACAATGCTCATGTTCCCACAGAAGTGGTGTTGACATTTCGACATTTCTATCGAAGTCATAGCATTGAAGTAAATCTCATTCCGGCATTACCAGTATATCAAGAGATTATACAATTCTGTGTTGAAAATACTATGAAGCGTGGTGATGATAAAAAAACACATAACATAACAAAACACCATACAAACACACCCCAGCCCTGTCAAAACCGAAGTCCATAAAGCCATCCGAGCATGATACGGTTTATTCAGTACAGTAAGTTCATCATTCATTGTGTCAGACAAAAATATCAGCAGTCTCTCCCAGTCCTTCTTTTGGGTAAAAGCCAATCCACAACAGTTTCGGTCTGTAAGAAAATACCCCACTGATGTCGATAATGCAAAGCTTGATCCAAAATCACAATGGAGGAAGTTTGGTGTAGCTGTGTCTTCTTCAACTGATAGGTCATCCCCCCCCCCATTCACCTCAAACAGGGGACGATGACAGACGTGTCTAATAAACACCATTTCCCAGTCCAGCCAGGTGTGTGTGTCTACACCCTAATGTTCCTCTCCTACATGTCCTGGCGACAGATGCCCCCCAGGGTGTTGAACTTTGACCCCAGGTCCCCTAGGAACGTCAAGTCATCCCCCTGGTTACTTAGCGATAGCTCATCCAGCGACTGGCACTTGCTGCCTCTCCCCTCGTATCTGTACTCGTAGGGTTGGTAGTCCACCTCATCTCCAATCATATACAGCCTCTGGGGAACCAATACGCCAACGTTAGAGGATGTTAACTATTAAACTTTTCAATAATTACATTTCTACAAGATCTTAAAAAACTCTCAATTCTAGTAACTAATGAAGTACTTATAATATATCAAACTGAGGGATATTTCTTACAATAAAGAATGTATGTAGTAGCAAAAAGACAAATATCACCACCATAGTTAGTTACTGTTTTCAAGACCACATGGTGCATCATTCACATCTCAACATAATTGTCCGTCTCTGTTTTCACAGAACAGGCTATTTGTGACATTTTCTACATGTCACATACGTGTCAGGTCGGATGTTTTAAACCCTCGTACTTTACAAACACCTGGTGTTACACAGTACTCTACCACGCTAATACAAAGGAGTTGTGCTAAAATGCCTGTTAGTGAGGATTACGGGTCTCATTGTGTGATTACACAGGGGCTGGCCTGAGGTGGTTCCCCCTCTGGGACCCACAGATCCCTCTCTGGGGCCCTTGGGCCAATGTACACACAACCGGTTCTGTAATGGCTGTGTTGCTTGGGGACAGGTATCTTACCCGGTCTATGTGCTCTGAAATGTGCTGGTCCGACAGCAGGCCGAAGGATCGTGAGTACTTCGAAGAGTTACTCTAAGGAGAGAGCAGAGGAGCCGTGAAAACACAGGAAAACAAACATGAAGGCAACAATTTCATGCAGTGTGTATGTATCAATGGTGTGTGTGGTGTCAAGTAGACACGATTCTGATAGTTAGTGCACAGCAACACTTACCCTCATGGTATTGTTCCTGCTTGCAGTCCACGCCTGGTACTGCAATTGGAAAATTCATATTCACATTGTTGATATGTGAATTATTGACTGCATTAACGCACCCATTTCAATGTATAAATCCTTGATAACCTGTAGTTAATATGTAATAACCTGTCATAAATTGCATTTATACAACTGTTTATACAATTTATACAATTTATACAGGGCCTCCAGAAAGTATTCACACCTCTTGACTTGTTCCACATTTTGTTGTATTCAAGCCTGAATTTAAAACGGATTAAAAATATATATATATCATTCTCACCAGTCTATACACAATACCCCATAATGACAAAGTGAAAACATATCTAGAATTTCTTGCAAATCTATTGAAAATCAAATACAGAAATATATAAATTACATTAGTATCCACACCCTGAGTCAATCCATGCTAGAATCACCTTTGGCAGCGATCACAGCTGAGAGTCTTTGTGGGTCTCTAAGCTTTCACACCTAGATTGTACAATATTTGCACAACCAACAACCAAGTTGGTTGTGGATCATTGCTAGACAGCCATTTTCAAATCTTGCCGTAGATCTTCAAGGAGATTAAAGTCAAAACTGTAACTAGGCCACTCAGGAACATTCGATGTCGTCTTGATAAGAAACTCCAAGCTCATCATTAAGCTCTGAGCCCTGGGTCGGAAGCCTGCCCTGTGCAACTGGATCCTGGACTTCTTGATGGGCCGCCCCCAGGTGGTGAAGGTAGGAAACAACACCTCCACTACGCTGTTCCTCAACACAGGGGCCCCACAAGGGTGCGTGCTCAGCCTCCTCCTGTACTCCCTGTCCACCCATGACTGCGTGGCCACACACGCCTCCAACTCAGTCATCAAGTTCGGTGTGAAGCCAGGAAAATAACCTCACCCTCAACATCAACAAAACAAAGGAGCTGATCATGGACTGAGAGCAGAGGGAGCACGCCCCTATCGACATTGACGGGACCATACTGGAGAAGGTGAAAAGCTTCAAATTCCTCTTCGTACATATCAATAATAATCTGAAGTGATCAACCCACACAGACAGCGTGGTGAAGAAGGTGCAACAACACCTCTTCAACCGTAGGAGTCTAAAGAAATTTGGCTAGGCCCTTAAGATCCTCACAAACCTTCACACATGCTCAATTGAGAGCAGGGCTTTCCAGAAGGTGGTGCAGTCTGCCCAACGCTTCACCAAGGGAACACTGCCTGCCCTCCAGGACACCTATAGCACCTGACTTCACAGGAATGTCACAGGAAGGACAAAAAGATAATTAAGGACATCAACTACCCGAGCCACTCCGCTATCGTCCAGAAAGCGATGTCAGTACAGGTGCATCCACGCTTGGACTGAGACACTGAAAAAGGCCATCAGACTGTTAAATAGTCATCAATAGCCAGCTACCACCCAGTTACTCAACCCTGCACCTGAGAGGATGCTGTCCTATGTACATAGACATGGAATCACTGGTTACTTTAGCAATGGAACTCTAGTCACTTTAATAATTTTTTACATAATGTTTTACTAATTTCATATGTATATACTGCATATTACAAATAGGTCTATCTTCTGTATACCAACCCTACCTTGTCACAACACAACTGATTGGCTCAAAATCAGTAAGAAGGAAAGAAATTCCACAAATGAACTTTTAACAAAGCACACCTGTTAATACTTTAAACGCATTCCAGGTGACTACCTCATGAAGCTGGTTGAGAAACTGCAAAGAGTGTACAAAGCTGTCATCAAGGCAAAGATTGGCTACTTTGAAGACTCAAATATAAAATATATTTTGATTCATTCACTTTTTTGGTTACTACATGATTCCAAATGTGTTATTTCATAGTTTTAAAATCTTCACTGTTATTCTATAATGTACACAATAGTAAAATAAAGATAAACCCTTGAATGACTAGCTGTGTCCAAACTTTTGACTGGTACTGTATATACAATTGAAGTCTGAAGTTTACATACACCTTAGCCAAATACATTTAAACTCAGTTTTTCACAATTCCTGACATTTAATCCTAGTACAAATTCCCTGTTTTAGGTCAGTTAGAATCACCTTAGTGTATGTAACCTTCTGACCCACTGGAATTGTGATACAGTGAATTATAAGTGAAATAATCTGTCTGTAAACAATTGTTGAAAAATTACATGTGTCATGCACAAAGTAGATGTCCTAACCGACTTGCCAAAACTATAGTTTGTTAACAAGAAATTTGTGGAGTGGTTGAAAAACGAGTTTTAATGACTTCAACCTAAGTGTATGTAAACTTCCGACTTCAACTGTACGTATACACACTCCGGTCTCCGACATTGCTTGTCCTAATATTTATATATTTCTTAATTACAATCTTTTACTTTTAGATTTGTGTGTATTGTTGTGAATTGTTCGATACTACTTCACTGTTGGAACTAGGAACACAAGCATGTCGCAATAACATCTGCACAATATTTGTATGCGACAAGAACAGTTTACAGCTAATTGTATGTGCTGTACAGAGATGACGTTGTCATTCAGAAATCATGTTAAACACTATTATTGCACAAAGAGTGAGCCAACGCAACTTAAGCACATTTTTACTCCTGAACTTATTTAGGCTTGCCTTATCAAAGAGGGTTTATTTTTAAAGGGATAGGGCATATTACTCAACGTTTCAGTAAAAGTGCCGGTTTTAGCCACCTGGCTAATTTTCAACAGCAGTGCAGATAGACAATGAGCACACGCAAAGCAACAAAACAAAATGTCAGACCCTGCTCTGTTTCACCTGTCTTGTGCTTGTCTCCACCCCCACCAGGTGTCTCCCATTTGTCCCCATTATCTCCGGTGTATTTTCTGTTTGTTGCCATTTCTTCTTGTCATGTGAAGTCCCACCAGCATGTTCCCATGTTTCCTGTGCTCTAGTTTTAGATGTTTGTAGTCTTCTGACCTTTCTGCCTGTCCTGACCCTGATCCTGCCTGCCGTCCTGTACCTGCCTGACTCTGATTTGGATTACGACTCTTTGCCTGCCTTGACTTACATTTTGCCTGCCCCTTGTACTGTAATAAACTCAGACTTGTATACTATCCGCCTGAGTCCTGATACAAAATATATGGAAGCAACAAAGTGTTTCTACACCTCACAAGCTACAGACAACAGATAACATGGAAGTGGCAAAACACAGCTAGGGTTTATGTTCACTAGTCTGATTGTCCTTTAGCCATGTCTTTATGTTTTACTTTGTGAAGGTGCAATAGGTGGTGCAGTTATGTATGTCTGATGGCAGTGTGTTCCAGACAAAGGAAGCTCTTACAGAGAAAGCAGTTTGAAATATGGTGTTTTTCCTTAACGGGACTATTACGGTCACCTTTCATGGCAGACCAGGCCATTTAGGATCTTCAATACAAGACATGCGTCTGTGCATTGCCCAAGATTTTCCCAAATTAGGAGCTCATGCTTTCTGAGGATGTGACAGTGATGTCTATAGGGCTTTCGACCAAGCATTTTGAGAGCCTGTTTACAGACTGAATGGGTTTTTAATGTTGTACTGCAAGCTTGGGCCCAACTTGTCAAGCAGTTTAAGGTAGGGAGTATCATAGCATTGAATTACAGTTTTTCTGCCTCCGTAGTCAATTTAAAAAAATGTTTTGGACATTAGCTAGGTTGAATTTGGTAATTTGAGTAAACCTTTTCACCTGCTTTTTGAAAGAGTTTGGAATCAAGTATGATACCAAGCTACCACCGGGAGTTTCTCCCCTGACACACATACATCTGGCCCAGTAGCATCAGTTGCCCTCTTTGTGAAGAACATGCAGACAGTTTTTTCACATTGAGATGCAAACATGAGTCACTGGACCATTACAGTAGTGAGTTATTTTGAAGCTTGTTGTTTGCTCTTTGCATGCACATATATCACTGTATAATCTCCATACATTTGTACTTCAGGCCCAGAACAGACAGAAGGCCGATCATTCATTTACAGGCTGAACAGGAGGGACCTCAGTATTGACCCTTGGGGCACACCCACATCATAGCTGAGGGTAGGCGACATCTCATTGCTTACTGACACACTTAGTTCAGCGCTCAAGGTACAGTAAGATTTCATCCTTCTCAAGGCATCAGGGGAAAAGTTGAACTTGGACAGTTTTGTGATGAGAACCTCATGGATAACAGTATCAAAGGCTTTCCTTAGGTCTAGGAACACAATCCCAGCAACACCCCCTTTGTCCATCTTGGACTTCACATTTTGCAGAAGAAAACAGTTGTCCGTTTCTGTGGAGTGGTTTGCTCTGAAGCCAAACTGCATGGAGTGTAATGTGAAGGGGATTTTGTTGAGGTGGGCAATCAGTTGCTCTGCTACACACTTTTCAGTAACCTTCAACACCACAGGTAGTATACTAATGGGCCTGTAGTTACTCACGTCAGCAGAGTCACCTGATTTAAAGATGTTATTATGGCCGACTTCCAGACACTTGGAAACACCCCCTGACCAATACATGTATTGGGGGGCCAGTGAGTAATGGGGCCAGTGAGTAATTTTTGTAGTTTTAAGAAAAGGTAGAGTCCAGCCAAAACACAAATCATTAGATGTATTTAGGGAGCTAATCACCTTGTTCACCTCTGACTCAGAAACCTCCTTTATGGTGAAGACAGCTTGAGTCTCATTCACTTGCACTGAGCCCAAGAAACCAGTGGAGGAGAAGAGTGAGTACCTTGCCAGAGACAACAAAGTATGAGTTGAAGGCTGTTGCTATTTTGACTGCATCCTGTGATAGACTGACATTCACGTTGATTTCTAGTATTTTTACAGTGTTACTATTGTCTTTCTCTGTCAGCTTCTTTAGATTCTCCCAGATCAATTTAGAATTTTCCTTTGCTTCACCAATTATGTTAATAAAAAAGTTTGCCCTGGCCTGTCTGATTTCTTTCATTGTCTTATTTCTCTCAACATGGTAAACCTACATCTATCATGTTCTAATTTGGACTTCAGGGCTGTTTTTGGTGCATGCACGTTCTTTCACACAAATTATCAAGGATCCCACCAGGTACAAGCCTAAATCCGTAAACATGGGCACCCTCATATATATTATCCTGACCAAATTTCCCTCCAAATACACCTCTGCTGTTTTCAATCAGGATCTCAGCGATCACTGCTTCATTGCCTGCATCAGTAATGGGCCCGCGGGCAAACGATCACCCCTCATCACTGTCAAACGCTTCCTAAAACACTTCTGCGAGCAGGTTTTTCTAATTGACCTGGCCCGGGTATCCTGTAAGGATATTGATCTCATCCCATCAGTTGAGGATGCCTGGTTGTTCTTTAAACGTAATTTCCTCACCATCTTAAATAAGCATGCCCCTTTCAAAAAATGTAGAACTAAGAGCAGATATAGCCCTTGGTTCACTCCAGACCTGACTGCCCTCGACCAGCACAAAAACATCCTGTGGCGTACTGCACTAGCATCGAATAGTCCCCGGGATATGCAACTTTTCAGGGCAGTCAGAAACCAATACACACAGTCAGTTAGGAAAGCAAAGGATAGCTTTTTCAAAAATAAATTTGCATCCTGTAGCTCTAACTCCAAAAAGTTCTGGGACACTGTAAAGTCCATGGAGAATAAGAGCACCTCCTCCTAGCTGCCCACTGCACTGAGGCTAGGAAACACTGTCTCCACCGATAAATCGACGATATTCGAGAATTTCAAGAAGCATTTCTCTACGGCTGGCCATTCTTTCCTACTGGCTACCCCAACCCCAGCCAACAGCTCCACACCCCCCACAGCTACCTGCCCAAGGCTCCCCAGCTTCTCCTTCACCCAAATCCAGATCGCAGATGTTCTGAAAGAGCTGCAAAACCTGGACCCGTACAAATCAGCTGGGCTAGACAATCTGGACCCTCTCTTTCTAAAATTTTCCGCTGCCATTTTGTTGTTGCAACCCCTATTACAAGTCTGTTCAACCTCTCTTTTGTATCGTCTGAGATTGCTAAAGATTGAAAGCTGCCGCGGTCATCCTCCTCTTCAAAGGGGGTGACACTCTAGACCCAAACTGTTACAGACCTATATCCATCCTGCCCTGCCTTTCTAAAGTCTTCGAAAGCCAAGGTAACAAACAGATCACTGACCATTTTGAATCCCACCGTACCTTCTCCGCTGTGCAATCCAGTTTCCGAGCTGGTCACGGGTGCACCTCAGCCACGCTCAAGGTACTAACAATATCATAACCGCCATCGATAAAAGACAGTACTGTGCAGCCGTTTCCATCGACCTGGCCAAGGCTTTCGACTTTATCAATCAAAGTATTCTTATCGGTAGACTCAACAGCCTTAGTTTCTCAAATGACTGCCTAGTCTGGTTCACCAACTACATCTCAGATAGAGTTCAGTGTGTCACATCGGGGGGACCTCTGGCAGTCTCTATGGGGGTACCACAGGGTTCAGGGTTCTCAGGCCGACTCTTTTCTCTGTATATGCCAATGATGTCGCTCTCGCTGCAGGTGATTCCTTGATCCACCTCTACGCAGACGACACCATTCTGTATATATCTGGCCCGTTTTTGTACACTGTGTTAACAAACTTCCAAATGAGCTTCAATGCCATACAACACTCCTTCCGTGGCCTCCAACTGCTCTTAAACGCTAGTAAAACTAAATGCATGCTCTTCAACCGATCGCTGCCCACACCCGCCCGCCCGCCCGACTAGCATCACTACTCTGGACGGTTCTGACTTAGAACATGTGGACAACTACAAATACCTAGGTGTCTGGCTAGACTGTAAATTCTCCTTCCAGTCTCATGTTAAGCATCTCCAGTCCAAAATTAAATCTAGAATCGGCTTCCTATTTCGCAACAAAGTCTCCTTCACTCACGCTGCCAAACATACCCTCATAAAACTGACTATCCTACTGATCCTCGACTTTGGCGATTTACAAAATAACCTCCAACACTCTACTCAGCAAACTGGATGCCCCATATACCACCCACCACTGCGACCTGTATGCTCTCCTCGGCTGGCCCTCGCTACATATTCGTCGCCAGACCCACTGGCTCCAGGTCATCTATAAGTCTTTGCTAGGTAAAGCTCCACCTTATCTCAGCTCGTGGTCACCATAACAACACCCACCCGTGTCACGCACTCCAGCAGGTATATCTCACTGGTTATACCCAAAGCTAACACCCACTTTGGCCGCCTTTCCTTCCAGTTCTCTGCTGGAACGAATCTCTGAAGTTGGAGACATATCTCCCTCACTAACTTTAAGCATCAGCTGTCTGAGCTGCTTACCGATCGCTGCAGCTGTACATAGCCCACCTGTAAATAGCCCACCCAACTACCTACCTCATCCCCATATTGTTTTTATTTACTTTTTTTGCTCTTTTGCACACCAGTATTTCTACTTGCACATCATCATCTGCACATCTATCACTTCAGTGTTAATTTGCTAAATTGTAATTCTTCGCTACTATGGCCTATTTATTGCCTTACCTCCTTACTCCGTTTGCACACACTGTATATAGATTATTCTATTGTGTTATTGACTGTACTTTTGTTTATCCTATGTTTAACTCTGTGTTGTTTTTGGTCGCATTGCTTTGCTTTATCTTGGCCAGGTCGCAGTTGTAAATGAGAAGTTGTTCTCAACTGGCCTACCTGGTGAAATAAAAAACTATAACATTTTCATCAGATTCCAGATTTAGCCAAGGAAGAGTGCTCTTTTGGCCAGGTTTTGATTTCCTTGTAGCCATTTGTAGGCTGGATTGTGGATAGAAAAACCTGACTGTCAGCTTCCACATTTTTACAGGACAGAAGATTCCAGTTCATTTCCGTGATTGCTTTTTCAAAATCATTTAACTCACCCTTAGGTATTCTAAGCTGATCAGGCTTGCAGTGCCTTGCAAAGGTATTCAACCCCCTTTGGCATTTATTTTTTATTTTGTTGCATTACAACCTGTAATTTAAATTCATGTAATGGAAATGCACAACATTGTCTAAATTGGTGAAGTGAAATGAAAAATGTACTTGTTTCAAAAAATTAAAAAAATGGAAAAGTGGTGTGTACATATACATTCACCCCTTTTTCTATGAAACCCCTAAATAAGATCTGGTGCAACCAATTACAATCAGAAGTCACATTATTACTTAAATAAAGTCCACCTGTATGCAATCTAAGTGTCACATGATCTGTCACATGATCACACCTGTTCTGAAAGGCCCCAGAGTCTGCAACACCACAAAGCAAGGGGCACCACCAAGCAAGCGACACCATGAAGACCAAGGAGGTCTCCAAACAGGTCAGAAACAATTTCTGGAGAAGTACAGATCAGGGTTGGGTTATAAAAAATATTTGAAACTTTGAACATCCTACGCAGCACCAATAAATATATATTTTTAAATGGAAAGTGGCCAGAAAAAAGGCATTGCTTAAAGAAAAAAAAATAAGCAAACATGTTTGGTGTTTGCAAAAAGGCATGTGGGAGACTCCCCAAACATATGGAAGAAGGTAATCTGGTCAGATAAGACTAAACTTGAGCTTTTTGGCAATCAAGGAAAATGCTATGTCTGGCGCAAACCCGACACCTCATCACCCCGAGAACACCATTCCCACAGTGAAGCATGGTGGTGGCAGCATCATGCTGTGGGGATGTTTTTCATCAGCAGGGACTGGGAAACGTTTTTTTGTTGTTGTTTTTTTTGTTTCACAATACAAAATATTTTGTATCTTCAAAGAGGTAGGCATGTTGTGTAAATCAAATGATGCAGACCCTCCAAAAAAATCGGTTGTAAGGCCACAAAATAAGAAAAATGCCAAGGGGTGTGAATACTTTCGCAAGCCACTGTAAACAAAGATAAACAATCCGTTGTTACTTTAAGACATGAAGTTCAGTCAATATTTGAAAATGTCAAGAACTTCCAAGTGCAGTCGCAAAAACCCTCAAGCTCTACGATGAAATTGGCTCTCATGAGGACCGCCACAGGAAAGGAAGACCTAGAGTTACCTCTTTTTTTGTCTATCTTTTATGTAACCTTTATTTAACTAGGCAAGACAGCAGACAATAAGTTCAGTAGAGTTACCAGCCTCAGAAAATGCAGCCCAAATAAATGCTTCACCGAGTTCAAGTAACAGACACATCTCAAAATCAACTGTTCAGAGGAGACCGCGTGAATCAGGCCTTCATGGTCGAATTGCTTCAAAGAAACCACTACTAAAGAGCACCAATAAGAAGAGACTTGATTGGGCCAAGAAACACGAGCAACGGACATTAGACTGGTGGAAATCTGTCCATTGGTCTGATGAGTCCAAATTTGAGATTTTTGGTTCCAACCACTGTGTCTTTGTGAGACGCAGAGTCAGCGAACGGATGATCTCGCAAGTGTGGTTCCCACCGTGAAGCAAGGAGGAGGTGTGATGGTGTGGAGGTGCTTTGCTAGTGACACTTTCTGTCATTTATTTAGAGTTCAAGGCACACTTAACCAGCATGGCTACCACAGCATTCTGCAGTGATATGCCATCCCATCTGGTTTGTGCTTAGTGGGACTATCATTTGTTTTTCAACAGGACAATGACCCAACACACCTCCAGGCTGTGTAAGAGCTATTTTACCAAGAAGGAGAGTGATGGCGTGCTGCATCAGATGACCTGGCCTCCACAATCACCTGACCTCAACCCAGTTGAGATGGTTTGGGATGATTTGGACCACAAAGTGAAGGGAAATCAGCCAACAAGTGCTCAGCATATGTGGGAACTCCTTCAAGACTGTTGAAAAAGCATTTGAGGTGAAGTTGGTTGAGAAAATGCCAAGAGTGTTCAAAGCTGTCATCAAGGCAATGGGTGGCTAATCTGAAGATTCTAAAATATATTTTGATTTGCTATAGGTCATGTAACTGTTTGTTACACACAATATGCTTTGTGGACTTCACCGGACATATGTTGAATTCGAGGACTTTAGTAATCCCTTGGGTTTAGCTCGTGGGTCCCAGATGACTCGAGAGTGAAATATATATTTTCGGTGTTTTCTGACTGCTGGGCCATTTAGTTTTGATTGGGGGTAGTTTGGTAGTGCAATTAACTATCCCTCGTGCTTGCACTGGATGCGAGGAACTAATTAAAACAGCTTGCGTGCCAGAAGCAGAGTCGGTAATCGCGTATTGGGACTTGTTTACACTGTCTGGACAGTCAAAGTTTGTCTTGGAGACGGACGACTCAAGAGAAATCATGGAACCATAGCACTCCACTGCCATCCACTGCTTTCCACTCTGGTAAGTTTTTATAGCTTGGTGGTGTTAGGCCCAGGGTTGAAGTGTCCGTCCCTGGAGAGCAGGAGGGTAGTCAACAGGTAGCTTAGCAGTTTCCGATAGGTGTTGAAGGACTTGTTTGTTACTCCCAAGTGTTTCAGTAAAGTAGGAAGTTAGGTAGTCTTGGCCATTAATCAGGACATCATGTTGTGTCCTGTCCGGAGATGGCATTCCCCGACTCCGACAGTAGATTCATTGTGTCATCCCAGCAAGGATGCACTGAAATTATCAAGAGAACACAGCTACATAGCTGACAATTGTACTAGAGTTATAATGCATAATTGCGCTTTAAATCTTTGTGAGTTATTTAGCTATGGTCGGCGTGCACAACCTGGTCTCAGAGCATTTCGTATTATTCTGTATCTAAAGCCGAGACACTCTACTGTGGTTAGAGTGGATAGTTGGTCGGAGTGGGCGTAAAACGTGAATGTCTAGCAACCAAAAAGGTTGTGAGTTTGAATGTCAATAACGGACAACTTTAGCATTTTAGCTAATTAACAACTTTTCAACTACTTACTACTTTTAGCTACTTTGATAGCTAACCTTTCCCCCAACCTTAACCCTTTTAGCTAACCCTTCCCTGAACCTTAATCATTTAACCGAACTCCTAAACTTAACCCTAACCCCTAACACCTTGCTAATGTTAGTGAGCTAGCTAACATTAGCTAGCTAGCTATAATTCTTAAAATATCATATATTTTGCAAATTCATTAATTACGTTTTGCGAATTTACATTTTGTAGGTTTGCAAATTCACAACATATAATATGATTTGTAATTCGTAATATATCAGACAAAATGGGTGATGAACATCCACAAATTAATGCATATCATACGAAACATAACCTATCAAACTAAAAGCTTGTCTTGAATTTTGTCACACCCTGATCTGTTTCACCCCCCTCCAGGTGTCGCCCATCTTCCCCATTATCCCCTGGGTATTTATACCTGTGTGCTCTGTTTGTCTGTTGCCAGTTCATCTTGTGTGTTCAAGTCAACCAGCATTTTGTCCAAGCTCCTGCTTTTTCCAGTTTCTCGCCCTCCTGGTTTTGACCGTTGGCTGTCCTGACTCCGAGCCCGACCACTCTGCCTACCCCCGACCCTGATTCTGCCTGCCGACCTGTACCTTTGTCCCCCTCTGGATTACCGAACTCTGCTTTTCCCTGATCCTGATCCTGCCTGCCACCCGGTACCATTGCCCCACCTCTGGTTTACTGACACCTGCCTGCCTTGACCTGTCTATTATTAAACCAATATTAAACTATTGTTTATTCGATGTGGGCTGTATCTGGGTCTTACCTTCATACCTGATAGATTTACGTACAGAATAATATGGAATGCTCTGAGACCAGGTTGGCATACACCTGCTCTTTTAGATAAAATAACAGAATATGGAGGAGAAGCAGCACCTGCCATACCACCGTCCCTTCGATCTGCTATCTTTCTTTACAGTATTAGGAGAACCAATAAGTTGAATACGTATTGGCTCAAGACATTTCAGCTTTTCCTTTTTTATTAGCTTGTACATTATTTCTGCAAACATAATTCCACTTTGACATTATGGGGTTTTGTGTGTAGGCCAGTGACACAAAATGTCAATATTATCAATTCCGGTAGTAACACAACAAATGTGGAAAAAGTCAAGGGGTGTGACGTGTGAACACTTTCAGAAGGCACTGTATGGCGCCGACAGAGATGGCCGCCTCGCTTCGCGTTCCTAGGAAACTATGCAGTTTTTTGTTTTTTTACGTGTTATTTCTTACACTAGTACCCCAGGTCATCTTAGGTTTCATTACATACAGCCGAGAAGAACTACTGAATATAAGATCAGCGTCAACTCACCATCAGTACGACCAAGAATATGTTTTTCGCGATGCGGATCCTGTGTTCTGCCTTACAACCAGTGTAACGGAGTGGATTACATGCAGCGACCCAAAAAAACGACTCAGAAAAAGAGGGAAACGAAGCGGTCTTCTGGTCAGACTCCGGAGACGGGCACATCGTGCACCACTCCCTAGCATTCTTCTCGCCAATGTCCAGTCTCTTGACAACAAGGTTGATGAAATCCGAGCAAGGGTATGTTCCAGAGGGACATCAGAGACTGCAACGTTCTCTGCTTCACGGAAACATGGCTAACCGGAGAGACGCTATCCGAAGCGGTGCAGCCAGCGGGTTTCTCCACGCATCGCGCCGACAGAAACGAACATCTTTCTGGTAAGAAGAGGGGCGGGGGCGTATGCCTTATGACTAACGTGACATGGTGTGATGACAGAAACATACAGGAACTCAAATCCTTCTGTTCACCTGATTTAGAATTCCTCACAATCAAATGTAGACCGCATTATCTACCAAGAGAATTCTCTTCGATTATAATCACAGCCGTATATATCCCCCCCCAAGCAGACACATCGATGGCTCTGAACGAACTTTATTTAACTCTCTGCAAACTGGAAACGATTTATCCGGAGGCTGCATTCATTGTAGCTGGGGATTTTAACAAGGCTAATCTGAAAACAAGACTCCCTAAATTTTATCAGCATATCGATTGCGCAACCAGGGGTGGAAAGACCCTGGATCATTGTTACTCTAACTTCCGCGACGCATATAAGGCCCTGCCCCGCCCCCTTTCGGAAAAGCTGACCACGACTCCATTTTGTTGATCCCTGCCTACAGACAGAAACTAAAACAAGAGGCTCCCACGCTGAGGTCTGTCCAACGCTGGTCCGACCAAACTGACTCCACACTCCAAGACTGCTTCCATCACGTGGACTGGGAGATGTTTCAACAACATTGACGAATACGCTGATTCGGTGTGCGAGTTCATTAGAACGTGCGTTGAAGATGTCGTTCCCATAGCAACGATTAAAACATTCCCTAACCAGAAACCTTGGATTGATGGCAGCATTCGTGTGAAACTGAAGGCACGAACCACTGCTTTTAATCAGGGCAAGGTGTCTGGTAACATGACTGAATACAAACAGTGCAGCTATTCCCTCCGCAAGGCTATCAAACAAGCTAAGCGCCAGTACAGAGACAAAGTAGAATCTCAATTCAACGGCTCAGACACAAGAGGCATGTGGCAGGGTCTACAGTCAATCACGGACTACAGGAAGAAACCCAGCCCAGTCACGGACCAGGATGTCTTGCTCCCAGGCAGACTAAATAACTTTTTGCCCGCTTTGAGGACAATACAGTGCCACTGACACGGCCTGCAACGAAAACATGCGGTCTAAGTTCCTCGGCATACACATCACAAACACATCACAGACAAACTGAATTGGTCCACTCACACAGACAGCATCGTGAGGAAGGCGCAGCAGCGCCTCTTCAACCTCAGGAGGCTGAAGAAATTCGGCGTGTCACCAAAAGCACTCACAAACTTCTACAGATGCACAATCGAGAGCATCCTGGCGGGCTGTATCACCGCCTGGTATGGCAACTGCACCGCCCTCAACCGTAAGGCTCTCCAGAGGGTAGTGAGGTCTGCACAACGCATCACCGGGCAAACTACCTGCCCTCCAGGACACCTACACCACCCGATGCTACAGGAAGGCCATAAAGATCATCAAGGACATCAACCACCCGAGCCACTGCCTGTTCACCCCGCTGTCATCCAGAAGGCGAGGTCAGTACAGGTGCATCAAAGCTGGGACCGAGAGACTGAAAAACAGCTTCTATCTCAAGGCCATCAGACTGTTAAACAGCCACCACTAACATTGAGTGGCTACTGCCAACACACTGTCAATGACACTGACTCTACTCCAGCCACTTTAAAAATGGGAATTGATGGGAAATGATGTAAATATATCACTAGCCACTTTAAACAATGCTACCTTATATAATGTTACTTACCCTACATTATTCATCTCATATGCATACGTAGATACTGTACTCTATATCATCGACTGCATCCTTATGTAATACATGTATCACTAGCCACTTTAACTATGCCACTAGGTTTACATACTCATCTCATATGTATATACTGTACTCGATATCATCTACTGTATCTTGCCTATGCTGCTCTGTACCATCACTCATTCATATATCCTTATGTACATATTCTTTATCCCCTTACACTGTGTATAAGACAGTAGTTTTTTTTGGAATTGTTAGTTAGATTACCTGTTGGTTATTACTGCATTGTCGGAACTAGAAGCACAAGCATTTCGCTACACTCGCATTAACATCTGCTAACCATGTGTATGTGACAAATAAAATTTGATTTGATTTGATTTGCATGCAGCGCTAAGGTAGAAAAGGAAGGGTTATATTGCCCCCTTGTGGCTGCCTGGAGCAGATGTCACTTACCTTGCCTTGCCCATCCTGGCTTCTCAGAGTTCCGTTGGCTTCGCTCATTCTCTGGAATGTTCCCCATCCTGAGATCCCTCCCCCTCCTGAGGAGGATAGCTTGGTGACCTGGGGAGAGATGGAGGATGAGTACTGAGACAATGGGCACAACTGCCATTATACATGAAATACCTTATAATGTACACTATATATACACAAAAGTATTTGGATTAGCCTATTTCAGCCACACCCGTTGCTGACAGGTGTATAAAATCAAGCACACAGCCATGCAATCTCCGTAGACCAACATTGGCAGTAGAATGGCCATACTGAAGAGGTCAGTGACTTTCATCATGGCGACATCATAGGATGCCACCTCACGTTCTCTGGAGTGATGAATCACACTTCATCATCTGGCAGTCTGACGGACAAATCTGGGTTTGGTGGATGCCAGGATAACGCTACCTGCCCGAATGCATTGTGCCAACTGTAAACTGTGTTGGAAGAATAATGGTCTGGAGCCCCTTAGTTCCAGTAAAGGGAAATCTTAACGCTACAGTATACAATGAATTACATTCTAGACGATTCTGTAGTACTTCCAACTTTGTGGCAACAGTTTGGGGAAGGTCCTTTCCTGTTTCAGAATGACAATCCCCCCTTGCACAAAGCGAGGTCCATGACCGGCCAGCACAAGAGCCCTGACCTCAACCCCGTCAAACACCGTTGGGATGAATTGGAACGCCGACTGCGAGCCAGGCCTAATCGCCCAAAGCCTGACGTCACTAATGCTCTCGTGGCTGAATGGAAGCAAGTCCCCGCAGCAATGTTCGAACATCTAGTGGAAAGCCTTCCCAGAAGAGTGGAGGCTGTTATAGTAGCTGATGGGGGGGACCAACTCCATATTCATGCCCATGATCTTGAAATGAGATGTTCGACAAGCAGGCATCCACATACTTTTGGTCATGTAGTGTACACTGATGCCCTACTCCATCAGAATTGTGTACCACTGTTGTCACCACTATTTTGTTGAGCTAAGTAATGCCATGATGCGCATGTTAGATAATGACGGGGTGATAGTGTAAATGCACAAAGTGTTAAATGACACTATAATTGAGGACCATAAAGAGTTAAATTGTGTTTTGCACACTGTGATGTAGTACCACTCAACATAGAACTATGAGACGTATACCACTGAGACAGGTAGAAGGAACATGCAATGCTCTTTGATTACATCTCTCATAAATAGATGACACGGGTCAAAGACAATGCTATTAAGTGCAATCGAACCATCGGGGATAGTACAACTGGTCCAAGCTGTAGTAGATAAAACATTGGCAATTTACAAAGTTCCCCAAGCTTCAGAATGAGCTAGAGCACGGCTCTTCAACCCTGCTCCTGGAGAACGCCAGTTGTAACTGACATGATTCAGCTGATCAACAAGCTTATTGTTATAATCACGTGCACTTGTTTTGGGTTGGAGTGAAAACCAACAGGACAGTAGCTCTCCAGGGAAAAGTAGTTCAAAGATATTTTAAAACACAACAGGTTTTAAAACATATACTTGTTTCCGTTTCGCTGAATTTAGGCTGGAACTTCAACGCTTGAAAAATCAGGTTTGTCAGCAAGGCTGTCACTTACCACGGTCCTCCCTGTGGTTCTGTATGTCTCATTGGTCTCTTGGGTCATCTCATTGGTCTCCTGAGTAAGCTGTCCAATCAGAGAAGAGAGTCAAGCACAGCATAAATAGCCTCTGCCGAGTACCCAAAAACCGGATGTTTCGGTTTTCAGAGGATATAGAAAGAGAGCTTTTGAACCAAGGTGACACTCTTAACTTTACTGGATTGGTTGAACAGTGCAGAAAGAGAACGTCCTCCAACAGTATTTTGTCTTCTCGTCAAGACCAGTATGTAGAGCAAGGGTCTCCAACCCTGTTCCTGGAGAGCTACCCTCCTGTAGATTTCTGCTCCAACCCCAAATTTAACTAACCTGGTTCAGTTTATCAACCAGCTAATTAGAATCAGGTGTGCTAGATTACGGTTGGATTGAAAACCTACAGGACAGTAGCTCTCCAACAACAAGAATCTAGTTTCAGGCATTTCCTTTAAACAACAGGGATTTAGACCGTGAACACTGTGTTGTCGTGAAATGATGGAAGATGAAGTACAGATGTAGGATCTTAATTTGATCACCCTTTTGCAGTAGAAATGCAAGAAATGTAAAACTTTTAGTGCATTTGAGGTTTAAAAAGGCTTCTGAAGTTAGTCATTTCCACTTTTACATTTCAGAATTAATTTTTCCTTACGAAAACTGATGGCACTTTATAATACCTCCAATTACAAAGCATTTATAATGAAATAGTAAATAGTTAATTTAATTTAATTTATGAATCATTACTCCAGTCATGAGATGTTTAATATAGGTCCTTATAAACCATTTACTAATCATTAGTTAAGTCTTTTTGCGTGGCCTCATCTAAAGTGTGGGCTATTTATACTTTATAAATAATTTATAAATGTTTTGAGTGACATTGTGAAACAAATGTTGCAAGGATTTGAGGAAGAGTAATGGTAATGTTTTTTTTGCTAATGTTTTGCAACCTTTCAAATGCGAACTAATCAGAAAACAGGGAAAGGTATTCTACACACAACAGCTGGCAGGACCAGCCAGTTTTTGTCTAGTGGGTTTGTATTCTTTCCTTGCTACTGATATGTGCTTCCATTGCTTCACTCTTTAAACAGCAGACAATTTTTCACACAAGGCTTTGCTTGGCTGGACCTTTACTGGGCAGGTAGTAACTATTTAAACATAATAGGATAGCTCAGCAAAAATAAATATTCCTTTCCTTACCTCGTAAGCAGTCTATGGACTGCTCTTAATCTCTCGTGGACAGACTGTAAATGCTCTGTAATAGCTACTGTAAATTGGACAGTGCAGTTAGATTAACAAGAATGTATCCTTTCTCCCGAAATAAGACATGTCTATGTCCTGGAAAGTTTGCTGTTACTTACAATGTCATGCTAATCACATTAGTGCGCGTTAGCTCAACCGTCCCGGTATAGGTTTAACAGATAGAATGTCTACCAATGGCATGTCCAAATTACACTGGTCACACAAAACATTTCTAAAGTATTTCTGAAGTAAAAATAGCCCACACTTTAGACAAGGCCATGCAAAAAGACAAGTAAAGATTATTTAATGGTTTATAAGGATCTATATTAAATGTCTTATAAATGATCTTACGAATCATTATTAAATACGTTAAATGTTGTTTACAAATGTGTGAATAACTAGGTTACTAACATTTACAAATGTGTGAGTAATGATTAATAAATTATGAATAAACAATTTACTAATGCATTAGAATTGTGTGACGTTTTTATAAAGTGCTACCTGAAAACGTATCAACGCCTACAAAAATTATAATCCACATAATAATTCACATTTCCTGTTGGTGCAGGATTATTTCCCTGCAGAAGCAAACTGGCTCAGATTAAGCTAGCTACTACATCTGTATGTAGTAACTAGTCTTGTTGTTGTGGTTGAAAGAGTTAATAACATGATTATATGAAGAGGTGTAGCGTAGCAGATAGAGCGGTAAAGGTAGATAGCCCTACTGTTGAACAGAGCTAGCTACTATCTTACAGTTTGGAGACTTGGCTCTAACTCATTCTCCTTTGACAAGCTGATGGCATGCTTGTACCAACAAGTCCATCCTGTTTAGGAAACCATCATAAAATATTATGCACTATATAATTTAGCGCACCTCATAAATCTTCTAAATCTCACTAATGTTTACTATGCCCTCTAGTGCACACTGTGCCCTACACAATCCACTATTTTAAATATCTTAGTTCACATTACTTCACTCTATTTTATTCCGTACACTCCATACATCTCTAGTACACACTACTATGATATGCCTTTGTTTTGTACTTTACCCCTTTTTCTTCCCAATTTTGTGATATCCAATTGGTAGTTACAGTCTTGTCCCATCGCTGAAACTCCCCTACGGACTTGGGAGTGGCGAAGGTTGAGAGCCATGCGTCCCCTGAAAGACGATCCTGCCATGCCGCACTGCTTCTTGACACAATGCTTGCTTAACCCTGAAGCCAGACGCACCAATGTGTCAGTCGCAACACCGTCCAACCGGCAACCGTAGTCAGCTTGCAGGCTCCCGGCCTGCCACAAGGAGTCGCTAGAGCACGACGGGACAAGGAAATCCCGGCCGGCAAAACCCTCCCCTAACCTGGAAGTCGCTGGGCCAATTGTGCATCGCCTCATGGGTTTCCAGGTCATGATGCAGTGCCTTAGACTGCTGTGCCACTCGGGAGGCCGCTGTCTGTACTGTATTCTATACTTAATACAAAAGACAAGTCATCCAAGCCGATCAACTAGGCCTACAGGTGTTTACAAGCAAGTGTAACTGCCACCTTTTCCGGGGCCACCAACACATTCTTTTAGCAGACTGGTTCATCTTCCCTGCACAGTCAAACTAGAGATGGAAGTGTGGTTTGGAGAATGTGGTCAGTGTTGTATGCCTACTCACTTTGCATGTGGCACATGTGCTCAAGAGTCACACCCAAATCATGTATGTGTGCTATTTTACTGTCTCTCATTGGTACAATAGAAAATAAATTATGCTTGTGGTGACAGAACCTGCTTCAGTTCGTGCTTTCCATACTTATATAGTACATATTAGAGGGAAACACACACCCTACACAGAGTCACCTGTAACTGTCATTGTATTAATGACTTCTATTAACTCTATTAACTCCACCTAACCGTACAGAACACACACACACACACACACACACACACACACACACACACACACACACACACACACACACACACACACACACACACACACACACACACACACAAAACACACACACACACACACACAGCATTGAAAAACCTCAAACCCTGTTGTGACCATAGACCAGGTGAAATAAGGGTTGTGAAGCAGAAAGAGATGTTAAAGACAAAATTAAGAAGAAGAAGAGAGGAAAGTAAGGATAGTGGCCAGTTTACCTTTATGCCTGTGGTGGCCTGCTTCATTCCATCTACCACGTCCACGGCTACATGGTTGGAAGTGGTGCGAGCCAAGATCAACATGGGCTCACCCTAAGAGAGAGGGACAGGGGGCGAGAGAGAGGAGGAGGGAAAATAAGGAGGATAGGGGCATGAGAGATGAGGAGAGGAGGAGTGGTCGCAGGAGAGAGGAGCGGTGGCAGGAGAGAGGAGGAGTGGAGGCCAGAGAGAGGAGGAGTGGAGACAGGAGAGAGGTGGAGTGGAGACAGGAGAGAGGTGGAGTGGAGACAGGAGAGAGGAGGAGTGGAGGCAGGAGAGAGGAGGAGTGGAGACAGGAGAGAGGTGGAGTGGAGACAGGAGAGAGGTGGAGTGGAGACAGGAGAGAGGAGGAGTGGAGGCAGGAGAGAGGAGGAGTGGAGACAGGAGAGAGGTGGAGTGGAGACAGGAGAGAGGTGGAGGGAGACAGGAGAGAGGAGGAGTGGAGGCAGGAGAGAGGAGGAGTGGAGATAGGAGAGAGGAAGAGTGGAGGCAGGAGAGAGGAAGAGTGGAGGCAGGAGAGAGGAGGAGCGGAGGCAGGAGAGAGGAGGAGCGAAGGCAGGAGAGAGGAGGAGCAAAGGCCGGAGAGAGGAGGAGTGGAGGCCGGAGAGAGGAGAGGTGGAGGCCGGATAGAGGAGGAGTGAAGGCCGGAGAGAGGAGGAGTGGAGGCAGGAGAGAGGAGGAGTGGAGGCAGGAGAGAGGAGGAGTGGAGGCAGGAGAGAGGAGTGGAGGCCGGAGAGAGGAGGAGTGGAGGCCGGAGAGAGGAGGAGTGGTGGCAGGAGAGAGGAGGAACGAAGGCCGGAGAGAGGAGTGGAGGCAGGAGAGAGGAGGAGTGGTGGCAGGAGAGAGGAGGAGTGGAGGCAGGAGAGGTTAGCAGAGATGATTGGAAAAGAAGAGGAGTTTAGGAAAGCAGTAGAGGAACGAGAAGGAGAAAAGGGGTGAGGAGAGAAGAGAACATTAAAAGAGGAAATGACAAGAACAATTAAAAGTTATTACAACATGAAACATGTCAGATTACATACAGAGGGAGAACACCTGTCTTGCCATGAGTACGTACCAGTAAAGACCTGTCATACCCAGACCTGCCACACGCAGACTCAATGACCACAATGATGTAAGCACATCACAGCCCGGTAAGGGATTGTATTGTACACTCCTGTCTTGTATTGTACACACCCCAAACATTGCACATTGTGTACAAATAAATAGCTAATAAACCTATATTATTACTGCACACACACACACACACACACACACACACACACGAGCACACACTTGCACGCGTAACCCACATGCACACACCCCCACACACCTTGCATGCGGAGCCCCCTCCCTCCTCGTTGTAGTTGATAAGAGTCTGGTTTCCCTCGTCTTGCAGATTGAGGGGGAGGTGTGTGAACGTCTTACCGCCACACTCACACAGCAGGAGGAAAAGCAGCAGCACTGGAAGAGGGACACACAACCACAGTGTCACTACTAACAGTCATACGTAGAACATAGCATTTTACAGTACAAACAACTCACGGGTGTATAAAGTCATGGTTGCATAACACTTCATAGCATGTCACTGCTATATTACTGCTACCGATCAACATATTCTAGCAATATTGCATCACAAGTTTGATCTCAATTCGATAGATGTGATTTGGATTAGACTGAATTGGTATCTTTCAAATCTTTCTCCACTCCAGATTTCAGGCTATAAGCACTACGGTTAGTTCTAAGACAGTCTGAGTAACTGACTTTACTGATTGTCCGCCTACTCTCTAACTATCCCTTATCTCTATCTACAGTACTCCATACCTATTCCCTTCGAACTCACGTAAGAGGAGAAGCAGTCCAGCCAGCAGTAGTCCTATAGCGGCCAAGCCCAGGCTGGAGGTCCGGGGTAGAGAGGCCCTACACTTGTCCCCTCCCCCACAGTCACACACCATAACCTCGACAGTGTCATTTACAACCATCCCTTGCTGGTCCTGGATCACCAGAGGTACTGTGTAGTTACCGTACGGCAGACTCTTGAGACTGACCAGACCCGCCTCCACACCTGACCACCAGGGAGAAAGAGAGAGAGAGGGGTGGAAGGAGAGGAAAAGAAGGTAGCGGGTTAATTATACTCAATGCTGTGCAGCGTTGAAGGACCTGACATCTCAGTATTCTTTGTATTTTTCCAGGTGAGCAGGTTGTGTTGAGATTGGCTGAAATGTCCATGTGTATTTATGGACTTTGTAAGAGGTCTATGACAGCTATACAACCCTTCAGCTCTGTACGGAAATAGTAGATCAATATATATCAGGATAAATGCAGAGCTTTGGTGTGTGTGTATATGGATGTGTGTGATTCTGCTAACCAGTGGCAGGGTCCAGTTTCCAGCGGCTCTTCAGTGCTTTGTCTCCGTTGTCCGCTCCCAGGGAGAGGAAACAGGGACATCCAAAGGGATGGTTGTCCTTGTCTGATACCGGCACAATCACCTTGTTACCACACATCACCAGCTTCTTCTCCACCACATAGGGCGTGTTATCATTGATATCCCCCAGGTGGACCAGAATGGTGCCTGTAGCCGTGGCAGGGGGCTCCCCTGAGAAACGAAGACAGAGACTTTGAATACTTTATTATGCTCAATACCATACACATATGCACAGTTGAAGTCGGATGTTCAGCCAAATATATTTAAACTTAGTTTTTTCACTATTCCTGACATTTAATCCTAGTAAAAATTCCCTGTTTTAGGTCAGTTAGGATCACCACTTTATTTAAGGAATGTGAAATGTCAGAATAATAGTACAGAGAATGATTTATTTCAGCTTTTCTTTCTTTCATCACATTCCCAGTGGGTCAGAAGTTTACATACACTCAATTAGTATTTGGTAGCATTGCCTTTGAATTGTTTAACTTGGGTAAAACATTTTGGGTAGCCTTCCACAAGCTTCCCACAATAAATTGTATGAATTTTGGCCCATTCCTCCTGACAGAGCTGGTGTAACTGAGTCAGGTTTGTAGGCCTCCTTGCTTGCACACGCTTCCTAAGTTCTGCACACAAATGTTCTATGGGATTGAGGTCAGGGCTTTGTACTGGCCACTCCAATACCTTGACTTTGTTGTCCTTAAAAAACTTTGCCACAACTTTGGATGTATGCTTGGGGTCATTGTCCATTTGGAAGACTCACTAGCGACCAAGCTTTCACTCCCTGACTGATGTCTTGAGATGTTGCTTCAATATATCCACATAATTTTCCTGCTTCATGATGCCATCTATTTTGTGAAGTGCACCAGTTCCTCCTGCAGCAAAGCACCCCGACAACATGATGCTGCCACCCCCGTGCTTTACGGTTGGGATGGAGTTCTTCGGCTTGCACGCCTCCCTCTTTTCCCTCCAAACATAACGATGGTCATTATGGCCAAACAGTTCTATTTCTGTGTCATCAGACCAGAGGACATTTCTCCAAAAAGTATGATCTTTGTCCATATGTGCAGTTGCAAACCGTAGTCTGGCTTTTTATGGCGGTTTTGGAGCAGTGGCTTCTTCCTTGCTGAACGGCCTTTCAGGTTGTCGATATAGGATTCATTTTACTGTGGAAATAGATACTTTTGTACCCGTTTCCTACAGCATCTTCACATGGACCTTTGCTGTTGTTCTGGGATTGATTTGCACTTTTCGCACCAAAGTACATTCATCTCTATGAGACAGAACGCGTCTTCTTCCTGAGCGGTATGACGGCTGCGTGGTCAAATGTTCTTTACACTTACGTACTATTGTTTGTACAGATGAACGTAGTACCTTCAGGCATTTGGAAATTGCTTCCAAAGAGGCACTGAGTTTGAAGGTAGACCTTGAAATACATCCACAGGTACACCTCCAATTGACTGAAATAATGTCAATTAGCCTATCAGAAGCTTCTAAAGCCATGACATCATGTTCTGGAATCTTCCAAGCTGTTTAAAGGCACAGTCAACTTAGTGTATGTAAACTTCTGACCCACTAGAATAATCTGATCTGTAAACAATTGTTGGAAAAAGGACTTGTGTCATGCACAAAGTAGATGTCCTAACCGACTTGCCAAAACTATAGTTTGTTAACAAGAAATTTGTGGAGTGGTTGAAAAACAAGTTTTAATGACTCCAACCTAAGTGTATGTCAACTTCCGACTTCAACTGTACATACACACAGCTGCATGCAAGCACACACACACAAATACACACTACACACTAACCGTTGTCTATGGCTTGGATTAGAATAGTGTAGATGTTGTCTTTGTTGACGTAAGGTGACTCCCGGTCCATCTTCTTCACTGTAGTAACCTCTCCTGTCTTGGGGTCTATGGTGAACCAGCCTGCTGGGTCCTCAACTAACTCATACCTGGTCAGGACATGGAGAGGAGAAGAGAGGAGAAGAGAGGAGAAGAGAGGAGAAGAGAGGAGAAGAGAGAGAGAAGAGAGGAGACAGACAGACAGACAGACAGACAGACAGACAGACAGACAGACAGACAGACAGACAGACAGACAGACAGACAGACAGACAGACAGACAGACAGACAGACAGACAGACAGACAGACAGACAGACAGACAGACAGACAGACAGACAGACAGACAGACAGACAGACAGACAGACAGACAGACAGACAGACATAAGTAATAATGGTGAAACCAACTTACACAAAGGCTTCAAATAATGTGCAGATGCTTAATGTGAACACACTATTTCAATATACACTACATGACCAAAAGTATGTGGACTCCTGCTCGTCAAACATCTCATTCCAAAATCATGGGCATAAATATGGATTTGGTTCCTCTTTGCTGCTATAACAGTCTCCACTCTTCTGGCAAGGCTTTCCACTAAATGTTGGAACACTGCTGCAGGGACTTGCTTCCATTCAGCCACAAGAGCATTATTAGTGAGCTCATTAGTGAGGTCGGCACTTATGTTGGGCGTTTAGGCCTGGCTCGCAGTCACGGTTTTATTTACTCCCAAAAGGGGTTGAGGTCAGGGCTCTGTGCATACAAGTCAAGTTCTTCCACACCGATCTCAACAAACCATTTCTGTATGGACCTCACTTTGTGCATGGGGGTGTTGTCATGCTGAAACAGAAAGGGCCTTCCCCAAACTGTTGCCTCAAAGTTGGAAGCACATAATCATCTAGAATGTCATCGTTTGCTGTAGCGTTAAGATTTCCCTTCACTGGAACTAAGGGGCCTAACCCGAACCATGAAAAACAGTCCCAGGCCATTATTATCCTCCACCAAACGTTACAGTTTGCACTACGCATTGGGGCAGGTAGCATTCTCCTGGAATCCACCAAACCCAGATTTGTCCGTTGGACTGCCAGATGGTGAAGAGAGAGCGTTTCCATTGCTCCAGAGTCCAATGGAGGTGAGCTTTACACCACTCCAGCCGATGCTTGGCATTGTGATCTTAGGCTTATGTGCGGCAGCTCGGCCATGGAAACCACTTTCATGAAGCTCCCGACCAACTGTTCTTGTGCTGACATTGCTTCCAGAGGCAGTTTGGAACTCGGTAGTGAGTGCCGCAGCCAAGAACAGATGATTTGTATGCGCTACACGCTTCAGCACTCGGTGGTCCCGTTCTGTGAGCTTTTGTGGCCTACCACTTTGTGGCTGAGCTGTTGTTGCTCCTTGACAATTCCACTTCACAATAACAGCACTTACAGTGCCGGGGCAGCTCTAACAGGGAAGAAACTTGATGAACTGACTTGTAGGAAAGGTGGCATCCTATGACGGTGCCTCGTTGAAAGTCACTGTGCTCTTCAGTAAGGCCATTCTACTGCCAGTGTTTGTCTATGGAGATTGCATGGTTGTGTGCTCAATTGTATACACCGGTCTGCCACGGGTGTGGCTGAAATGGCCGAATCCACTAATTTAAAGGGGTGTCCACAAACTTTTGTATATATATTGTAAGTTGCGGGAATCAATATCACAACCTAGGTGAATGAAGAATCATTATGATGTTTCTGAGGCATAACATGTTATGCCACCCACCTGATTTTTTCCACATCTGAGTCAACGTCGGTGACTTTGGGTTTGTACAGCACCTTTCCCACCTCCTGCTCTTCCTTTCCATACACGTTTGTCACTTTATTGTCAAACACCGGGGGGTCGTTCACGTCAATCACCTTCACAGTCACGTTGACTGTCTGGGGGGGCACAGTCAGGGTTTTACCAGGGGACACGGCCCCGCCGGAGTTACACACAAACAAAGGCTCCTCGTTCTCCACGGCGATCTGCACATGGGTCAACGTTGTCTTCTCAAAATCCTTCCCCTGAGAGAAATGCACAAACAGTCAAATCATCACAATAACTGTTCAATCACAACACTACAAAAAGAGGGCTCGCAATTCTAACCAATTACTGAGCTTTTATTATATAAAATGGATCAATCAAGTAACAAAAATGTTTTCCCTTGTCAGCACATTTCGTGACTTTTTAAAATGTATTGCAGCAGCAAAATCAAGCATTTTGGAATGCAACTACCGTATCACAAAAAACTCAGCGAAATCCTGGAGGGACTGACTAAGTAATGTTTAAGTAATGTTCATGCTCAGGACATTGTTGGCCTACTCATGTAAGGGCATAAGGTCAAACAGACTCACCTTGATGACAGTCAGTATGCCCTCGTTGGTCTTGGGGTCAGTCTCGATCTTATAGTTTCCTTCCTCGTTCCCCTTCACAATGGAGTAAACGGCTCGCCATGCGGGGGTGTTGGGGGTGTCTGCATCAGTCACAGCCACTCGGAGTATCTCTTTATTGGATTCCATCTCCATCATGTGAGTATTGTACTGCAAAGAAAGACGGTAAAGTAAGTATTTGTGCTTCAAAAATCAATAAAGACTTTTTCAATCAATCGATCAATTGTTCAATTGATCAAACAACCAATCAACCAACAAATCATTGAACCAATCAGTCCATCAATCAATCAACTTGGAACTTACGGTCTTGTCTTTGAACACTGGCTGGTGAGTGTTGGAGTCCATTATGTGGAGGTTGACCACTGCAGTTGAGGACAGGGCTGGTATCCCATGATCCCGAGCTTCAACAACCACTTTATACATCTTTACTTTCTATGTGAACAACAACATAAATGAAATATTGATCCACCATTTTACATAAAGTTATTGACTGTGTGTGTGTGTGTGTGTGTGAGAGAGAGTTTGTGCGTCAATTGTGTGTGTTTGCACATGCTGTATGTAATGATGTGTGTGTCATAGTGGAACCTTACGTCATAGTCAAAGCAGCCGGTGAAGGTGAGCTGGCTCATCTTGGTGCCCTCCACCTGCTTCAGGTTGATCTTGGGCTCGGCTGGCTCCTGAGACAACAACTTTACACTGATGTTGGAGTTCTGTGTGTTCACCTGATCCATGTCCCTGGCTGTCAGAGGTACTGGCAGATACCCTGATAGGGGAGGGGGGAGTAGGGGGAAGGTGAGAAGGAAAAACAGGAATAGGAGGAGGAGAAGAGGGGAAATGAGTTCCCCTTTACATGTTCTCTATGATCAAGAAAGAGCAGCCTGGTTCTTGGGCGAACAGTCTAGCTAAAGAATACTTTGTACAAGGCTTATATACAGGCACATGATTTAGGGCCTTGTACTGACCCTCTGGCATGTTCTCTTTTACACTGGCTTTCATGACAGGGTGCTCAAAGTAAGGGGCGTTGTCATTGATGTCCGTAATTGCCACGTCGAACGTCAGAGTCTTGTCCACAAGCGCACCAGTCTCCTTGTCAATGATGTCAAACATAATCTGTGGGAAATAATATATTACTGCCATGTTAAGGTATTCCGTTTGTCTGTCTGTCCATCCGTCTGTCTTTGTCTTTTGATGCTTACATGAAAGAAGGGGTATGTCTCCCTGTCGATAGGCTTGTGTACGTACACCACTCCATCCTCGTCGTCGATGGAGAACACGTCCATCGGTTTCTCGGTCACTCCAGTTCCAGATAAACGGAACTGATGACTTTTGAAAAGAGCCGCTTTATCGTTGAACATCTGGAAAGATGACCAGTTTTCAGGGCGGTAGAGGGTTCACAGTAAAGCTCACTACAGAGTTCTGTTGGAACTGTTCTTCTCTTGAATGATTATATACTATGTATGAGCCCAGTGGTTTTCTACCTTTACTGAGGTAGCATGTGTAGACAGATTTGTCTTGTTTGTTGCTGTATGAATGTTTTTACCTGTGTGGCGAATTTAGGGAAAGGTCCAGGGTCCTCCTCCACTAGCTCAATTGTGGATAGGACCCACCTTCTTTTGGAACGCAGCAGCAGCTCCTTTAGGAAATCAGAGAAGGTGAGTGGAAGAGGGTCATTGTACCTGTGTTTTTAAACTCAAATGTATTTTAATTTCTGGAAATACCCATGACATACCCTCTTTTCCCGCTTGTTCAGTGTATAGTTGCCAGCGTCATGTGCCAGTGCTAATGCAACCGTCATGGAGACCTGATGATAGAAGGGTGCAAACATGCAATTAGAGAGGATATATTCACAGGTGTGTGTAGTAAAAAATACATAAAGATGAAGGTATGAATCATTGCAGGTGACAGACCTGTGGAAGCCATCATGATAGTGGGAGAGTTTGGATGTACTGGCGTGTGTGTGTGTGTGTGCGTGCATGATGAGTAATGATGATGGTGGGAAGTACATTATATGCAGCAGGGGATGATTGTATGGAGCCGTGTGAGATAGAGGACATTGCCATTTTGTGTATTGTCTGTATTAGTCTCACATGTCAGAAAGTTGCAATACAAACACATTGCGCGATTAACTGAGCACTGTAACTATTATTGTAAAAAAAGGCCACCCTGCTCGTCTCCTCTACCTAACTTCCCCTCAAGGTCCCTTCAGTTTCTCTTAAGTCGCAGGCTGGTCTGCCACCTGGGCGCCCGTCGGACACGGACCCTGGCCTACCATGATCCCGGATGTTTCCGCATTCGTCGCCGCTTGCACAGTTTGTGCACAGAACAAGACTACTCGGCAAGCTCTGGCTGGTCTCCTCCAACCTCTGCTTGTCCCCCACCATCCATGTTCCCACATCTCCCTGAACTTTGTCACGGGTCTAACCCCGTCTGATGACAAACACCGCCATCCTGACCATGGTGGATCAGTTCTCTAAAGCCGCCCACTTCATTCCTCTCCCCAAACTACCCTCTGCCAAGGAGACGGCCCAGGTCATGGTGCAGCACGCCTTCTGGATCCATGCACTGCCCCTGGACATGGTCTCCGACCAGGGTCCTCAGTTCTCGTACCAGTTCTGGAAGGAGTTATGCACCCTCATTGGGTCGTCGGCCAGCCTATCCTACGGGTTCCACCAGCAGTCCAACGGCCAGTCGACCAGGACCTGGAAACCTCCCTGCTCTGTCTGGTCTCCGCCAGCCCCACCACCTGGAGCCAGCAGCTGGTCTCGGTGGAATACGCCCGCAACACCCTTTCCTGCTCTACCACGGGCATATCACTGTTTGAGTGTTCCCTGGGGTATCAGCCCCCGCTCTTCCCTGAGCAGGAAGAGGAGGTCGGCATACCTTCTGCCCAGATGTTTGTCCGCCACTGTTGTCATATCTGAAGGAGAGCCTGGTCAGTTCCTCAAGACCACCTCCAGGTATTGATGACAAGCGGATCGCCGGTAACATCTCGGCTCATATCGTTATGGGCAGAAGGTATGGTTATTCACTCGGGATCTGCCCCTCCTGGTGGAATCCCGCAAGCTCTCCCCCCGGTTTATTGGCCCATTTCCCATCTCTAGAATTATTACTCCTCTGCTGTTCATTTTTTGTTGCCAGGTGGCGCCCCTAGAGGGGAAGGGGGGGTACTGTCACGCCCTGATCTGTTTCACTGGTCTTTGTGCTTGTGTCCACCACCTCCAGGTGTCGCCTATCTTCCCCATTATCCCCTGTGTACTGACACCTGTGTTTTTTGTTTGTCTGTTGCCTGTTCATCTTGTTTGTGAAGCTTACCAGTGCTTTGTCCTGTCAACTCCTGTCTTTTCGCAGCCTCTCTTTTTCTCGCCCCCCTGTTTTTTTACCCTTATCCGTCCTGACCCTGAACCCGCCCTCCTGACCACTCTGCCTGCCCCTGACCCTGGGCCTGCCTGCCGCCCTGTACCCTTGCCTTTGTTTGCTGCAAAAAAACATAGTTACTTCAACATGGTCTGCACTTGGGTCTTACTTGGATACTTGATAGATGCTCCAGATACTCAACTAGTCTAAAGAAGGCCAGTTGTATTGCTTTTTTAATCAGAACAACAGTTTTCAGCTGGGTTTTCTAATGATCAATTAGCCTTTTTAAAATGACAAACTTGGATTAGCTAACACAACGTGTTATTGGAACACATGAGTGATGGTTGCTGATAATGGGCCTCTGTACGCCTATGTAGATATTCCATAAAAAATCTGCCATTTCCAAATACAGTATTAACAATGTCTACACTGTATTTCTTATCAATTTGATGTTATTTTAATGGCCAAAAATATGTGATTTTCTTTCAAAAACAAGGACATTCCTAAGTGAACCCAAACTTTTGAACGGTAGTGTATATGTATATTGTATAGTTATAAACCTTAACTAGTACTGTTTACATGTGTGCATATCTTTGTCTTATAGAACGACAGCAATAAGATTCCAAGTCTTCGGATTACCACAATCATATAAACATCCTCAAATAGAAACAGCTGTGTGTGTGTGTGTGTGTGTGTGTGTGTGTGTGTGTGTGTGTGTGTGTGTGTGTGTGTGTGTGTGTGTGTGTGTGTGTGTGTGTGTGTGTGTGTGTGTGTGTGTGTGAGCATGTGGTGTTGACCAAGTGTTCAGTATGGGCCTCAACATCATGTTCTAACAGGTCAGCACTATAGTGGGCAGAACCAAACCAATCAGTTAGAAGTATATAGTGGGTGAGGTTATTCACAGCCGACCGCACAGACGGGTGAGGGCATAACAGCCAAATGGTAATGAAACCACATACATTTTATCTTATACACTCTTGGAAAAAAGGGTTCCAAAATTGTTCTTTGGCTGTCCCCATAGAGTACCACAGTATGATTCATAATACCCATATAACCTAGCAGTCAAACAGGAAAATGGTTCCAATTGTTTTTCCACCATTCATTTCCCCCATTGGAGTTTTTAAAAACACTTCAAATAAGGGCTGTGTTTTCATGTAGGCTTTACCTTGGCCTGACGTTCTGATAACCGTGTAACTAGCTCTAGGACCAGGTAACTTATCAATATATTTGCCTGTATTTACCCCCCCCAAAATTAAATGCTAATTTGGGAAAAATGAATATAGTGATTGGAACCTTTTTTTATTATAATACCTTAACTTTGGGGCTCTATACAACAACTCTTTTTGGTTCAAGATTAGAACCCTTTTTGGTTCCAGGTAAAACACCTTTAGGTTCCATGTAGAAAACAAAAAGGGTTCTTTAAAGGGTTCTTCGATGGGGACAGCCGAAGAACCCAATTAGATTCCAGGCAGTGTACCACAGCAAACAGAGAGCAACAAGGCACGAGACACCTTCACTTTGTTTACAGCACAGAAAATATGCCATGCAAAGTTGCATGTCATGGACACCAAACATTTCATAGACGTTTTTTATAGACATCAAATAAAAAAAATATATAAAAGCTTGAAGACCCACTAAGTCACCTTGGGTTGGTAGACTTGGTAAAGGGATGGTCAAATTGAAAATATGCAGCACAAATGAACAACTTAAAGTATGTTTATTCAGAGTCAGGCTTTAGAACTCAATGGGGGGTGTGTTATGAGGATTTAAAGTGTCAATCAGCAGTAGAAACAACGACAAAGCGTCCTCCCGCCCCTTTCGGTAAAAAGCTGAGGGACGGGACTGGAGAAATGGAACCACTCTCATAATTCATAGACAGAGCTACGGGTGCAAGGACTCCATGATATAAAAATGAGAGTTTTAACCATGTTTTGGTTGTTTACACTTACTTTGTTTGCAAACATTGGAGTAAAACAAGCTTATATTTTTAGTTCAGATGGGGTACAACATTGTTAAGTTCTCAATGGGTACATATCATTAATTTGTTCATTTAAGTCCAAAGCTGTTATGGTTGAACGCAAGGTGAGGTTTATAACAATTGAGTTGGGATCACTGCAGCCAATTGACATGTTATTATCATAAAAATATATTTGTTAGAGACCACAAAAGAAGAAAAGCTTGAAGACCAATGATACCCGATAAATGATCCAATAATTATAAGTAATGCTAATAATTATTGGATTATTTTTGAATAAATGAGCCAGTTTATTTTTACCACTTTTTTTCTCCCAAATTTCGTGATATGCAATTATATTCTTGTCTCATCACTGCAACTCCCCAACATGCTCGGGAGAAGCAAAGGTCGAGTCATGCGTCCTCCGAAACATGACCTGCCGAACCACACTTCTTAACACCTGCCCGCTTAACCCAGAAGCCAGCAGAATCAATGTGTCAGAGGAAACATTGTTCATCTGATGACTGAAGTCAGCCTTCAGGAACCTGGCCTGCCACAAGAGCCCGATGAGCCAAGTAAAGCCCCCCCAGCCAAACCCTACCCTAACAACACTGAGCCAATTGTGGGACTCCTGGTCACGGCCAGTTGTGACACAGTTTGGGATCAAACCCGGGTCTGTAGTGATGCCTCAAGCACTGCGATGCAGTGCCTTAGACTGCTGCGCCACCCGGGAGACACCCTTTAATTCATTTTTTGACTTTAATAAAAAATATAGCCATTGAGATGCCTCTGCAGGTCGGGGGCAATACTTAAGAAGACCAGAGTGACTCAGCCCCAATCAGAAAAAGGGAGTGGCTTGTTTAGCTTTCTCTACCGTCTCTGACTAAACATAATTAAAACCACTGGCAGCCATTTTGTGCTATTGTTTATAAGGTAGGCTAGATGGACTCATAACCTTTCAGTGTTCAGAGAGAAAAAACTCAATGTCATACTAATATTATGATATACTGCACCCACATGACACTTCCGTGATCTACATTTCAGTACAACATATAGTATGACAAAGTATTTTTTTTAAAGTATGCACTCACATTCTCTAGATAAGAGCGTCTGCTAAATTACTAGAAGGTAAAAATGTGTGTGTTTACCATTTACCGAGGCTGGTTTTGTACTCACCGTCAGCAGAAGACAGGACACCTTCGCCATTTATGACCGTTCCTCTTGATATCCTTTGGGTAAGTGTCAAGAACTCAAATGTGGCAGAGGTACTTGAGACATTTGGTACAGGCAGCATGTGAGGGACGGCCCACTATCCCTCCAGGCTCACTGAGCATCTGACACAGTCGTTTCCCCCCCTTTGTCCTAGACATGTGTCCTCACCAAGTATGTGTGTGCGTGAGAAAGAGAGATTGTGTATGTGTGAGAGTGTGTGAGTGTAGGTGTTTATACTTTGTTTAGTATATACGTGTGTGCATGTGTGTTTGTGTGTGCATGCATATGTTCGTGTGTGTGTGTATAGGTGTGCCACTAATAACCTGTTGCTGCTATGTGACACATCTCAGGTCCCCAGGGCTTTAGTGAGGGGCGTAGTTTGCGAGGTCAGAGTAAGACCCTCTCTCCCTCTCTGCCGGTCTCAGGTTCTCATATTTTATTGATGCTCGTCCTACAGGGCGAGATGACTCATCCTCGGCACTACCCAGATTTCTAGGGTTATGTCTAAATCAGAAAGGATTTTATAGGCCTGCAGACAATACAGATGCTGTTGTTGGAATTTTGTATTGTGTTCAAGGTTTAGGTCAATCAAGTGTAGTAGGTTGAGTGTCCAGGTTTAATCAGAATTGCAGATGGCAGAGGGTTGGAGCAGTGCACATTATAAACACAATTCTAACAAATATTATCCCAGCCTATCCCTCTCCTCATGCCCCAACCCTTTGCAACGCAAGAATTTCTCAGAACACAACCCAGTAATCTGCTTTGCGTCCTGGGGGTGTGAGAAGATGCCAGAATTTATGACAAAGTGCTCTATGCTCTAGGCATAGAGAGATGTTTCATTTATTTTTTTGCTATGGTTGACTGACAATACTAAGATGGCTAGATGACAAGACCACACTTGTTAGAATCTCCATTGGCACTACATCTGAAAGAGACAAACACATTTTTCTCCAGGAGCACTTGTCGGATAAGGTATCCATTTACACCTGACCACCTTCTTAGTGTATTGATAGTGTGGGAATCAATGGATTAATCCAAATGCTACTCATGAAGTTTACTTTGACGTCTCTTAGGCAAAGAGTCATTTGGCGAGAGGTACTCAACACATTCCTCCCTGCTAAATTCCCCAAAACCTTCCTTCTTGTTTTTCCATGTAAGAGAGAGTAAAAGTACCTGTCTGGCACAACCAGTTACTATCTCATTCTAATCATCAGCTCCACTAGTGCCCCTGGGCTTTAAAACATACCAGTGATTAACAAATCTATTTTCCACCCAACCTCAACTCCAGGAAGAGACTCCTGAAGGTTGAATGCAAACTGAAAATTAGTTGGTTCTCTGGATAGCTCTTTTTGTTTTTGAATGTATTTGTATTTATTATGGATCCCCATTAGTTCCTGCCAAAGCAGTAGTTACTCTTCCTGGGGTCCAGCAAAATGAAGGCAGTTTATACCATTTTAAAACATTACAATACATTCACAGATTTCACAACACACTGTGTGCCCTCAGGCCCCTACTCCACCACTACCACATATCTACAGTACTATATCCATTTGTATGTATAGTGCGTATTCTATCGTATCTGTCTGTGTGTATGCATGTGTCTGTGCCAATGTTTGTGTTGCTTCACAGTCCCAGTCTGTTTTTAAAAAATCTAAATTTCCTGCTTGCATCAGTTACTTGATGTGGAATAGAGTTCCATGTAGTCATGTCTCTATGTAATATTGTGTGCCTCCCATAGTCTGTTCTGGACTTGGGGACTGTGAAGAGAACTCTTGTGGCATGTCACGTACAGTGGGGAGAACAAGTATTTGATACACTGCCGATTTCGCAGGTTTTCCTACTTACAAAGCATGTAGAGGTCTGTAATTTTTATCATAGGTACACTTCAACTGTGAGAGACGGAATCTAAAACAAAAATCTAGAAAATCACATTGTATGATTTTAAGTAATTAATTAGCATTTTATTGCATGACATAAGTATTTGATACATCAGAAAAGCAGAACTTAATATTTGGTACAGAAACCTTTGTTACAGGTTCTCATATTTTATTGATGCTCGTCCTACAGGGCGAGATGACTCATCCTCGGCACTACCCAGATTTCTAGGGTTATGTCTAAATCAGAAAGGATTTTATAGGCCTGCAGACAATACAGATGCTGTTGTTGGAATTTTGTATTGTGTTCAAGGTTTAGGTCAATCAAGTGTAGTAGGTTGAGTGTCCAGGTTTAATCAGAATTGCAGATGGCAGAGGGTTGGAGCAGTGCACATTATAAACACAATTCTAACAAATATTATCCCAGCCTATCCCTCTCCTCATGCCCCAACCCTTTGCAACGCAAGAATTTCTCAAGAACACAACCCAGTAATCTGCTTTGCGTCCTGGGGGTGTGAGAAGATGCCAGAATTTATGACAAAGTGCTCTATGCTCTAGGCATAGAGAGATGTTTCATTTATTTTTTTGCTATGGTTGACTGACAATACTAAGATGGCTAGATGACAAGACCACACTTGTTAGAATCTCCATTGGCACTACATCTGAAAGAGACAAACACATTTTTCTCCAGGAGCACTTGTCGGATAAGGTATCCATTTACACCTGACCACCTTCTTAGTGTCTTGATAGTGTGGGAATCAATGGATTAATCCAAATGCTACTCATGAAGTTTACTTTGACGTCTCTTAGGCAAAGAGTCATTTGGCGAGAGGTACTCAACACATTCCTCCCTGCTAAATTCCCCCAAAACCTTCCTTCTTGTTTTTCCATGTAAGAGAGAGTAAAAGTACCTGTCTGGCACAACCAGTTACTATCTCATTCTAATCATCAGCTCCACTAGTGCCCCTGGGCTTTAAAACATACCAGTGATTAACAAATCTATTTTCCACCCAACCTCAACTCCAGGAAGAGACTCCTGAAGGTTGAATGCAAACTGAAAATTAGTTGGTTCTCTGGATAGCTCTTTTTGTTTTTGAATGTATTTGTATTTATTATGGATCCCCATTAGCTGCTGCCAAAGCAGTAGTTACTCTTCCTGGGGTCCAGCAAAATGAAGGCAGTTTATACCATTTTAAAACATTACAATACATTCACAGATTTCACAACACACTGTGTGCCCTCAGGCCCCTACTCCACCACTACCACATATCTACAGTACTATATCCATTTGTATGTATAGTGCGTATGTTATCGTATCTGTCTGTGTGTATGCATGTGTCTGTGCCAATGTTTGTGTTGCTTCACAGTCCTAGTCTGTTTTTAAAAAATCTAAATTTCCTGCTTGCATCAGTTACTTGATGTGGAATAGAGTTCCATGTAGTCATGTCTCTATGTAATATTGTGTGCCTCCCATAGTCTGTTCTGGACTTGGGGACTGTGAAGAGAACTCTTGTGGCATGTCACGTACAGTGGGGAGAACAAGTATTTGATACACTGCCGATTTCGCAGGTTTTCCTACTTACAAAGCATGTAGAGGTCTGTAATTTTTATCATAGGTACACTTCAACTGTGAGAGACGGAATCTAAAACAAAAATCTAGAAAATCACATTGTATGATTTTAAGTAATTAATTAGCATTTTATTGCATGACATAAGTATTTGATACATCAGAAAAGCAGAACTTAATATTTGGTACAGAAACCTTTGTTACAGGTTCTCATATTTTATTGATGCTCGTCCTACAGGGCGAGATGACTCATCCTCGGCACTACCCAGATTTCTAGGGTTATGTCTAAATCAGAAAGGATTTTATAGGCCTGCAGACAATACAGATGCTGTTGTTGGAATTTTGTATTGTGTTCAAGGTTTAGGTCAATCAAGTGTAGTAGGTTGAGTGTCCAGGTTTAATCAGAATTGCAGATGGCAGAGGGTTGGAGCAGTGCACATTATAAACACAATTCTAACAAATATTATCCCAGCCTATCCCTCTCCTCATGCCCCAACCCTTTGCAACGCAAGAATTTCTCAGAACACAACCCAGTAATCTGCTTTGCGTCCTGGGGGTGTGAGAAGATGCCAGAATTTATGACAAAGTGCTCTATGCTCTAGGCATAGAGAGATGTTTCATTTATTTTTTTGCTATGGTTGACTGACAATACTAAGATGGCTAGATGACAAGACCACACTTGTTAGAATCTCCATTGGCACTACATCTGAAAGAGACAAACACATTTTTCTCCAGGAGCACTTGTCGGATAAGGTATCCATTTACACCTGACCACCTTCTTAGTGTCTTGATAGTGTGGGAATCAATGGATTAATCCAAATGCTACTCATGAAGTTTACTTTGACGTCTCTTAGGCAAAGAGTCATTTGGCGAGAGGTACTCAACACATTCCTCCCTGCTAAATTCCCCCAAAACCTTCCTTCTTGTTTTTCCATGTAAGAGAGAGTAAAAGTACCTGTCTGGCACAACCAGTTACTATCTCATTCTAATCATCAGCTCCACTAGTGCCCCTGGGCTTTAAAACATACCAGTGATTAACAAATCTATTTTCCACCCAACCTCAACTCCAGGAAGAGACTCCTGAAGGTTGAATGCAAACTGAAAATTAGTTGGTTCTCTGGATAGCTCTTTTTGTTTTTGAATGTATTTGTATTTATTATGGATCCCCATTAGTTCCAGCCAAAGCAGCAGCTACTCTTCCTGGGGTCCAGCAAAATGAAGGCAGTTTATACCATTTTAAAACATTACAATACATTCACAGATTTCACAACACACTGTGTGCCCTCAGGCCCCTACTCCACCACTACCACATATCTACAGTACTATATCCATTTGTATGTATAGTGCGTATGTTATCGTATCTGTCTGTGTGTATGCATGTGTCTGTGCCAATGTTTGTGTTGCTTCACAGTCCCAGTCTGTTTTTAAAAAATCTAAATTTCCTGCTTGCATCAGTTACTTGATGTGGAATAGAGTTCCATGTAGTCATGTCTCTATGTAATATTGTGTGCCTCCCATAGTCTGTTCTGGACTTGGGGACTGTGAAGAGAACTCTTGTGGCATGTCACGTACAGTGGGGAGAACAAGTATTTGATACACTGCCGATTTCGCAGGTTTTCCTACTTACAAAGCATGTAGAGGTCTGTAATTTTTATCATAGGTACACTTCAACTGTGAGAGACGGAATCTAAAACAAAAATCTAGAAAATCACATTGTATGATTTTAAGTAATTAATTAGCATTTTATTGCATGACATAAGTATTTGATACATCAGAAAAGCAGAACTTAATATTTGGTACAGAAACCTTTGTTTGCAATTACAGAGATCATATGTTTCCTGTAGTTCTTGACCAGGTTTGCACACACTGCAGCAGGGATTTTGGCCCACTCCTCCATACAGACCTTCTCTTGATCCTTCAGGTTTCGGGGCTGTCGCTGGGCAATACGGACTTTCAGCTCCCTCCAAAGATTTTCTATTGGGTTCAGGTCTAGAGACTGGCTAGGCCACTCCAAGACCTTGAGATGCTTCTTGCGGAGCCACTCCTTAGTTGCCCTGGCTGTGTGTTTCGGTTGCCCTGGCTGTTTTGTTGTCATGCTGGAAGACCCAGTCATGACCCATCTTCAATGCTCTTACTGAGGGAACGAGGTTGTTGGACAAGATCTTGCGATACACGGCCCCATCCATCCTCCCCTCAATACGGTGCAGTCGTCCTGTTCCCTTTGCAGAAAAGCATCCCCAAAGAATGATGTTTCCACCTCCATGCTTCACGGTTGGGATGGGGTTGTAATCATCCTTCTTCTTCCTCCAAACACGGTGAGTGGAGTTTAGACCAAAAAGCTCTATTTTTGTCTCATCAGACCACATGACCTTCTCCCATTCCTCCTCTGGATCATCCAGATGGTCATTGGCAAACTTCAGACGGGCCTGGACATGCGCTGGCTTGAGCAGGGGGACCTTGCGTGCGCTGCAGGATTTTAATCCATGACGGCGTAGTCTGTTACTAATGGTTTTCTTTGAGACTGTGGTCCCAGCTCTCTTCAGGTCATTGACCAGGTCCTGCCGTGTAGTTCTGGGCTGAACCCTCACCTTCCTCATGATCATTGATCCCCCTCGAGGTGAGATCTTGCATGGAGCCCCAGACCGAGGGTGATTGACCGTCATCTTGAACTTCTTCCATTTTCTAATAATTGCGCCAACAGTTATTGCTTTCTCACCAAGCTGCTTGCCTATTGTCCTGTAGCCCATCCCCAGCCTTGTGCAGGTCTACAATTCTAACCCTGATGTCCTTACACAGCTCTCCATTGTGGAGAGGTTGGAGTCTGTTTGATTGAGTGTGTGGACAGGTGTATTTTATACAGGTAACGAGTTCAAACAGGTGCAGTTAATACAGGTAATGAGTGGAGAACAGGGGGGCTTCTTAAAGAACAACTAACAGGTCTGTGAGAGCCGGAATTCTTACTGGTTGGTAGGTGATCAAATACTTATGTCATGCAATAAAATGCTATTGAATTACTTAAAATCATACAATGTGATTTTCTGGATTTTTGTTTTAGATTCCGTCTCTCACAGTTGAAGTGTACCTATGATAAAAACTACAGACCTCTACATGCTTTGTAAGTAGGAAAACCTGCAAAATCGGCAGTGTATCAAAAACTTGTTCTCCCCACTGTAGGGTATGCATGGGTGTCCGAGCTGTGCGGCAGTAGTTTAGACAGACAGCTCTGCGCATTCAACATGTCAATACCTCTCATAAAAAAAAGTTGTGAAAAAAAGCACTTTCAGCCAGGAGAGATTGACATCCATATTATTAATATTAGCTCTCTATGTACATCCAAGGGCCAGCCGTGCTGCCCTGTTCTGAGCCAATTTTTCAATGCCTTGTTGATAGTGTTGTTAAGAAGGCAGAGCATCACTTTATTATAGACATACTTCTCCCCATCTTAGCTACTTCTGCATCAATATGTTTTGACCATGACAGTTTACAATCTAGTGTTACTCCAAGCAGTTTAGTCATCTCAACTCGCTCAATTTCCACTTTATTTATTACAAGATTTAGTTGAGGTTTTGGGTTTGGTGAGTGTTTTGCTCCAAATACAAATGCTTTTAGTTTTAGAAATATTTAGGACTAACTTATTCCTTGCCACCCGCTCTGAAACTATCTGCAGCTCTTTGTTGAGTGTTGCAGTCATTTCAATCACTGTAGTAGCTGACGTGTATTGTGTTGAGTCATCCGCATACATAGACACTCCGGCTTTATTCAAATTCATTGGCATAATGTTAGTAAAAACTGAATAAAGCAAGGGGCCTAAACCGCTACCCTGGGTAATTCCTGATTCTATCTGGATTATATTTGATAGGCTTCCATTAAATAACACCCTCTGTGTTCTGGTAGACAAGTAACTCTTTATCCACATTATAGAAGGGGGTGTAAAGCAATAACACATATGTTTTTCCAGCAGCAGACTATGATCAACAATATCAAAAGCTGCACTGAAGTCTAACAAGAAAGCCCCCACAATAATTGTTTCATCAATTTCTCTCAGCCAATCATCAGTCATTTGTGTAAGTGCTATGCTTGTTGAGTGTCCTTCCCAATTCTGTTGTCAATTTGTTTACTGAAAAAATAGCATTTTATCTGGTCAGATGTTTACTAAGGGTTGGTAACATTATTGAATAATTCTATTCATAATTGTACTCTTGATCTTGACTCAGAAAAAGAGAGAGAGAAATTGTACACATACGCCAGGTTTTTCTACAGTCGAAAAAGGACCATCTTAAAAACAGAAAGCAGATGCACACTCGCAAACTTAGCATGAGGACTCCCATACCCATGCAATCATCACACGCATGCATGCATGCACACACGCACACACAAACAGGCACACCATTCCGGCTTGTTGATAGACTCTTAAACCTGTAGAGCTGCGTAAAACCCACTTTGGTTGTAGCGTTCAACACTCATCTCAGGAGGATACAGGGAGGAAAGACGGTCTGTTTGTACACACAACTCTTGTTTCATGCATAGATAAGCCTACAACTGGGTTTCCAAAGTCGGTCCTGGGTTTTGGGTTTTAGCCCTAGCACCACACAGCTGATTCAAATAACTAACTCATCATCGAGCTTTAATTATTTGAACCAACTGTGTAGTGCTAAGGCAAAACCCAAAACCCAGACCGAGTTTGGGAAACCTTGTTGCAGGAACAAGTTTGGGAAACCCTGGCCCACAATGCAATCTGAAATATCCGGGAGAACACTGGAAACGATGCACTTCATTGCAGAATTATCAAAGCAATATAGAGGCCTTTACCAAGGTGTTGTTCTGGTGAGGTGTTGAACTGGTGAATTCCTAACTCAGGCCTATTTACTTGGGAGAATGCCACACTGGGTTGTTTCTTTTAATGTTGAAATACCACTCTTTGATCTTGCTCACCCTCTTTCTCACCCTCTCAAGTTCAAAGGAAATGGGTGTGATTAAGGTGTGCTGAGCTGGAGGTAATAGTAATAGCAGAAACCAAATCAGAAAATCCAGTCTACATGTAGTGTGAGTGACTGATGTATTATGTTGCTACATTTTGGATCCCTTTCAACTGTCACATGAAGGGAGGTACAGTAAATTACTTGACTGAGAACAAATGAAACCAAACTGCTTAAGACTACCACTAAATGAACCCAATCATGCAGCAAAGAGACTCATCATGTATCCGTGTGTTAGAATTAAAATCAAATCAAATTTTATCAGTCACATGCGCCGAATACAACAGGTGTAGATCTTACAGTGAACTGCTTACTGACGAGCCCCTAGCCAACAATGCAGTTAAAAAATTAAAAAAGGAAAAGAATAAGAAAAAAAAGTAACAAGTAATTAAAGAGGAGCAGTAAAACAACAATAGCAAGCCTATATAGAAGGGGGTACCGGTACAGAGTCAATGTGCGGGGGCACCGGTTAATTGAGGTAATATGTACATGTGGGTAGAGTTATTAAAGTGACAAAGCATAGATGATAACAACAGAGAGTAGCAGCGGTGTAAAAGGGAGGAGGGGGGGGCAATGCAAATAGTCTAGGTAGCTATTTGATTATGTGTTCAGGAGTCTTGGCACTCTGGTACCGCTTGCCATGCGGTATCAGAGAGAACAGCCTATGACTAGGGTGGCATGAGTCTTTGATAGATTTTAGAGCCTTCCTCTGACACCACCTGATATAGAGGTCCTGGATGGCAGGGAGCTTAGCCCCAGTGATGTACTAGGTCATTTGCACTGCCCTCTGTAGTGCCTTGCGGTCGGAGGATGAGCAGTTGCCATAGCAGACAGTGATGATACCTTTCAGGATGCTCTCGATGGTGCAGCTGTAGAAACTTTTGAGGATCTGAGGACCCATGCCAAATCTTTTTAGTCTCCTGAGGGGTAAAAGGTTTTGTCGTGGCCTCTTCACGACTGTAATGGTGTGCTTGGACCATGTTAGTTTGTTGGTGATGTGGACATCCAAGGAACTTGAAGCTCTCAACCTGCTCCACTGCAGCCCTGTCGATGAGAATGGGGACGTGCACAGTCCTATTTTTCCTGTATTCCACAATCATCTCATTTGTCTCGATCACATTGAGGGAGATGGTGTTATCCTGGTACCACACTGCCAGGTCTCTGACCTCCTCCCTGTAGGCTTTCTCGTCGTTGTCGGTGATCAGGCCTCCCACTGTTGTGTCATCGGCAAACTTAATGATAGTGTTGGAGTCGTTCCTGGCCGTGCGGTCATTAGTGAACAGGGAGTACAGGTGGGGGCTGAGCACGCACCCCTGAAGGGCCCCTGTGTTGAGGATCAGTGCGGCGGATGTGTTGTTACCTACCCTTACCACCAGGGGGTGGCCTGTCAGGAAGTCCAGGATCCAGTTGCAAAGGGAAGTGTTTATTCCCAGGGCCCTTAGCTTATTGATGAGCTTCAAGGGCACTGTGGTGTTGAACACTGAGCTGTAGTCAATGAACAGCATTCTCACATACAGTTGAAGTTGGATGTTTACATACACCTTAGCATTTAAACTCAGTTTTTCACAATTCCTGACATTTAATCCTGGTACAAATTCTCGGTAATAACAGTAGAGAGAATGATTTATTTCAGCATTTATTTCTTTCCTCACATTCCCAGGGGGTCAGAAGTTTGCATACACTCAATTAATATTTTGGCAGGATTGCCTTTAAATTGTTTAACTTGGGTCAAATGTTTCGGGTAGCCTTTCACAAGCTTCCCACGACAAGCTTCCCATTCCTCCTAACAGAGCTGGTGTAACTGAGTCAGATTAGTAAGCCTCCTTGCTAGCATACGCTTTTTCAGTTCTACCCACAAATTTTCTATGGGATTGAGGTCAGGGCTTTGTGATGGCCACTCCAATACCTTGATTTTGTTGTCCTTAAGTCATTTTGCCACAACTTTGGATGTATGCTTGGGGTCATTGTCCATTTGGAAGACCCATTTGCGACCAAGCTTTAACTTCCTGACTGATGTCTTGAGATGTTGCTTCAATATATCCATGTAAATTTCCATCTATTTTGAAGTGCACCCGTCCCTACTTCAGCAAAGCACCCCCTCAACATGATGCTGCCACCCCCATGCTTCACGGTTTGGATGGTGTTCTTCGACTTGCAAGCATCCCCCTTTTTCCTCCAAACATAACGATGACCATTATGGCCAAACAGTTCTATTTTTGTTTCATCAGCCAGAGGACATTTCTCCAAAAAGTAAATTCCTTGTCCCTATGTGCAGTTCCAAACCGTAGTCTGGCTTTTTTATGGCGGTTTTGGAGCAGTAGCTTCTTCCTTGCTGATCTGCCTTTCAGGTTATGTTGATATAGGACTCGTTTTACTGTGGATATAGATGCTTTTGTACCTGTTTCCTCCAGCATCTTCACAAGGTCCTTTGCTGTTGTTCTGGGATTGATTTGCACTTTTCGCACCAAAGTACGTTCATCTCTAGGAGACAGAATGCTTCTCCTTCCTGAGCTCGTGTATTATTGTTTGTACAGATGAACGTGGCACCTTCAGGCGTTTGGAAATTGTTCGCAAGGATTAACCAGACTTGTGGAGGTCTACAATTTGTTTCTGAGGTCTTGGTTGATTTCTTTTGATTTTCCCATGATGTCAAGCAAAGAGGCACTGAGTTTGAAGGTAGGCCTTGACATACATCCACAGGTACACCTCCAATTGACTCAAATTATGTCAATTTGCCTATCAGAAGCTTCTAAAGCCATAACATAATTTTCTGGAAATTTCCAAGCTGTTTAAAGTCACAGTCAACTTAGTGTATGTAAAATTCTGACCTGCTGGAATTTTGATACAGTGAAATAATATTTCTGTAAACAATTGTTGGAAAAATTACTTGTTGGAAAAATTACTAAAGAAATTTGTGGAGTGGTTGAAAAAGGAGTTTAAACTTCTTGTTAATTCAACCGCGTTGTCAGATTTCAAAAAGGCTTTATCTGAGGACAGTGCCCCACACCAAAATACTTTTCTAAACCAGATCAGGCGTCACAAATGTAACAAATAACGCTAAAATAAATAACTTACCTTTTGAAGATCTTCCTCTGTTTGCAATCCCAAGGGTCCCAGCTACACATGAAATTTGTTGTTTTTTTGTTCGATAAAGTCCTTCTTTATATCCCAAAAATATCTGTTTAGTTGGCGCGCTTGATTCAGTTATTCAGTCGTTCAACATGCATACAAACGAATCCAAACTGTTACCAGTAAAGTTCGTCCAAACGATGTGTCTAATTAATCCTCAGGTACTCTAATATCTAAATAAATGATAAAATTTAAGACGGAGAATGGTATGTTCAATAGGGAAGATAAATAACGAAGAGCGCGCACCTCATTCACGTACGGAACAACGGTCCACTCATGTCTGTGGTGACTATTCCCTGTCAATCAACCCCCCTTCACATTAGAGTCACCAGACAAAGTTCTATTGACTGCTGACATCTCGTGGAAGGCGTTGGAAGTGAAAACTCATCCATATCTCGCTGTAATTTCAGTGAGACCTTGGTTGAGAATCTGCCACCTCCAGAAAAAACCCAGGAAGTGGAATTTCTCAGGTTTTTGCCTTCTATATGAGTTCTGTTATACTCACAGACATAATTCAAACAGTTTTAGAAACTTCAGAGTGTTTTCTATCCAATACTAATAATACTATGCAAATATTAGAAACTATGACTGAGGAGCAGGCTGTTTGATATGGGCACCTTTCATCCAAGCTACTCAATACTGCCCCTGCAGCCATAAAAAGTTAAGCTTTTAAATGATGTTGGACACTTGTATGTTCATGATTGTTTAACATTACAATCTGTCATTTGAATTTCATGCGGCCAGAGGATAATGACTCCAACCTAAGTGTATGTAAACTTCTGACTTCAACTGTAGGTGTTCCTTTTGTCCAGGTGGCAGCGGACAGTGTTGAGTGCAATAGAGATTACATCATCTGTTGGGGCAGTATGCAAATTTGAGTGCGTCTAGGGTTTCTGGGATGATGGTGTTGATGAGAGCCATGACCAGCCTTTGAAAGCACTTCATGGCTACAGATGTGAGTGCTACGGGTCAATAGTCATTTAGACAGGTTACCTTGGTGTTCTTGGGCACAGACTACAGATTACAGACTCGGACAAGGAGAGGATGAAAATGTCAGTGAAGACACTTGCCAGTTGGTTAGCGCATGCTCGCAGTACACATCCTGGTAGTAAGTCTGGCCCTACGGTCTTGTGAATTTTTACCTGTTTAAAGGTCTTACTCACATCCGCTGCGGATAGTGTCACGCCCTGGTCAAAGTATTTTGTGTTCATCTTTATGTATTTGGTCAGGCCAGGGTGTGGCATGGGGTTTTTGTAATTGTGGTGTGTTTGTCTTGGGGTTTTGGTGGTGGTATTGGGATTGTAGCTTAGTGGGTTGTCTAGCAAAGTCTATGGCTGTCTGGAGTGGTTCTCAATCAGAGGCAGATGCTTATCGTTGTCTCTGATTGGGAACCATATTTAGGCAGCCATATTCTTTGAGTTTGTCGTGGGTGATTGTCCTTAGTGTCCTATGTGTACTCGTTGTTAGTTTGCACCAGATAGGCTGTTTCGGTTTCGTTTATTGTTTTTTTTGTAAGTTCGTGTTTTCTTTGTTATATTAAACATGGATCGCAATCGACACGCTGCAGTTTGGTCCGACTCTCTTTCATCACCACTAGAAAACCGTTACAGAATCACCCACCACCAACGGACCAAGCGGCGTGTCAACAGGCAGGAGCAGCCGAAAAAAGAGGTTGCACCACCTGGAGTTATGGACATGGGAGGAGGAATTGGACGGTAAAGGACCCTGGAATGAGCCTGGAGATTATTGTCGCCCCAAAGCCGAGCTGGAGGCAGCAAAAGCAGAGAGGCGGCATTATGAGGAGCTAGCACGGCAGAGCGGATGGAAGCCCGAGAGTCAGCCCCAAAAATTTCTTGGGGGGCTTACAGGGAGTATGGCTATGCCAGGTAGGAGACCTGCGCAAACTCCCTGTGCTTACCGGGGGCTGGAGAGACCGGGCAGGCACCGTGTTATGCTGTGGAGCGCACGGTGTCTCCAGTGCGGGTGCACAGCCCGGTTCGGTATATTCCAGCTCCTCGTATCGGCCGGGCTAGAGGGGCATCGAGCCAGGTAAGGTTGGGCAGGCTCGGTGCTCAAGAGCTCCAGTGCGCCTGCACGGTCCGGTCTATCCAGTACCACCTCCACACCCCAGCCCTCCGGTAGCAGCTCCCCGCACCAGGCTTCCTGTGCGTGTCCTCGATCCAGTACCACCAGTTCCAGCACCACGCACCAGGCCTTCAGTGTGCCTCGCCTGTTCAGCGCAGCCAGCGCTTTTCTCCTCTCCTGCGCTGCTGGAGTCTCCCGCCTGTTTAACGCAGCCAGAGCCTTCCTCCTCTACAGCGCTGCCGGAGCCTCCCGCCTGTTCAGCGCAGCCAGAGCCTTTCTCCTCTACAGCGCTGTCGGAGCCTCCCGCCTGTTCAGCGCAGCCAGAGCCTTCCTCCTCTACAGCGCTGCCGGAGTCTTCCGCCTGTTTAGCGCAGCCAGAGCCTTCCTCCGACACAGCGCTGCAGGAGTCTCCCGCCTGTTCAGCGCAGCCAGAGCTGCCAGTCTGCATGGAGCAGTCAGAGCTGTCAGTCTGCATGGAGCAGTCAGAGCTGTCAGTCTGCATGGAGCAGCCAGAGCTGTCAGTCTACATGAAGCAGCCCGAGCTGCCAGTCTGCATGAAGCAGCCAGTCTACATGGAGCAGCCAGAGCTGTCAGTCTGCATGGAGCAGCCAGAGCTGTCAGTCCGCATGGAGCAGCCAGAGCTGTCAGTCTACATGAAGCAGCCCGAGCTGCCAGTCTGCATGAAGCAGCCAGTCTACATAGAGCAGCCAGAGCTGCCAGTCTGCATGAAGCAGCCAGAGCTGTCAGTCTGCATGGAGCAGTCAGAGCTGTCAGTCTGCATGGAGGAGCCAGAGCTGTCAGTCTACATGAAGCAGCCCGAGCTGCCAGTCTGCATGAAGCAGTCAGTCTACATGGAGCAGCCAGAGCTGTCAGTCCGCATGGAGCAGCCAGAGCTGTCAGTCTACATGAAGCAGCCCGAGCTGCCAGTCTGCATGAAGCAGCCAGTCTACATGGAGCAGCCAGAGCTGTCAGTCTGCATGAAGCAGCCAGAGCTGTCAGTCTGCATGGAGCAGCCAGTCTGCATGGAGCAGCCAGTCTGCACGGAGCTGTCAGTCTGCACGGAGCTGTCAGTCTGCACGGAGCTGTCAGTCTGTAAGGAGCTGCCAGTCTGCAAGGAGCTGCCAGTCTGCAAGGAGCTGCCAGTCAGCACGGAGCCGCCAGAGCGGTCAGTCTGTAAGAAGCCGCCAGAGCTGTCAGCCTATATGGAGCAGCTAGTGCCGCCAGTCTGCCCAGCGCCGCCAGTGCCCCCGTCTGCCCAGCATCGCCAGTCTGCCCAGCGCCATCAGTCTGCCCAGCATCGCCAGTCTGCCCAGCATCGCCAGTCTGCCCAGCATCGCCAGTCTGCCCAGCATCGCCAGTCTGCCCAGCACCGCCAGTCTGCCCAGCGTCGTCAGTCTGCCCAGCGTCGTCAGTCTGCCCAGCACCGCCAGTCTGCCCAGCGTCGCCAGTCTGCCCAGCGTCGCCAGTCTGCCCGGCGCCGCCAGTCTGCCCGGCGCCGCCAGTCTGCCCGGCGCCGCCGGTCTGCCCAGCATCGCCAGTCTGCCAGACTCTTCCAGATCTGCCAGTCAGCCAGACTCTTCCAGATCTGCCAGTCAACCAGACTCTTCCAGATCTGCCAGTCAACCAGACTCTTCCAGATCTGCCAGTCAACCAGACTCTTCCAGATCTGCCAGTCAACCAGACTCTTCCAGATCTGCCAGTCAACCAGACTCTTCCAGATCTGCCAGTCAACCAGACTCTTCCAGATCTGCCAGTCAACCAGACTCTTCCAGATCTGCCAGTCAACCAGACTCTTCCAGATCTGCCAGTCAACCAGACTCTTCCAGATCTACCAGTCAACCAGACTCTTCCAGATCTGCCAGTCAACCAGACTCTTCCAGATCCGCCAGTCAGCCGGGATCTGCCAGAACTGCCAGTCAGCCAGGATCCGCCAGTCAGCCAGGATCCGCCAGTCAGCCAGGATCCGCCAGTCCATGATCCGCCAGTCAGCCAGGATCCGCCAGTCTTTCAGGATCCGCCAGAAGTGCCAGTCAACCAGGATCCGCCAGTCAGCCAGGATCCGCTAGTCTGCCAGGATCCGCCAGTCTGCCAGGATCCGCCAGTCTGCCAGGATCCGCCAGAACTGCCAGTCTGCCAGGATCCGCCAGTCTGCCAGGATCCGCCAGAACTGCCAGTCGGCCAGGATCTGCCAGTCGGCCAGGATCTGCCAGTCGGCCAGGATCTGCCAGTCAGCCAGGATCTGCCAGTCGGCCAGGATCTGCCAGTCGGCCAGGATCTGCCAGTCGGCCAGGATCTGCCAGTCGGCCAGGATCCGCCAGTCTGCCAGGATCAGTTAGATCCGCCAGTCTGCCAGGATCCGCCAGTCTGCCAGGATCCGCCAGTCTGCCAGGATCCGCCAGTCTGCCAGGATCCGCCAGTCAGCCAGGATCCGCCAGTCAGCCAGGATCCGCCAGTCTCCCAGGACCCACCAGTCAGCCAGGATCCGCCAGAAGTGCCAGTCAGCCAGGATCTGCCGGAACCACCAGCCAGCCAGGATCTGGTAGATCCATCAACCTGCCTGAGCTTCCTCTCACTCCTGAGCTTCCTCTCACTCCTGAGCTTCCTCTCACTCCTGAGCTTCCTCTCACTCCTGAGCTTTCTCTCACTCCCGAGCTTCCCTCAGTCCCGAGCTGCCTCAGTCCCGAGCTGTCCTTCAGTCCCGATCTGCTCCTCAGTCCAGTGGGGTTCTGGGTGAGGACTACTAGGCCATGGTCGGCGGCGAGGGTGGACTATCCAGGGACGAAGGGAGAGGGGACTAAGACATTAAATGAGTGGGGTCCACGTCCCGCGCCCGAGCCGCCACCATGGACAGACGCCCACCCGGACCCTCCCTATTGTTTTGAGGTGCGTTGGGAGTCCGCACCTTAGGGGGGTTCTGTCACGCCCTGGTCAAAGTATTTTGTGTTCATCTTTATGTATTTGGTCAGGCCAGGGTGTGGCATGGGGTTTTTGTAATTGTGGTGTGTTTGTCTTGGGGTTTTGGTGGTGGTATTGGGATTGTAGCTTAGTGGGTTGTCTAGCAAAGTCTATGGCTGTCTGGAGTGGTTCTCAATCAGAGGCAGATGCTTATCGTTGTCTCTGATTGGGAACCATATTTAGGCAGCCATATTCTTTGAGTTTGTCGTGGGTGATTGTCCTTAGTGTCCTATGTGTACTCGTTGTTAGTTTGCACCAGATAGGCTGTTTCCATTGTTTTTTTTGTAAGTTCGTGTTTTCTTTGTTATATTAAACATGGATCGCAATCGACACGCTGCAGTTTGGTCCGACTCTCTTTCATCACCACTAGAAAACCGTTACAGATAGCGTGATCACACAGTCTTCTGGAACAGCTGGTGCTCTCATGCATGTTTCAGTGCCATTTGCCTCGAAGCGAGCATAGAAGTAGTTTAGTCTGGTAGGCTCATGCAACTGGGCAGCTCTCGGCTGTGCTTCCCTTTGTAATAGTTTGCAAGCCCTACCACATCCGACAACCGTCAGAGCCGGTGTAGTACGATTCAATCTTAGTCCTGTATTGACGCTTTGCCTGTTTGATGGTTCGTCGGAGGGCACAGCAGGATTTCTTATAAGCTTCCGGGTTAGAGTCCCGCTCTTTGAAAGCGGCAGCTCTAGACTTTAGCTCAGTGCAGATGTTGCCTGTAATCCATGGCTTCTGTTTGCGCTAAATACAGTAAGTCCGGTCACTGTGGGGATGACGTCATCGATGCACTTTTTGATGAAGCCAATGACTGATGTGGTGTACTCCTCAATGCTATTTGAGGAATCCCAGAACATATTCCAGTCCTTGCTAGCAAAACAGTCCTGTAGCTTAGCATCTGCTTCATCTAACCTCTTTTTCATTGATCTAGTCACTGGTGCTTCTTGCTTAAATTTTAGCTTGTAGGCAGGAATCAGGAGGATAGAATTATGGTCAGATTTGCCAAATGGAGGACGAGGGAGAGCTTTGTATGCATCTGTGAGTGGAGTAAAGGTGGCCCAGAGTTTTTTCCCATCTGGTTGCACATTTAACATGCTAATAGAAATTTGGTAAAACGGATTTAAGTTTCCCTGGATTAAAGTCCCTGGCAAATGTTTTATTTATTTGATTTATTTCACACTTATTTAATCAGGTAGGCTAGTTGAGAACAAGTTCTCATTTGCAACTGCGACCTGGCCAAGATAAAGCAAAGCAGTTCGACACATACAACAACATAGAGTTACACATGGAATAAACAAACACAATCAATCAATACAGTAGAAAAATCTATATACAGCATGTGCAAATGAGGTAGGGTGAGAGAAGTAAGGCAATAAATATGTCATGGTGGCAAAGTAATTATAATATAGCAATTAAACACTGGAATGGTAGGATGTGCAGAAGATGAATGTGCAAGTTGAGATACTGGGGTGCAAAGGAGCAAGATAAATACATACGTACAGTATGGGGATGAGGTAGGTAGATAGATGGGCTTTTAACAGATGAGTTATGTACAGGTGCAGTGATCCACAGCTGGTGCTTAAAGCTAGTGAGGGAGGTAAGAGTCTCCAGCTTCAGAGATGTTTGCAGTTCGTTCCAGTCATTGGCAGCAGAGAACTGGAAGGAGAGGCGGCCAAAGGAAGAAGGCAAAATCATTCGCAAGGAGATTCCTGCAAAAATAGCGTGTGCTACGGGTGGGTGCTGCTATGGTGACAAGTGAGCTGAGATAAGGCGGGCTTTACCTAGCAAAGACTTGTAGATGACCTGGAGCCAGTGGGTCTGGCGACAAGTATGAAGCGAGGGCCAGCCAACGAGATCAAAAGGTCGCAGTGGTGGGTAGTATATGGGGCTTTGGTGACAGAACAGATGGCACTGTGATAGACTGTATCCAATTTGTTGAGTAGAGTGTTGGGGGCTATTTTGTAAATTACATTGCCGAAGTCGAGGATCGGTAGGGTGGTCAGTTTTACGAGGGTATGTTTGGCAGCAAGTGAAGGATGCTTTGTTGCGAAATAGGAAGCCGATTCTAGATTTAATTTTGGATTGGAGATGTTTAATGTGCGTCTGGAAGGAGAGTTTACAATCTAATCAGACACTTAGGTATTTGTAGTTGTCCACATATTCCACACATAAGTCAGAACCGTCCAGAGTTGTGATGCTGGACAGGCGGGCAGGTGCGGGCAGCGATCAGTTGAAGAGCATACATTTAGTTTTACTTGCATTTAAGAGCAGTTGGAGGCCATGGAAGGAGAGTTGTATGGCATTGAAGCTCATCTGGAGGTTAGTTAACACAGTGTCCAACGAAGGGCCAGAGGTATACAGAATGGTATCGTCTGCGTAGAGGTGGATCAAAGAATCACCAGCAGTGAGAGCGACATCATTGATGTATACAGAGAAGAGAGTCGGCCCGAGAATTGAACCCTGTGGCACCCCCATAGAGACTGGCAGAGGTCCAGACAACAGGCCCTGCAATTTGACATAATGAACTCTATCGGAGAAGTAGTTGGTGAACCAAGCGAGGCAATCATTTGAGAAACCAAGGCGGTTGAGTCTGCCAATAAGAATGTTGTGATTGACAGAGTAGAAAGCCTTAGCCAGGATGATGAATATGGCTGCACAGTATCGTCTCTTATCGATGGTGCTTATGATATCGTTTAGGACTTTGAGCGTGGCTGAGGGGCACCCATGACCAGCTCTGAAACCAGATTGCATAGCGGAGAAGGTACAGTGAGATTCGAAATGGTCGGTAATCTGTTTGTTAACTTGGCTTTCAAGGACCTTAGTAAGGCAGGGTAGAATAGATATAGGTCTGTAGAAGTTTGGGTCTAGAGTGTCTCCCCCTTTGAAGAGGGGGATGACCGCGGCAGCTTTCCAATCTATGGGAATCTCAGACGATATGAAAGAGAGGTTGAACAGGCTAGTAATAGGGGTTGCAATTTCTGCAGATAATTGTGGAAAGAGAGGGTCCAGATTGTCTAGCCCGGCTGATTTGTAGGGGTCCAGATTTTGCAGCTCTTTCAGAACATCAGCTATCTGGATTTGGGTGAAGGAGAAGTGGGGGAGGTTTGGGCGAGTTGCTGTGGGGAGCTTAGGGCTGTTGACCGGGGTAGGGTTAGCCAGGTGGAAAGCATGGCCAGCCGTATAGAAATGCTTATTGAAATGTATTGGTAGTGTCAGTGTTTCCTAGCCTCAGTGCAGTGGACTTTACAGTGTCCCAGAACTTTTTAGTTTATACTACAGGAGGCACATTTCTGTTTGAAAAAGCTAGCCTAAGCTTTCCTAACTGCCTGTGTATATTGGTTCTTCACTTCCCTGAAAAGTTGCATATCACGGGAGCTATTCGATGCTAATGTAGAATGCCACAGGATGTTTTGTGCTGGTTAAGGGCAGACAGGTCTGGAGTGAACCAAGGGCTATGTCTATTCCTAGTTCTACATTTTTTTAATGGAACACGCTTATTTAAGATGGTGAGGAAGGCACTTTTAAAGAATATCCAGGCATCCTCTACTGACGGCATGAGGTCAATGTCATTCCAGGATACCCCGGCCAGGTCAATTAGAAAGGCCTGAACGCAGAAGTTTTTTAGTGAGCGTTTGAAAGTGATGAGGGGTGGTCGTTTGACCACAGACCAATTACGGATGCAGGCAATGAGACAGTGATCGCTGAGATCTTGGTTGAAAACAGCAGAGGTGTATTTGGAGGGCGAGTTAGTTAGGATGATATCTATGAGGGTGCCCGTGTTTACGGATTTGTGGTTGTACCTGGTAGGTTCATTGATAATTTGAGTGAGATTGAGGGCATCAATCTTAGATTGTAGGATGGCTGGGGTGTTAAGCATGTCCCAGTTTAGGTTACCTAGCAGCACAAGCTTAGAAGATAGATGGGGGGCAATCAATTCACATATGGTATCCAGGGCACAGCTGGGGGCAGAGGGTGGTCTATAGCAAGCGGCAACGGTGAGAGACTTGTTTCTAGAAAGGTGAATTTTTAGAAGTAGAAGCTCGAATTGTTTTGGTACAGACCTGGATAGTAAAATAGAACTTGGGGCTGGGTGAGTGTTTTCTTGTTTGCTTATGGAAGAATACAGCTCATTCAATGTTTTCTTAGTGCCAGCCTTTGACTGTTGTGGCATGTAAACGGCTATGAAAAATACAGATGAAAACTCTAGATAGATAATGTGGACCACAGCTTTTCAGGATATACTCTACCTCAGGTGAGCAATAACTTGAGACTTCCTTAGATATCGTCTACCAGTTGTTATTTATTTAAAAATACATAGCCCACCGCCCCTTGTTTTACCAGACACCGCTGTTCTATCCTGCCAGTACAGCGTATAACCAGCCAGCTGTAAGTCGATAGTGTCGTCATTCAGCCACGACTCCGTGAAGCAAAAGTTATTACAGTTTTGAATGTCCCGTTGGTAGTTTAATCTTGTGCGTAGGTCATCTTTTTTATTCTCCAAAGATTGCATGTTTGCTAGCAGAATGGAAGGAAGTAGGGGTTTATTCAATCGCCTAAGAATCCTTAGAAGATAGTCCGCCATTTGGCCCCTTTTTCTCCGCCTCCTTTTCAAGCAAATCAGGGATCTGGGCCTGTTCCCAAGAAAGCAGTGTATCGTTCGTGTCGGGCTCATCAGATTCGTTAAAGGAAAAAAAGGATTCTGCCAGTCCGTGGTGAGTAATCGCAGTCCTGATGTCCAGAAGTTATTTTCGGTCATAAGAGACGGTAGCGGCAACTCAGTGTTTAAATTCAGTGTTTAAATAGCAGCGTTAAGGAATGGATAGGATTGTATCTAGGATGTAGTCTTTCAATGTACACAGGTTATTTTGTGTACACAGGTTCTTGTAGATCAGTTTTGACACCCGTGACTTTTTCCACATTTTGTTGTGTTACAGCCTGAATTTAAAATGGATTAAATTGAGATTGTGTGTCACTGGCCTATCCCATAATGTCAAAGTGGAATATCTGGCAACCCATTATTACGCACACCTGCACCCCATCATCAGTCACACCTGGACTTCATTACTACCTTGATTACTTACCATTTATCTAGCACTCTTTTCGGTTAGTCATCAGGTAGTATTGTTTATGTTTCCTTGTTAGCTGCTTCTCTTGTTTTGTATTCAGTCCATGTTTGTTATCATTAAAATCTTCTTCGGGATAGGGGGCAGCATTTTCACTTTTGGATAAATAGCGTGCCCAAATTCAACTTCCTGCTACTATAAGATATGCATATTGTTGGTAGATTTGGATAGAAAACACTCTGAAGTATCTAAAACTGTTTGAATCATGTCTGTGAGTATAACAGAACTTATGTAGCAGGCAAAACCCTGAGGACAAACCATTCAGATTTTTGTTTGAGGTCACTGTCTATTCAATTTTTTCATTGGGAAACCAGATTTCTAAGGGACTTGTTTGCAGTTCCTACCGCTTCCACTGGATGTCACCAGTCTTTAGAAATTGGTTGAGGTTATTCCTTTGTGTAGTGAAGAAGTACGGCCATCTTGAATGAGTGTCACTTGTAGTGTACTTTTTGAGAGATGCGCATGACTCGAAAAGTAGCGTCAGTTTGTTGTCTTCCTATATTGAACACAGATAGTCCCGTCTTCAATTTGATGGATTATTAACATTTAAAAATACCTAAAGTTGTATTACAAAAGTAGTTTGAAATGTTTTGGCGAAGTTTACAGCTAACTTTTGAGATATTTTGTAGTGTAGCGCAAATTGGAAGCTGTGTTTTTCTGGATCAAACGCGCCAAATAAATGGACATTTTGGATATATATCGACGGAATTAATCGAACAAAAGGAGAATTTGTGATGTTTATGGGACATATTGGAGTGCCAACAAAAGAAGCTCGTCAAAGGTAAGGCATGATTTATATTTTATTTCTGTGTTTTGTGTCATGCCTGCAGGGTTGAAATATGCTACTCTCTCTTTGTTTACTGTTGTGCTATCATCAGATTATAGCATTTTATGCTTTCGCCGAAAAGCCTTTTTGAAATCTGACATGTTTGCTGGATTCACAACAAGTGTAGCTTTAATTTGGTATCTTACATGTGTGATTTAATGAAAGTTTGATTTTTGTAGTATTTTATTGGAATTTGGCGCTCTGCATTTTCCCTGGCTATTGTCCAAGTGGGACGCAAGCGTCCCGCCTATCCCAGAGAGGTTTAAACTCACATTGCACTTTCCTGACTCCCTGCATCTACGTTACAGAATGCTACCTCAGAGAATTTGGAAGCAGTTGAAGACAAAAACATGTACCAGACGGTCAGCAAACAGGGACACCACCAACACCATGATCAGCTAGGTGCGACTATGGATTAGTCTTCCCAGCGAGCCAGTCCCCTAGCCTACCCAGAAATCTGCCTACCCAGCAATCCTCCCAGGTCAACAATGCCCAATTGTCCCTCCCGAATGAATATGACATGCCGTGGTTTTCTACTCCAGTGCACCCTTTATTTCGCTCATCAGACAAGAGCCCCACCACTGAGAGGTCCAAGGTTGCCATGGTCATTTCCCTGCTGACTGGGCGGGAGTTGAAGTGGGCTTCGGGCATCTGGGAGAAAGGAGAGGAGGAGCTGGGTTCCTACGAGGGATTCATGGCTCTGTTCAGGGTGCACTTCGACCATCCACCTGAGGGCAGAGAAGGAGGTGAGCGACTACACTGGCAGGGTGCTTATACCATTGCGGAGTACGCTCTCACCTTCTGGACCATGACAGCCTCCAGCAGATGGAATGAGCCGGCACGCCGCGCCCTATACCGAAGAGGACTGCGTGAGGAGGTCCAGACGGAGTTGACACTCACTCATCGCGATGGACATCTGTCTAGACAACCTTCTTCGGGAGCGACGGTTCACCCCTCGGCCTCCTTTGGCCGTCCTGGGGCAGAGCCTGAACCCATGGAGTTAGGGGTCACACCTCTCCATGGCATAGCGACAGCGCCAGAGACAGCTGGGGCTGTGTCCCTACTTCAAGCAGGCGGGGCTCCAATGGTGTCCAGTGTTTCCCAACCTGAAATCCACTAGGGCAGAGGGACGGCCCCATGTTCATTGATATCCCAGGGTAGGGAGCCCCGTTTACCCCCCGAAACGCTTCTATGGAGAGTCGGGCGTTTCTAGCTCAGTGTGCCCTCATATTCGAGCTTCAGCCCTCCTCCTTTCACTCGGATCACTTCAAGATAGCCTATTTCATCACGCTGATGTCCGGCAGGGCTCTCACCTGGGCTTCAGCTGTATCGGAACAGCAGCCAGCCATATGCGTTAGTCTGGGGGGATTCGTGGCAGAGATGAAGAAGGCTTTTCACACCCCGTTCTCCGGGAGAGAAGCTGCCCGGAGGCTAATCCAGCTTCGGCAGGGCTCCTGCAATGTGGCTGACTATGCGGTGAATTTCCACGCGTTGCCAGCGGAGAGTGCTGTTCGATACATTCCTGCACAGCGTCTCGGAGGAGGTCAAGGACGAGCTTCCTGCTTGGGAGTTACCTACGGATCTCGATTCCCTCATTGCTTTGACCATCCAAATCGATGGGTGACTACGGGAACAACAGAGGGAGAGGAAATTTGATTTCGCTCGCACACCCAGGGATCCCACCTTGCCTCTAAGTCAACCCGGAAGCTTCCGACGGTCTCTTTGCCGAGAGGACCCGTGGCTTCCCGACCTGCCCTGAGGGCTACCGAAGACGGCCAAGTCACCGCTTCCTGAGCCTATGCCACTAGGCAAAGCTGGGCTGTCGCTAGCGGAATAGCAATACAGGATCGACACAAAGAGTTGTCTGTATTATGGGATTACGGGCTTCTTGGTCATTTCGTGTTCTCTTGTCCTCTAAAGAAGCCAGGCTCACGGGTAGGAGCAAGGACACTGGTGAGCAATATGGAGAATGTTCCTGCTTCCCCTGCTCACACCCATTTTCATGCCTTTCTGCTGTGGGGAGACCAGTCCAAATCTCTCCAGGTTCTCATTGACTCTGGGGCCGAAGAGAGTTTTTTGGACGCTACCCTGGCGTCCTAGCCCCTCTCCAATCCCATGGACGTTAGAGCGCTGGACGGGCGCTCTATAGGCCGAGTCACCTATTGGTGTCAGGGAACCACAGCGAAGTTATCCAGTTCGTGCTCACAAGTCCCCTCTGATTCCAGTGGTATTGAGATTCTCCTGGCTCCAACAATACAATCCCCTCATTAACTGGTATACTGGAGCCATTGGGGTTGGAGCCCGTTCTGCCACGCCCAGAAGAAATGGGAGCTTCTCGCTGTGAAGATGGCATTAGAGGAATGAAGACACTGGCTGGAGAAGGCAAATCATCCGTTCATTGGGTAGACTGACCACAAGAACCTGGAGTATCTCCGCACCACCAAGCGCCTCATCTCCAGTCAAGCCGGGTGGGCCCTGCTGTTCACACGGTTCAACGTTTCCCTCTCGTACCGTTTCGGTATCCAAGAATGTCAAGCCGGATGCGCTGTCCCGCCGCTATAGCCCCGTGACTACTGTCGTGGAAATATTCAGTCAATAATATAATATAATACCGGAGTTCAATGTCTCAGACTCAGATAGAAGCTCTTAAGTCACTGTCGCATTGAACGCCTTTGTCACTTCTTTCTTCAGCCAGTTAGGGAGTGTTCTGAGGTTCACATACACTGTTTGTGGTCAAATTGTTCCTACCATGCATTAAGACACGATCTGACGTTATATTCCATGATAACCACAAAAAAGCACAGATCAGAACAACAGTTTAGTTCAATTAATTTCTGTTTCAGGAAATCCAGACAAGCATTGACTATATGACAAATCATTACATTGACCTTTTCTTAATAGTATTATCTCTATGACAAATGTCAAAGAGCATAACAACATATTGTTACTGCTAAAACCATTTTCCAAATCAGTTCATACTCCTTTTATTTTACTGGCGACCTCTTGGAAGAGTTACCAGATCAATTTGAATCGAAACAAAAATGAAAATGAAATCAGCAATACATATCACACTGCATTTAGAGTAACTGTCATCCCTATTTAACATATTTTTCTGAACAAAGTATATTCACCCAAAGACTATGACCCCAGGGAACCGGTCATTTTCCCCTTCTACCACATGATTCAAAGCGAAACAGATTTGAATAACTAATCAACTTAGAATTTACAACTCCTTATAACTCCCTAATGAAATAGTAGTATCTCATAAAGTAATGGCACAATTTGAATAGAGACTGGTGTTTCTCATTCATTTTATAAATAACTCCCACCTGTGTCTATCATTTCTAGTGAGATCGATCAGGCCTCACCAGGATACAGGGCATTTGACAGCATTAAATATGCCCTGTCCCTTTTGACAAGGAAAGTCCCTGTCCATTAGAAACCATTTCAAAACTTTCCAAAAAATTCCATCCTTCTGCATACCCAATTTAAAACTGAATTGAAAAAATAAATCCCACTCTATCTACACCACTAACGCCTATTCGTAACCGGTAAATTGTGTGTTGCTGCTGGTGAACCATAGGACCAGAACACACATGAACGGGGCTCACTTACCTGGAACTCTGTTTATGGCCTAATCCAGGTACTTTTTTACTTAAAACTACCGAATATCACTTACTGACCTAATCCACTGTCCTTTCTCCTATCATTAAATGATTGTTTCAATCCACCAACATGTATGTATCTTTTATTTAGCATGTACTATTCTCTATAACCACCGCACCACAATGATCATGAACTAACAAGAAAAAATGTACAGTTAATTTTAGGTTTAGTAACCCCATTACTAATTCCTCGTTACCCCTCCTTCCTTTCGTCCATTCTAGAAATCTATTTCCAGAATAAGACGACATAAAATGTCTCATGAGATCAAACCCCCAAAAAGTTGTTTAAGACATGTTCTCATACGTCTTCCTTAACATAGAACTGTTATCTCTATGAACCACAATTGATCGAACCGAGGCTATACACCGATACGTGACATTTCCTCTCCTGCTGCTCTCAAAAGGATTTGTTGTTGCTCTTTTGAAAAAGATGCAAACACATGTATAGCGGCATTTTCTTAGAATGCAGCAGGTTCCATTCCCACTTTACACTCCCTTTTCCAATGATCAATAGCACGACACCTAAAACAGGACCCTGTTTCTTTGGTTTCCCTTGGCCATTGAAAGTATAGTTAGTGACTTTCCCTGTGGCCCTATTAACCCCTCGCACGTCTGCGAAGTGAGCGGAGTTATATTCCACTCTCAAAACATCCTGCTCTATTTCATCCACTACCCTCCTAATTACCGTTTTGATCACAGGGTTCAAACCTGCCATCAAAGCAGAAGTGCAAATTATATCAAGGCAATCTCGTACCCAGTCTTTCTGTGGCTGAGTAATTCTACTTATTCCGAGTTTATCAGTTTGTATTTTTTGTTGATAGAATGCTGACATCAAAACACTGGAATATTAAGCTTTTAATTCTGGTTTTATGTGATTGTGCCAAGTCATAATTGCCTCCATGAATTCTTTATTTGATTTGATATGATCCAGTTTGCTCAATTCTTCCCATATTTGAGCCGAATTGGTAGAATGCTTGTGTGCTTCTTTCAGCGACTCAAATCAAATCAAATCAAATTTATTTATATAGCCATTCGTACATCAGCTGATATCTCAAAGTGCTGTACAGAAACCCAACCTAAAACCCCAAACAGCAAGCAATGCAGGTGTAGAAGCACGGTGGCTAGGAAAAACTCCCTAGAAAGGCCAAAACCTAGGAAGAAACCTAGAGAGGAACCAGGCTATGTGGGGTGGCCAGTCCTCTTCTGGCTGTGCCGGGTGGAGATTATAACAGAACATGGCCAAGATGTTCAAATGTTCATAAATGACCAGCATGGTCGAATAATAATAAGGCAGAACAGTTGAAACTGGAGCAGCAGCACAGTCAGGTGGAAGTTGAAACTGGAGCAGCAGCATGGCCAGGTGGACTGGGGACAGCAAGGAGTCATCATGTCAGGTAGTCCTGGGGCATGGTCCTAGGGCTCAGGTCAGTTGAAACTGGAACTGGACTCCATGGCTTTAAAGGCTAGGTGTCCCGCTAGGACAACTTCCTGTGAAACTGGAGGGCGCACAGCTCAAATAAATAATCATAAAAATGATCTTACCAATTATATGCATATCCTTGCTTCAGGTCCTGAGCAACAGGCAGTTTACTTTGGGCCGTCAGTCAGGCGGAAATTGATAAAAAAGGACCCTAGCCCTAACAAGTTTATTAAAAAACAATAGCTCTATGTTACATGGAGAAACGGGGCCGTTTCTCAACATTTCAATAGTTATTATTCCCAAACCTTTCCCTTCTATAATACACACCTTTTATTAACGTAGAGCTGAGTAAACCAATTTGTGAGCCACGTGGCTGGTGTATACTTTACATTATCCAATGCTCAACACTCAGCTCAGGAGGAGGCTACAGGGAGGAAAGATGCTCTGTTTCTACTCACAACTCTTGTTTCATGCATAGATACAATGTCATCTGAAATGTCAGGGATTTTTATTTATTTATTGCAGAATGATAAAACCAATACAGAACATACATTGTAAATGTATCGATCTCTGATTTAGTCAGTTTACCCTTTCCCTGTCAGAACAGCTGATTGACTTGTGTCTCTAAGATGGAGTGGACAGGCTTCTCTTTCTCTTCTGTCTCTTCATCTTTCATTCGGGGCACGGAGGTCAGCAGCAGGGTGTCGGCGTGCACCTCCTCTTCATCTGATTGGACCACATTGTCGGTTCCGCCCCCGCTGGTGTCACTCGAACCAGAGGAGGTGGAGGACATACGAGATTTTGACCCCCAGCGACCGTCGATGTGCCGACAAATTGGCACACGCTCCCTGTAGACAACCTCTTTGCTCTCATCTTCCTCTTCATTGTCTACCTCTGATGTGAAAGAGAGGAGTAGACAGGAGAGATGAGTAGGAAGGAATAGAAAAAGGAACCAAACGTCATGACAGTGACGTTCAAGGTATGGAAATTGCAAAAAAGAAAAAGACTACAATTACCACTGATAGAAATTTGTATCAAGCCGGACAGCCCTAGTTGGGGTCAATTGAAATATAATTTAGAGTTTACCATCCTTTCTCAGTACCTCATCATTTTCTCAGTATTGTGTGAACAACAGTATGTCCTCAGTTGCACGGCCATGACATTTGAGATTAAAAGTGTTGCTGTAATTAAATAAATTAACTGGTGGAAAGGTGGAATGAACTGATGAACTAAATCCCTTGGTGATAGGTGGGGCATATAGCTTTTTTCCAGGTGCACTTGTCGGATAAGGTATCCATTTACAATGTAATATTTAACATAAATGTTTAATTTACAACTTCCTGCATGGACAGATAACAGTGTAGGTCTACAGTGAACATATAGGGACTGAATAAACCTGACCACCTTCTTAGTGTCTTGATAGTGAGGGAATCAATGGATTAATCCAAATGCTACTCATCAAGTTTACTTTGATGTCTCTTAGGCAAAGAGACATTTGGCGAGAGGTACTTAACAAATTCCTCCATGCTAAATTACCCATATTACCTTCCCTCTCGAATCTCAGACAGGTAAAAATAGCTGTCAGGCACAACCAGTTACTATCTCGCTCTCATATCTCCAATACGTCATCCATGTTAAAAACCTGCCTGATCAGGATTAACAATACCTGGTAAAACCTTTCTTTATTCTGTGCTATGCATTGCGCCATCGCAGCATTGAAGTGTTAGAGGCCTCCAGTTTTTTAAACCTGGGTCCTGTTTTAGCAGTAATGAAATCAGACCTCCTTGTTGAGTACCTGAAAGACTACCATTTGTATAAGAGTAATTAAAAGATGCTAATAATGGATATTTGAAGACATCAAAAAAGGTCTGATATCCCTCTACTGGTATACCGTCAAGCCCTGGTGTTTTTCCAGACTGAAAATATTGTATTGCCTCAAAGTTTCTCTCCTGTAAGTTGGCCTTCACACAGGTATTTCTGTAAATGTGTTAATTTTACATTATTATTAGGCAAGAAATCCTTACCGTTAACATCATTCAGTGGAAATGGAAGAGACTGAAAGAAAACACACTTAAAATATTTTGGTGAATCACGGGTACTGCATCATTTGTAACGAGTTTCTGTCAATTCTTTTTGGTAGAATTTCTATGTTGAAGATTCAATTTGCTTAATTTTTGTAATACATTACACTTGATCGTTCTTGAATAAGTACCTCCAATTATTTTTGTTTTTCCTCTAACCTATTTTGTGCCTCTATAGTACCATTTCCATTACCATCTACCTGCACTGTTGCTTCCTCTGTTATGAGGAGTGAAGGGGGGAACCCAAGAGCGGAATCAGAGCAGAATAGAGAAACAGGTCTTGAGGGGAATCCAAGGTAATGGTGGGGAGTGAAATCCAGAGCAATGTGGTTGGTGGTGAGATGTGGAACAGGAGACAGGAACCAGAGAGGTACTGCAAGGAGAGGACAACAAATTGTGTAAGGCATGGAAACAAGCACAGCAGAGCAACAGGATCTTGAGAAAAGACAAAACGCTAGAATAATAACTGACTGAGCAGAGATTACGATCTGTCAGAGTGGAAGTGGCAGGAATGGGTATATGTACAGGTCTTGATTTATGGATGAGTTGCAGCTGGTAGGGATCTGCTCTGACTCCAGCACACCTGTCTCCAACCACACAATTAAACAGAGAGGGAGAGGGAGAGAGAGTACAGGGAAAGAACAGTAGGTCAAGGAGACACGGGACGACCACCAGAGGGCGTAGCAGGAGCAGAATGTGACAGTACCCCCCCTCTACAGATCCCACCTGGCGTACGACCCGGCTTGTCTGGGTGTGAGGTGTAAAAATCCTGTAAGAGGGAGGGATCCAGAATGTGACGACGGGGCACCCAGCAGCGCTCCTCAGGCCCGTATCCTTCCCAGTCCACCAAACACTAACAACCGCAGGCCCGACGGCGCACATCCAAAAGCCGTAGGACAGTATAGGCAGGGTGGTCATCGATAAGCCGAGGGGGTGGAGGAGCAGCTGCAGGAGGGGATAGGGGACTAGAGCAGACTGTTTTGATTAAGGATACGTGAAAGGTGGGGTGAATCTTGAGAGTGTCTGGGAGTTTCAAATGAACAGCAGAGGGGTTTAAGACATGATCAATCTCAAAGGGGCCAATGAACCAGGGAGCTAGTTTTTTGGAGACCACCTTCAGTGGCAAGTCCTTAGAAGAAAGCCATACCCTTTGGCCTGGAGTGTAGACTGGGGCACGGCGACGGTTAGCTTTGGATTGGGTCCTGGCGGCAGCCCGGGCCCTCCTCCAGGTGTGACGACAATGGGGTATGTGATCCTGGACTTAGGGCACTGCTACTTCAACCTCTTGGCCAGGGAACAAGGGAGGTTGGTAACCAAGAGCACACGCAAAGGGAGACATAGCTGATGAGGCGTTCATGAGGGTGTTGTGGGCATATTCCACCCAGGGTAGCTGGGCACTCTAGGAGGAAGGGTTAGCTGAAGTCACAGTGTATTGCAGTTTCCAACTCCTGGTTGGCCCGCTCAGTCTGACCGTTGGTCTGGGGGTGTCGGAAGCGTCCACCTCGAGGACGAACTGGCGTTCTGGGTCTGGCTGTGTAAGGATAAGAGCAGATGTGAAGCTGTGCTTGAGTTCCCGGGAACGCTGCCTCTGCCTCAAGGGACCAGCGGAATGGAGTGGAGGTGATGAGTGGTGAGAGGAGCTGCCAAATGACTGTAGTCACTGATTAATCGTCTATAAAAATTGGCAAACCCAACCCCAGGAAATGCTGTAACTGCTTCAGATTAGCGGACATTGGCCACTCAGTAACTGCCCTAACCTTGGCAGGGTTCATCCGTAGTGGTCCTTGAGCAATAATGTAACCCAAGAAGGAAACAGAGGAAACATGAAACTCACATTTCTCAGCCTTGACAAATAGCTTATTCTCCAATAGCCTTTGGACAACTTGGTGGATGTGTTGCTTTTGAGCCTCAAGGTCCTTCGAAAAAATAAGAATGTCATCCACATAGACAAAAACAAAACACCCAATGACATCCCTCAGGACATCATTCACCAGGCTCTGAAAAACAGCCGGAGCTTTAGTGAGACCAAAATGCATAACGAGGTACTCAAAATTTCCAAGAGGTGTGTTGAACGCCTTTTTCCACTCGTCCCCCTCTCTGATGTGGACAAGGTGGTAGTCATTCCGGAGGTCCAGTTTAGTAAATACTGTGGCACCATGGAGGGGGACAAACGCAGAACTGATAAGTGGCAAGGGATACTTGTTCCTGACAGTAATACTATTCAACCCACGGAAGTCTATATATGGCCTCAGTGACCCGTCCTTCTTCTTGACAAAGAAAAATCCAGCTCCCACCGGAGAGGAAGAAGGCCTGACATGTCCGGCAGCCAGGGAGTCCTGGATGTATTCTTCCATGATTTTTTGCTCGGGGCGAGAGAGGTTATACATCCTGCTACTAGGGAGAGGAGCTCCAGGCTGAAGCCCGAAAGCACAGTCGTATGGCCGATGAGGCGGCAGATATGGGGTGTGGTGCTTACTGAATACAGGAGCTAGACTGGGATATTCTGGAGGAACAGAAGACAGGTCTGGAGGTTCTGGAATGGACTGGGGTGCAGACAAAGCAGGAGGGAGGGCAGAATGTAGACAACTAGAATGACAAAACGTACTCCACGTCGTAATCCATCCGGTAGACCAGCCAATCTGTGGGTTGTGTAGCTTTAACCATGGATGGCCCAGAACCAGAGGTGAGTTAGAACAGTCGATTATGTGGAAACTGTTCTTTTCCTGGTGATTACAAGAGAGATGCAGGATAACAGGAACAGTTCTCTCCAAAATACAGACGAGTATTTTTCAATTGAGAGCGTTGGCGTCCAGAGGTGAATCAAACAGTGTCCAGGCCCAACTGATTAACAACCCCTTGGTCCAGAAAAGTTTCATCGGCGCCTGAATCGACAAGAGCGGGCAGAGGAAAAGCCTGGCTCTGCCACACCAGGTTAGCCTCAAGCATGGGTCTGGGAGATGATGGGCAGGCGATTTGGCTGAACAGTATATCCCCTACTACTGCTGAGCCCCCTCTTTTACTGGACACAGGGAACAAGTGGAGACCAGATGACCAATTTGGTCACAGTATATACAGCTCCTAGTACTGATACACCGCTGCCTCTCCTCTGGAGATAGATGGGTCCGGCCGAGCTGCATGGGTTCAGTATTAGAACCTGCCTGGTGATGTGATACAGTCGGATAAATTGAGCAAGACACAGAAGCAGACGTTATGAGACATGCAACCCTACCTCCCCCCTCCCGATGCTCACGGAGATGGTTGTCAATGCGGATAGTGAGAGAAATCAGCTTGTCAAGTCCATCAGGCTCCTCTCTGGACACCAACTCGTCCTTGAGAGTCTCAGTGAGTGTGTTCCGAAATGCTCCCTGAAGAGCCTAATCATTCCAGCTGCTCTCTGTGGCAAGGGTGCGGAACTCACATCCCTCTCAGCCGCACTCTGAGAGCCTTGACGAAGGGACAGAAGTCGTTTGGCAGCATCCTTTCCACAGACCGGGTGGTCGAAGACCTTCCTCATCTCATCTGTGAATCCACTGTAGGAGAAGCAGATAGATGACAGTCTCTCCCAAACCGCAGTGGCCCAGGAGAGCGCTGCTCCCCGAATGCAGCCAATCTTGGCTCGTTCACTAGCATAAGAGTAGGGCTGTTGCTCAAATACTAGTGAACATTGTACAAGAAAGGCTCTGCACACACCAAGATTGCCATCATAGCGCTCAGGAGTCAGAACAAAAGGCTCCCAGGTTGGAGAAGAGAAACTGGAGACAGGTTGTGAATTCTGGGCAGAGGTTCGGACTTGTAGGTCAGACAGGCTCTGTGAAAACTCCTTGATGTTCTCCAGCAGGGTTTTCAGGGCTTGGTCATGTTGGTCAAGAAGGGGGCCTTGACCAACAAGAATTTGGTGAAGAGTTGGAGAGTCTGCTGAGTTCATCGTATGGCCAGATCGTACTGTTACAGGGAGCGAAGAGTGAAATCAAGAGCAAGGTGGTTGGTGGTGAGATGTGGAACAGGAGACAGGAGCCAGAGACAGAGCGGTACTGCAAGGAGAGGACAAAAAATGGTGTAAGGCAGGAAAACAAGCACAGCAGAGCAACAGGATCTTGAGAAAAGACAAAAGGCTAGAATAATAACTGACTGAGCAGAGATTACGATCTGACAGAGTGGAAGTGACAGGAATGGGTATATGTAGAGAGGGAGATGGAGAGAGAGTACAGGGAACGAACAGTAGGTCAAGGAGTCACTGGACGGCCACCAGAGGGCGTAGCAGGATCAGATGTGACATCCTCTATTTCCTTTATTAGTCTAATCTCTTTTGACCTAAACTGCTTTTGTTTTGATGATTGAGTATTGTATTGAATGGCCTCTAAAAGTACATTTGAAAGTGTCCTGTACAATAAGGGGATCTACTGTATGTTGTACAAAAATTATTAATTGTTTTGTCTTGGTTAATTAAGAACAATAGGCTTTGATTACATTTCCATTATCCTTGTCCACATGGGAATTCTGTAAGAGTTCTATGGAGGCCAATTAGATGGCGGTCTGATCGCATTCGGTCTCCAATTAATATTTTTTTATACTTTTGATGCCAGCAAGACCGAGACTAGGAAGTAGTCAAGACGGCTAGCTTGATTAAGCCTCCTCTGTGTATATCTCACTAAGGCCAGGGTTTTTCAACCTCCATATATCCACCAGTTCTAATGTATCCATGATCTTTGTGAACTCCTTAAGTGCTTAAGGGTGATAGTTTGAAGAGTGATTTCCTTTACGATCCATTAAGGTACCGTATTATAATCTTCCACCACAATAATAGATTGTTTCATTGCTTGTGAGCTCAATAGATTATTGTATATATTTTCAAAAAAGTGTGGATCATATCAATTAATTATCCAAATCTGTTTTTGGTCCAATAGCATATTTCAAATAATCCATCTTCCTTCTGAATCTGTTTGCACAATCAGATCAACATTTGTATTAAATAGTATAATCACCCCTTTGAGTTTCTTTGCCCATGACAAAAATATATTTCTCCCTCCGTCCTTTTTCCCACCCAACCTCATCTATATTTGTAGAACGAGTTTCCTGTAAACAATAGATATTCTATTATTTTAGCCATGTAAAAGGAGCTAAAACCTCCCCCTGTATCTAGGTCTGTTGTCACTAAGACCATCAGACCATCTCCCTGACTAATGACGCACCTTTGCGTCCTAAGGCAAACCCTTGGCCGACAATTGGTGTGGGCCAGAGGGAAATATGGGCAGTCCCATGATAACATAAATATCTATGAGTATACTTAAGAGTACTAACTAAATAACATGGAAAACAATTTTAAAAAATTAAACAGTAGCAATAATAGATAATATTAATATAAATAATAACAACACAATCTATAAATGCATACTCATATTAGAAAGTCCTAGCAAGACTATAAGCATGTCAGCCCAGCCTGCTCACTTCATTGGATTAAATTGTTCTAATTTTTTTTGAAAGAATGAAGAGAAAACAACCTAAATATATCATCCATTACATGCAAGATATATTTCATGTAGTCCTCATTATATCCTGTAAAAAAATGTATAAAAAGAAGAAGGAAAAAGGAACATTGATTGTAACAACTGCAAGTAAAATTTAGATTTGTCTAAGGGTTCACATTATATCCTGTTGTATCGTGCCGTGGCTGTTCCAGCACCGACTGCAAGCCAAACCCGGGCAGCCCTCTATGGGAAGGCATACCCAAGTTCAACTCGCAGTCGACTCCGACACAACCACGGTACGACAGACAAGAACATATGCAGGACTGACAATCCAGAGCGAGTAAACCTGTAAAAGCAATCCTCTCTCCACCCATACTAATTTTGTTTCTTATTCCAGAGTCGTTGCTCTATCACCTCGGCTGTTTTACACCTAGGCCTATATCATTAGGATCAAGGATTTAAAAGGGTAGCACAAATAGCTTAAATAGAAATATATAATATACCCTTTTCTCGCTTAGAGAAGTGCTTAGCCAGTGTCGTGTCTTTACTATCATTAAATTGAATACTTAGTTTTTATCAAAGATTCTCTGTAATAAATTAGTATTACGCGATCAAATGGATTAATCATGTAACTGTAATTAACTAGGAAGTCGAAAATATTCAGATTACAAAGTTATCATTTCCTAAAATAACTTTTCAGATATTTTATATCTGATCAAATTGTCTTCTGATTAATGAATTATTTACTTTACCTTAAGTTAGTCTCTGCACGAACCTAGTCTTCACTATGAGTCATCTATACATCAATTGTCTTAAATCATTTATTTACTATCTAAGTAATTCACAGAAATGCATAAACAAACAGTAGATAGTTACAAGGAAATGATAACGGAGTTTCCCTAGTGGGATAAACCGGTATCGTGGCTTGGTGGACAAAAAGGGAAGTGGGGGTCAACTACAAAGTTGATAATTATAACAATTGAAATGCTAATCCTTTACACATGAACACTCACTCATTCGGGAACAATTGCAATCAATATATATATTTACGCTTAGTGTGTCGTCTTGATCTCTGTTGAAAAGTTTGTTTCTTTTGTAGAATTGTCCGTCTCTCTCTCTCTCTCTGTGGTAAGGATCGTTCAGAGTGACATTAATTTGTTTCATTGTGGAATGGATGTTTCGAAGGTTGTCGTTCTTCGCGTTCAATGATACCGAATTCCTAGCTGCAGACTAGTAATTCATATCAAAGACTTGTTCTTATTCTGTCGGTATCGAGAGTCTAAGAGTTTAACCATGTGGTATGGTTAAAAGATTCAGCAATGGTCTGCAACCTTTGTACTCCCGTGATTGAGAGAAACATGGTCTGCTTGAGGATTTCTCAAAGTTGGGTTTTATTCGGAATTGCAGAAAAGGGGCTGTCCCAGGATGCCTGACCCTAACTGGGTTCATGGGCGGTCCTCTGATTTAGTTCAACTCAAAAGGGAATTGGAGTTTCCTTCATTAAACAGTCCAAAATCACACTACACAATTTTACAAACAGTATCATACTCACTCATTCATCTTATACAACAATTAGATGTAAACCTCATATCTGAGGTTATTATATAAACAGCGTTATGCTAATGTGGCCACACCGTCTCCCATGAGCTTCCCCAAGTTGTAACAAACGGACCAGTTTGCAGCTTAATTCTTCACCGATCTTTTATACCTCCTCCGGAACATGAAATTTGTTTGGCCCTCAAGTTCTGTGAGGTGGAAGAAATTCCTTTGTCTCTTATACTGTGTGGCCATGAGGCAGGGTCTTCTCCTCAGGAATGTACAACCTCTCTCTGTACTGTATGTGTAGGATAGGATGACATTTACATTATCAGGTCAACAGTGGGATATAAAACAATAACATTTTCAGCCATGCCATCGGACGCATTTGGTCTTGGATGTATTGATTATATAAATATTCATTAGCAACAATATATCTAAATCACACTGGATATACTCTGATTCTTGTCATTTCATGACAATGAGAAGACCAATAACAATGCACTTCTGATGTGAAGGAAAAATACAAATAGCATTTTAGGGACATACAGTAAGCTATTTCTCTGGGGAAATTCTGAAATTGAGCTAACAGATTATAATTTATACTGAGGAGAATGGGAAGAATGTCCCCAGGCACACCTCCAGTTAGGCTTGTCCTATCCTGTCCTGGTCTAACCAGCACACTCCAGTCAAACTTCCACTGGGCTCAATGAGCTGATACTGACAATGTCATCCCTTGTGTGTGTGTGTGTGTGTGTGTGTGTGTGTGTGTGTGTGTTGTGTGTGTGTGTGTGTGTGTGTGTGTGTGTGTGTGTGTGTGTGTGTGTGTTGTTTGTGTGTCCACATGTATGCAAATAACCTGACACTGTGACTCATGTCATCATCATTATGTGAGATGATTAACAAGGAGAGGGAGACAGCCTGTGTTCATAAATATTCAGTTAACAAACAGATCTATCTGTCTCTTGCTGTACCTTTGGATTTGGCTGTCAGTTCAGCCAAAGATGTAAATGCTACCTGCTTCAGAGTCCATATCGACAGGGTACACAACATCATTTCAACGTGGACATTTAGGTAATATTTGGTTGAGACCCTGATTAATGAGATTTCACCTTATATTCACCCACGCAAGAATACAGACAGAAGTTTGTTAAATTCCCAATGTGTTATTACTGCACTTTCAAACATTTAAAAGCACAACAAAGTTCAAATGGGATTACAATGTCAGCTATTTTGTATTTATTTAACGACTTTATGTGTCATCACTGTGCTTCTTCTAATAGCACAACCGAATGACCTGGATTGCAGTTGAGATTACATTACAAGTACATAGTGCAAGTAGTTAATGCTGTTTGAGACTCTGCACAGATTATTATAGCAATTGTAAAGATCTCCGCTCCCGAGTGGAGCAGCGATCTAAGGCACTGCATCTCAATGCTTGAGGCATCACTACAAACACCCTGGTTTAACTTTTTAGGGATAGGGGGCAGCATTGTCACTTTGGATGAATCGCGTGCCCATAGTGAACTGCCTCCTACTCTGTCCCAGATGCTAATATAAGCTAATAAAACACACTGAGGTTTCTCAAACTGTTTGAATTATGTCTGTGAGTATAACAGAACTCATATGGCAGGCAAACATCCAAACAGGAAGTGGAAATTCTGGGGCTGGTTGATTTTCAATTCATCGCCTACACACATCCCAGTAAGATATGGATCTGTTTGCACTTCCTACGCCTTCCACTAGATGTCAACGGTCAGTAGAACATGGAATGAAGCCTCTAGTGTGATGTGGGACCGGATAGCAGCTATTTGAGTCAGTGGTCTGGCAGAATGCCAGTTCCTGGTCAGGCGCATTTCTCATGATATCGTCATGCGTTCCATTACTCAGTAGACAAAAACGAGTGCTCCGGTTGGAACGTTATTGGATATATATGATAACAACATTCTGAAGATTGATTCTCTACTTAATTTGACCAGTTTATTCGACCTGAAATATAATTTTTTGAAGTTTTCATCAGAGTTCACCTGGACTGGCGCCAGCATTTGGACATGCTAGCAAAAGTAGTTAATTGTACACTAGTAATAGACATTATCGAACAAAACAACGATTTATTGTGGAACTAGGATTCCTGGCACTGCATTCTGATGAAAGATCATCAAAGGTAAGGGAATATTTATGATGTAATTTCATATTTCTGTTGACTCCAACATGGCGGAGAAATATTGTGTACCTTTGAGCACCGTCTCAGATTATTGCATGGTATGCTTTTTCCGTAAAGTTTTAAAAAATCTGACACAGCGGTTGCATTAAGAACAAGTGTGTCTTTAGTCATATGTAAAACATGTATCTTTCATCAAAGTTTATGATGAGTATTTCTGTTATATGACGTGGCTCTCTGTAATTACTCCGGATATTTTGGAGGCATTTCTGAACATGGCGCCAATGTAAACCGACATTTCAAATCAAATCAAATCAAATCAAATGTTATTTGTCACATACACGTGGTTAGCAGATGTTAATGCGAGTGTAGCGAAATGCTTGTGCTTCTAGTTCCGACAATGCAGTAATAATCCAACAAGTAATCTAACTGACAATTCAAAAAAAAAACTACTGTCTTATACACAGTGTAAGGGGATAAAGAATATGTACATAAAGATATATGAATGAGTGATGGTACAGAGCAGCTTAGGCAAGATACAGTAGATGGTATCGAGTACAGTATATACATATGAGATGAGTATGTAAACAAAGTGGCATAGTTAAAGTGGCTAGTGATACATGTATTACATTAGGATGCAGTAGATGATATAGAGTACAGTATATACGTATACATATGAGATGAATAATGTAGGGTATGTAAACATTATATTAGGTAGCATTGTTTAAAGTGGCTAGTGATATATTTTACATAATTTCCCATTAATTCCCATATATTACCCACCACTGCGACCTGTACGCTCTCGTTGGTTGGCCCTCGCTTCATACTCGTAGCCAAACCCACTGGCTACATGTTATCTACAAGTCTCTGCTAGGTAAAGCCCCACCTTATCTCAGCTCACTGGTCACCATAGCAGCACCCACTCGTAGCACACGCTCCAGCAGGTACAGTGGGGCAAAAAAGTATTTAGTCAGCCACCAATTGTACAAGTTCTCCCACTTAAAAAGATGAGAGAGGCCTGTAATTTTCATCATAGGTACAAAAAACAGCAACAGTGTGTGAAAACCTTGTGAAGACTTACAGAAAACGTTTGACCTCTGTCATTGCCAACAAAGGGTATATAACAAAGTATTGAGATAAACTTTTGTTATTGACCAAATACTTATTTTCCACCATCATTTGCAAATAAATTCATAAAAAATCCTACAATGTGATTTTCAGGATTTTTTTTTCTCATTTTGTCTGTCATAGTTGAAGTGTACTTATGATGAAAATTACAGGCCTCTCTCATCTTTTTAAGTGGGAGAACTTGCACAATTGGTGGCTGACTAAATACTTTTTTGCCCCACTGTATATCTCGCTGGTCACCCCAAAAGCCAATTCCTCCTTTGGTTGTCTTTCCTTCCAGTTCTCTGTTGCCAATGACTGGAACGAACTGCAAAAATCTTTGAAGCTGGAGACTTATATCTCCCTCACTAGATTTAAGCACCAGCTGTCAGAGCAATTCACAGATCACTGCACCTGTACATAGCCCATCTGTAAATAGCCCATCTATCTACCTACCTCATCCCCATACTGTATTTATTTATTTATCTTTCTCCTTTGCACCCCAGTATCCCTACTTGCACATTAATCTTCTGCACATCTACCATTCCAGTGTTTAATTGCTATATTGTAATTACTTCGCCACCATGGCCTATTTGTTGCCTTAACTCCTTAACTGTTTTCTTTTGTTCTACTGTATTAGTAGAACAAAACTGTATTATTGACTGTGTGTTTGACTGTATGTTTTGTTTATTCCATGTGTAACTGTGTTGTATGTGCTTATCTTGGCTGGTCGCAGTTGCAAATGAAAACTTGTTCTCAACTAGCCTACCTGGTTAAATAAAGGTAAAATAAAAAATAAATAAAATAAAATAAATAGTCCAAACCTTTGACTGGTACTGCATACATACGGTGCATTCGGAAAGTATTCAGACCCCTGGACCTTTTCCCCATTTTGTTAGGTTACAGCCTCATTCTAATCTCATTTCCCTCATTAAATCTACACACAATAACCCATAATGACAAAGCAAAAAGTTTGATAATTTATTAAAACAAAAAAACAGAAATAACCCATTTACACAAGTGTTCAGACCCTATCTCCATACTTTGTTGAAACACCTTTGGCAGTGATTACAGCCGCAAGTCTTCTTAAGTATGACACTACAAGCTTGGCACACCTGTATTTGGGGAGTTTTTCCCATTCTTTTTTGCAGATCCTCTCAAGCTCTGTCAGGTTGCATGGGGAGCGTTGCTCAACAGCTATTTTCAGGTCTCTCCAGAGATGTTTGATCGGGTTCATGTCCAGGCCCTGGCTGGGCCACTCTAGGACATTCAGAGACTTGATCCTAAACCACTCCTGCATTGTCTTGGCTGTGTGCTTCGGGTCATTGTCCTTTTGGAAGATGAACCTTCGCCTCAGTCTGAGGACCTGAGCGCTTTGGAGCAGGTATTCATCAACCATCTCTCTGTACTTTTATCCATTCACCTTTCCCTTGATCCTGACTAGTCTCCCAGTCCCTGGAGCTGAAAAACATCCCCACAGCATGATGCTGCTACCACCATGCTTCACCGTAGGGATGGTGCCAGGTTTCCTCCAGACCTGATGCTTGGCATACAGGCCAAAGAGTTCAATATTTGTTTCATTAGACCAGAAAATCTTGTTTCTGATGGTCTGAGAGTCTATAGGTGTATTTTGGCAAAGTCCAAGTGGGCAAAACAGAGAACATGGTCTCATGGTTTGACAAACACCGCTCTAGCTCATAGGCGGATTGAGACGCAGCCCATGCAAAAAAACAGACATCTCTAGCTTAAATAGACAGACCGTTTTATTATGTTATTTAGATTGACACACCAGGTTTCAATTGGCTGTTGAAAAAAAATAGAAAGAGAGAGAGGGAAAGAAGGATGTGGGTTGTTTGTGGCGGTGGAGTGCCCCGCGGCATCCGTGTCCTGAGATGCAGATCTGACACGCTGTCATATGCAACTGTCGAAAATAATAAGCCACTAACACATGCCTGGTTATACATTAAGTCCTGGTGGGATTTTAAAAAAAATTTAACGAGGCATGTGAGTTAAGAACAAAATCTTAATTACAATGACAGCCTACCCCAGATGACACTGGACCAATTTTGCAACACCCAATCCCAGCCAGATGTGATACAGCCTGGCTTTGAACCAGGGACTGTAGTGACACCTCTTAAACTGAGATGTAGTGTATTAGACCACTGCACCACTCGGTAGCTAAGATGTATTTGTTTCTGGCCATTTTGAGCCTGTAATCGAACCCACAAATGCTGATGGACTCAACTAGTCTAAAGAAGGTCAGTTGTATTTCTTCTTTAATCAGAACAACAGTTTTCAGCTGTGCTAACATAATTGCAAAAGGGTTTTCTAATGATAAACTTGGATTAGCTAGCACAATGTGCCATTGGAACACAGGCGTGATGGTTATTGATAATGGGCCTATGTATTCCATTTAAAATCAGCTGTTTCCAGCTACAATAGTCATTTACAACATTAACCATGTCTACAACTGAAATACTGTACTGTACTAATTTGGTCTAATTCTTGGTCTAAATCTTGGTCCAATTCTCATCTCTGGAAAGGCTTAAAATTAAGGCCATGTGACATGATTAAACAAAACAAAGGAGCCTAGTCATAAGATTATAAGGTCTAAGACCATGGCAACATATAATGATGTCACTAGCAGCAAGGCCAGCAGTCTTAAGGTAGTTCTGGCTCTGATGGCAAAACAACAGTCAGCAGCAGATCAGCAGTCTGATAGCAGAGCGCTCGCTCTCTCGTGCTCTCTCTCTCTCTCACGCTCTCTCGTTCTCTCGTTCTCTCTTGCTCTCGCTCTCTCCTTTCTCCCTTGCTCTCTACTGGCCAACCAATGCACAGTATGAGCAACACATACAAAGCCCTGTTCAGTGACCCCAACATGTCAGACACTTTTCTGTCTTAGCCTCCACTCCACACAAGCTATTGTGACTTAAGTCTAGCTCTCCTTGTCCCATTATATGACTTTGGAGACATACTGTAACATTGTTCTGAGTTAACAGAAAGGTCTCAACTATTTTGTACAGTCCCGGGCCTGGTTTCACAATAGCAATGGAACTAAAGCTTCCGAGTTGTTTTAATGATGCATCTTTCCTATAATTGCCGAAGATGTCACATGCTTTTCCCGAAACACCACATAGATTTAACCTTCACTAAGTGTGTCGTTGGAGCATATGCCAATACTGGTAGGATCCATTCAAATCTTACTTTAAGATTAGAATTAGTCCACAATACTGACAACAAAGAGATATTTTCACCTATGTTTGCAAATAGTGAGGCACCTTATTCTAATGTTTACCCTATAATAATGCACTATATCACAGATTACACATCAATAAATATTCTGATGCAAAAATTACAAACAGTAGCTTACAAATAGCAAAATAGAACTCAATTGATTGAACATGACTTGATTTCAATATGATTGAAATATATGTAGCCTTTGCTGTATTTATATTAATGCAATAATCTCTGTTTACATTTGAAGCGTATTTGTATCCTTCGCTGGATAGTAAACAACCTTGCATTTGTATTTAACTTTGTTCTGAAGACGGATAAACATATTGATTGTGTGTTTCGTAGAGATTTTCAATGCGTGACGTGAAAGGACAAAAAAAGCATCTAACCACACCCTTAGCTGTTCTAAAAATAGTCTGAGGCAGATGGTAATCGCTATTAAATGACTATTTGACGATGTTCCCATGAAGGTTCTATCTTAGCTTTAAGATGCTTTTGGGAAACTGGGCCCAGAGTAGTAGGCCATTAGTCGAACTTAAGCCATCCGCAGAGCTAACATTAGTTAGCCATTCTCCAACACTTTTGATCCATAACAAGACCTCTGCCACCTCCAATCCTCTCCTTCCTGTCTCACCCAATACTGGTCCATCATTACCTTAAAGCCCTTAGTCCCTTACATAGCACACAGACAATCCTTCTGCGCTAGGTTTTAGCTTGTTTATTTATGTGTGTGTGTGTGTGTGTGTGTGTGTATATATATATATGTGCATGTCAGTTAAAGAAAAGGGACTTTACTCAACCCAAGCGTCTGTGCCTTATTGTGCATTATGCCTGATGTTTTAGTAATTTGACCGATTCGTTGTATGGCTTTGTGAGCTGTGTTTTTAGTGCTTAACCCAATAGCACTCAGGCAAACATGATCTCATGTATTTTAATGCCGTTGTGTATATTGAGGTCAACCAAAAGAATGCTAGAAAGTCAGTAATTAGTTGTACTTACAGTTTTACAGTGGAACATATTTATCATTATTTCAGCACAGAAGAGAATCTACAGTATTTATCTGAGAAAAAAAACTAAAACCGAATAGAACCAACTAGAACTGAATAGAATGCAATAGAAAACCAGGAGGTGAGTGTTTGGATTTATGAATCTTGCAGGTTAAGTGCTCTGCACAATGAAACACTTTGATTGCTGCACAAATCTCTGCAGGCCACGAAACAAATAGTTTTCCCATAGAGCTGCATCCAAATCTCAAAATGTTTCCTCCCTCTCTTTTTGACTGATGTCATTCCTCTCTATCCCGTTCGCTTTTTCTCTCCATCCCCTTCGTATATCAGCTTTCTGCCTCTTTCTCTCTGGGTAGCAGATCAGTCTCTCCATGAATTTCCCCCAGCATGTAGAGGAGAGAGGAGGAGATAGAGGAGAGGGGGATGAGGGGGGAAGTACAGGTTAAAAGGCCCGGGCCAATAGGGGAGACTGACCACATGATTACCCCTCATCCCCATGGTTATCCATTTGTGGTCAGACCTGTCTGCCTCCTCTCCACTCTAACTCTGGCTCTAAACTGCCTACCTTTAGGCTTCCCCTGCTCAATGGGCTTGTCTCTCTGACCATATCTCGTGAGGGCCAAGCAGTACACATGGTCTTTTATTTGGCTTCCCTTGTGGAAAAATTAATCCTTCGTCATCCTTTTTGCATGTATATGTGTGTGTCTCTGTGTGTGTGTGTTTGTCCATGTGTGTGTGTTTGTCCATGTGTGTGTGTTTGTCCATGTGTGTGTGTTTGTTTGAGAGTGAGAGAAATAGAGAGTGTAGAGATTCTCTATCACTCTAATAGTTGATGGCCCGGCTCACACCCACTCCTCTTCCCCTGAGGATGCAGCGATAGTCTCCCCCACCATCTCTACATATTTCTGCCATTATTTACAGACCCAATCCCTCGCTCTCCCTCTCCCGTCAGCCACAGCAGTCTGGCAAGTGATAAATCATGTATTAGTGTGAGCTCACTGCAGCACCACAACAGCCTGCTGCCTACTCCTTCACACATTTGAATCAAATCAACTGATGTAGACTTGACCATAAAATACTGGCTTACGAGCCCTTCCCAATGATGCAGAGCTTGAAAATGATAATGCAAATAAAAAAATGTAATAGTAACACAATGGGAATATAATGATGTGCGGAGTTACAAGGGATTAGAGGTAGATATGTACATGAAGGCGGAATAAAGTGATTAGGCATCAGGATAGATAATAATTAAGAGTCAAATAAAAAAAACTGATAGTAGGAGCAGAAAATGTTGACTGTTAAAGTGTGTGTGTGTGTGTGTGTGTGTGTGTGTGTGTGTGTGTGTGTGTGTGTGTGTTGTGTGGTGTTTGTGTTGTGTGGTGTGTGTGTGTGTGTGTGTGTGTGTGTGTGTGTTATGTGTGCATGTGTGTATGTAGTGAATGTGTGTGGATTTTGTGTGGGAGGGTCAATGTAGTGTATGTGAGTGTGTATATATAGTCTACTGAGTGTGCGTAGGGTCAGTGAAAAATAGATCATTAGCACAACACTCACACAGGGGAGTAGAGTGGTAATGGTCAGTGCTGCTACTGTCCTTGCCCCAACCACCATCACCATTAGGGCACTTTAAATACACCAACCTCCCGCCACAAGTTGTTATGTGAGACATACTTGTATATACAGTATATCATGAGGCTATGAAGACTACCTTTAGGCTTATCTCAGTGGTCATAGGGTACTGTACGAGATCGGTCATTCATCCTCCGTCTAGCCAATCTCTCTGTCCATCTACAGTGCATTTGGAAAGAATTACAGGCCACTTCACTTTTTCCACGTTTTGTTACGTTACAGCCTTATTCTAAAATGGATTTTTTAAAATTCCACTCATCAATCTTCACACAATACCCCGTAATGACAAAGTGAAAAAAGGTTTCTGGAAATGTTTACAAATGTATAAAAATGTAAACAGAAATACCTTATTTAAAATGGAGTTTGAGTGCATCCTGTTTCCATTGATCATCCTTGAGATGTTTCTACAACTTGATTGGAGTCCACCTACCTGTGGTAAATTCAATTGATTGGGCATGATTTGGGAAGGCACACCCCTGTCTATATGAGGTCCCACAGTTAACAATGAGCAAAAATCAAGACATGAGGTTGAAGGAATTGTCCTTAGAGATTGTGTTGAGGCACATCTACAGAAGGGTTAAAAAAAAGAAAAAGCATATAACATTGAAGTTCCAAAGAACACAGTGGCCTCCGTCATTCTTAAATGGAAGAAGTTTGGAACCACCAAGACTCTTCCTAGAGCTGGCCACCCGGCCAAACTGAGCAATCAGAGAGGTGACCAAGAACCCGATGGTCACACTGACTGAGCTCCAGAGTTCATCTGTGGAGATGGGAGAACCTTGCAGAAGGACAACCATCTCTGCAGCACTCTACCAATCAGGCCATTATGGTAGAGTGGCCAGATGGAAGCCAGTCCTCAGTAAAAGGCACATGATAGCTCGCTTGGAGTTTGCCAAAAGGCATCTAAAGGACTCTCAGACCATGAGAAATAAGATTATCTTGTCTGATGAAACAAAGATTTAACTATTTGGCCTGAATGCCAAGCGTCACGACAGGAGGAAACCTGGCACCATCTCTACGGTGAAGTATGGTGGTGGAAGCATTAAGCTGTGGGGATGTTTTTCAGCTCCAGGGACGGGGAGACTAGTCAGGATTGAGGGAAAGATGAACGTAATAATGTACAGAGAGATCCATGATGAAAACCGTCTCCAGACTACTCAATACCTCAGACTGGGGTGAAGGTTCAGCTTCTAACAGGACAACACAGCCAAGACAATGCTCTGAATGTCCTTCAGTTGCCCAGCCAGAAACCGGATATGAACCTGATCGAACATCTCAGCTTGGGGCTTACGCCCATTCGACGCCACTGTCCACAACGCCCTAGCAAAACCCAAGCCTACTTGATGGTAATAGCGCTCACCGTTGCATTTAGTGGCCGGATTTGAAGGCATTTCCCAACGTCCTGGGTACCTGGACAGATGTCAGATTTTGAAGTGGATCTTGAGCAACCTGGCTCAGCGCAAAGCAAAAGTGGGCATGATGTAATATCCAACGTATATCTTTTAAACAGCGTGTGTCTTACTGTAAGTGGCCTGCTCCATTGTATGGTAATTGTGAGTTTGACTGCTGCACATTAGACAATTGAAATAAAGAGTTGCACAAACGAAATAAAGAGTTGCACACACACACACACACACACACACACAGTCACTTGGGGAGTTGATAATAAGTTGAGCCTGAGGGGTTCTGACAGGCCCTCACTCCTCTCTCTGTAATAAGGGGCTACTAACAGCAAATTACATCACACATGTGCAGCTGGAAATTACGAGGCAGCTCTACAGCGAACCGCCAACACTTAAAAATTCCTCTCACTGTGTAGCGCACTGTGTACAATCCTAATTATACGGGGGAATAGGGCTATGATGTATGACACAGTCTCATCTTTACTGTGATGTCTGTTCTGGGGATTGTATTCTCCCAGCTGCCTACTCACACATCATCTAACAGACTAGAGTACCTTCTACTGGGATAACATACTGTACGTCTGATAAGACAAGGACAGTAGGGGAAGAGAGTGAGAAGAGGGGGAGGGATACTGACATGGGGGAAGAAGAGATGAAGCGATAGAGAATCAGGAGCGAGGGGACAGTGGCAAAATGAATTGCAGAGGAGACAGTGGGGTGATAGAGTGTTTTTAATCAGATGTAGTAATCTCCTTTACAACAGCCACAGATGAAGCTGGTGGAACTGAGAAATCACCAGAGGGAGTCCTACCAAGACAGGTCCACACTATGATTAACTAGAGCCATTACAAGGTTAGAAAGAGTCACAGAGAGTTACAGTTACAGAAATACTGTACCAATATAAGCTAAGGAGATGAGAGGTTGGTCAACACTGAATTAAACTGGTTTACATTACAATGGCATCCGAAAAGGAACCAGTCAGTTTGCAGTTGTGATACACAGAGACTGTACCAGCAACCACAATGTCACATTGACACTATTGGAATCCTTGTACTCACTTTACAACCTTACAGATTGCCTTAGCTTTTGGCTGTTTTTGCTGGTGTATATTGGCACCTAGTGGTGGGCATTTTGTATTACACATCAGAAACAATTCTACATTTACATTTTAGTCATTCAGCAGATGCTCTTATCCAGATCGACTTACAGGAGCAATTAGGATTAAGTGCCTTGCTCAAGGGCACATCGCAGATTTTTCACCTAGTTTATTCGGGAATTTGATCCAGCAACCTTTTGGTTATGCTCTTAAGCGCTAGGCTACCTGCTACCTGCTGATAATTCTCAAGCTAGGCCTGCATATTCACAAACAAAAACACATTCCTGAGAATATCAACCGGTATTACTTTGTACGTGTTAATAAATTGATACAATTTGAAAAATGTTCTAAATAATATTTTGGAGGGATTTTTTTTTTTTTTTACTGCACCAGAATCAAAATGCATGCTCCACACACTATTGTGTGTGTGTGCTTGTTGGGCTCTATCAGTGCTGGCTTCCTGTATGAAACTGTGGAGTTGTCTCAATGTGCTGCAACATAATCTCAGATGTGGCTTGTGAGTCATGTTGTGGTAAACACACACATTTGTGTCATTTAGCAGACGCTCTTATCCAGAGTAACTTATAGGAGCAATTAGACTTAAGTGGCTTGCTCAAGGGCATATCAACAGATTTTTCACCTAATCGGCTTTGGGATTCGAACCAGCGGGGATTGCTGGCTTAATGATCTTAAACGCTAGGCTTCCTACCACTACATAAATACAGGGGACTTCAGTAATACATCAGACAACACAAGCCTGCTGACAGCTCTTTTTCAAGTACTGCAGAAGTTCTGTTTTTATTGCATGACTTTTGAGAGTCGATATACAGTGCCAATCAAAAGTTTGGACACACCTATTCACTCAAGGGATTATCTTCATTTGGACTATTTTCTACATTGTAGAATAATAGTGAAGCCATCAACACATGTGGAATCATGTAGTAAGGGCTTTTTGACCAAGGAGAGTGATGGAGTGCTGCATCAGATGACCTGGCCTCCACAATCACCTGACCTCAACTGAGATGAGTTGGACCGCAGAGTGAAGGAAAAGCAGCCAACAAGTGCTCAGCATATGTATGAACTCTTTCAATACTGTTGGAAAACCATTCCTCATGGAGCTGGTTTAGAGAATGCCAAGAGTGTGCAAGCTATCATCATGGCAAAGGGTAGCTACTTTGAAGAATCTAAAATATATTTAGATTTGTTCAACACTTTTTTGGTTACTACATGATTCCCTGTGTTATTTGATAGTTTTGATGTCTTCACTGTTATTCTACAATGTAGAAAAAGTATAAATAAAGGAAAACCTTTGAATGAGTAGGTGTGTCCAAACTTTTGACTGGTACTGTATATATATTTCTTCTCTTTCTCTTTAAAAATAAAATAAAAAAATGCTTCTTGATGTTACCACGGTAACAGACATCTGTTCATTCCTGTCTGCTAGGTCTGTGAGGACTGTGAGGTGAGAGCAGCCCTAGCTGTCTTTGTTTCTATAGAGGGCTCTTACAGCTCTGTAGAAGGTGATAATTAGCTGTTGTGTTGCTGGAAGGTTGAGAGGATTGTGCTTGCTGAATGGTGAAAAGACACTGCACATTCCTCACCTTCCCTACTGTGGGAGTGAGAAAGAAGTGAGAGAGAAAAATGCAGAGAGAGGTATTCATTGTCCTTTTATATGTTGGCTAAAGACTACCTGTAAGTAAAGCCTGTCACGTCACGTGAAACTGGTTGAACATCCATTTGACACTTTCTCCAAGGAAACCATAGCTTGGTCTGACATCAAATTAACCAAAGCAAGTCAGATTTGTGTCTGTCTGTGCACTTCTGTGAGCATCTGGGATTCTGTGTGATCACAATCTTCTCTGTCGTGGCTAATGAGATCTGGTGAGACCACTGTGTTAGGTGTGATGGATCTGTGTTCAGGTCTCCAGTGTTTTCTAATATATATCTGTAGGGTTATGTCTCTGTAGGGTTGACTTATTGCATTGTGGTCATATGAGATCTGGGGCAGTATGTATCATGCATCTCAGCGTACTAGTGCTGATCTAGGATCAGGTCACACCTGTCTATGTGACCTAAAAGGCCAAACTGATCCTAAATCAGCTCTGCTACTCTGATAAGCTTTATTTTTAAGGGCCCTGGTTAGGTTGTCTCTGTTAACTAGGTGTTGTGACGGGGATGGTGATATTTGGCAAGGCGGGCAGTGTCCTGTGTCTAAATGAGGGTCGGTGAGTCATTGAGAGAGTGCAAGCTGTTGAGGCCGGCTGACTAACAGTATCAGTTTGACTCTGCTTGTCGAACAGGGCAGAGTCGAACGACCTTCATATTCTTCTGTGGAAGATATCAGTCACAAACACACACTGTCTCTGTCTCTGTCTCTCATTCTTACCCTGCCTCGTACTTTCTCTTTGTCTCACTATATCTATCCCATGTGTGTGAGGGTTTAATTCAGTGAAATTAGAGGGCATTCTGAGTCACATTTACTCACAATGAGCGCAGTGAGTGAAATTAGTCCTTGGAAATGGTGATAAACAGTAGTTGTATGGAGTCAAAGCACCCATTGTAGTAGAATAAATGCAGTAGGAGAACATATTTGCCAAAAAACATGTTGAAATTGTCAATGGAAGGCATAACAATAGGATGATTCTTATTGTGTAGAACTGTAGATTTCTGTGACTATTCTTTGCTAAGAATCGTATATGATTAAAGAGGGAAATGTTGTAATGTGCTCTGATCTGGGCGGCAGGGTAGCCTAGTGGTTAGAGCGTTAGACTAGTAACCAAAGCAAGTCAGATTTGTGTCTGTCTGTGCACTTCTGTGAGCATCTGGGATTCTGTGTGATCACAATCTTCTCTGTCGTGGCTAGTGAGATCTGGTGAGACCACTGTGTTAGGTGTGATGGATCTGTGTTCAGGTCTCCAGTGTTTTCTAATATATATCTGTAGGGTTATGTCTCTGTAGGGTTGACTTATTGCATTGTGGTCGTATGAGATCTGGGGCAGTATGTATCATGCATCTCAGAGTACTAGTGGAAGGTTGCAAGTTCAAACCCCCCCCGAGCTGACAAGGTAAAAATTTGTCGTTCTGCCCCTGAACAGACAGTTAACCCACTGTTCCTAGGCGGTCGTTGAAAATAAGAATTTGTTCTTAACTGACTTGCCTAGTTAAATAAAGGGAAAATCAAACATTTCAGTCAGAAAATAAGTTGTGTCATGTCTGCATTACTGAAGAAAGTACAAGAAGAATTGGAACACAGTATTCACACACTGTATTTGTTCATGTGTGTACAGTCTGTGTACTTTACGTGTTTGTATGTATTTACATACACCACCGGTCAATAGTTTTAGAACAGCTACTCATTCAAGGGTTTTTCATAATTTTTTACTATTTTCTACATTGTAGAATAATAGTGAAGACATTAAAACTACGAAATAACACATATGGAATCATGTCAAAAAAAAAGTGTTAAACAAATCAAAATGTATTTTTTATTTGAGATTCTTCAAGTGGCCATCCTTTGCCTTGATGACAGCTTTGCACACTCTTGGCATTCTCTCATCCAGCTTCATGAGGTAGTCACCTGGAATGCATTTCAATTAACAGGTGTGCCTTGTTAAAAGTTAATTTGTGGAATTTCTTTCCTTCTTAATGCATTTGAGCCAATCAGTTGTGTTGTAACATGGTAGGGGTGGTATACAGAAGATAGTCCTATTTGGTAAAAGTCCATATTATGGCAAGAACAGCTCAAATAAGCAAAGAGAAATGACAATCCAACATTACTTTAAGACATGAAGGTCAGTCAATCCATAAAATTTCAAGAACTTTGAACGTTTCTTCAAGTGCAGTTGCAAAAACCATCAAGCACTATGATGAAACTGGCTCTCATGAGGACCGCCACAGGAATGTATGACCCAGAGTTACCTCTGCTGCAGAGGACACGTTCATTAGAGTTACCAGCCTCAGAAGTTGCAGCCCGAATAAATGCTCAACAGAGTTCAAGCAACAGACACATCTCATCATCAACTGTTTTTATTTATTTCACCTTTATTTAACCAGGTAGGCAAATTGAGAACAAGTTCTCATTTACAATTGCGACCTGGCCAAGATAAAGCAAAGCAGTTCGACACATACAACAACACAGAGTTACACATGGAGTAAAACAAACATACAGTCAATAATATAGTAGAAAAACAAGTCTATATACAATGTGAGGAAATGAGGCAAAACAAAGGCCATGTTGGTGAAGTAAATACAATATAGCAAGTGAAACACTGGGATGGTAGATTTTCAGTGGAAGAATGTGCAAGGTAGAGATAGAAATAATGGGGTGCAAAGGAGCAAAATAAATAAATAAATACAGTAGGGGGCAAGGTAGTTGTTTGGGCTAAATTATAGATGGGCTATGTACAGGTTCAGTAATCTGTGAGCTGCTCTGACAGCTGGTGCTTAAAGCTAGTGAGGGATATAAGTGTTTCCAGTTTCAGAGATTTTTGTAGTTTGTGCCAGTCATTGGCAGCAGAGAACTGGAAGAAGAGGCGGCCAAAGGAAGAATTGGTTTTGGGGGTGACCAGAGAGATATACCTGCTGGAGCGCGTGCTACAGGTGGGGGCTGCTATGGTGACCAGTGAGCTGAGATAAGAGGGGACTTTACCTAGCAGGGTCTTGTAGATGACCTGGAGCCTGTGGGTTTGGCGACGAGTATGAAGAGAGGGCCAGCCAACGAGAGCGTACAGGTCGCAGTGGTGGGTAGTATATGGGGCTTTGGTGACAAAATAGATGGCACTGTGATAGACTGCATCCAATTTATTGACTAGGGTATTGGAGGCTATTTTGTAAATGACATCGCCAAAGTCGAGGATCTGTAGGATGGTCAGTTTTACAAGGGTATGTTTGGCAGCATAAGTGAAGGTTGCTTTGTTGCGAAATAGGAAGCCAATTCTAGATTTAACTTTGGATTGGAGATGTTCAGAGGAGACTGTGTGAATCAGGCCTTCATGCTCAAATTGCTGCAAAGAAACCACTACTAAAGGACACCAATAAGAAGAAGATACTTGCTTGGGCGAAGAAACACGAGCAATGGACATGAGACCGGTGGAAATGTGTCATTTGGTCTGGAGTCCAAAATGGAGATTTTTGATTCCAACTGCCATGTCTTTGTGAGAAGCATTGTGGGTGAACAGATGATCTCCGCATGTGTATTTCCCACTGTGAAGCATGGAGGAGGAGGTGTGATGGTGTGGGGGTGCTTTGCTGGTGACACTGTCTGTGATTTATTTAGAATACAAGGCACACTTAACCAGTCTGGCTACCACATCATTCTGCAACAGTACACCATCCCATCTGGTTTAGGCTTAGTGGGACTATCATTTGTTTTTCAACAGGATAATGACCCAACACACCTTCAGGCTGTGTAAGGGCTATTTTACAAAGAAGGAGAGAGATGGAGTGCTGCATCAGATTACCTGGCCTCCACAATCCCCTGACCTCAGCCAAATTGAGATGGTTTGGGATGAGTCAGACCGCAGAGTGAAGGAAAAGCAGCCAACAAATGCTTAGCATATGTGGGAACTCCCTCAAGGCAGTTGGAAAAGCATTCTAGACAAAGATCGTTGAGAGTGTGTTATGTGTTATTTCATAGGTTTGATGCCTTCACTATTATTCCACAATGTAGAAAATAGTAAAAATAAATAAAAACTCTTGAATGAGTAGGTGTTCTAAAACTTTTGACCAGTAGTGTAGGTGCATGTGTGCAGTGTAAGAGTGCGTGCATGTACAGTACCTTCAGAATGTATTCATACCCCTTGACTTATTCCACATGTTGTTGTGTTACAGCCTGAAAACAAAAGTGATTAAATAAATAAAAAATCTCACCCAACTACACGCAATTTCTTATGACCACAAAGTTTAAACATGTTTTTAGACATGTTAATTAATTTACATTAATTGAAAATGATTTTGTCTGTGATTAGCGCTATTCTGTTTATTTTTATTCTGTTTATTTTTATCCTGAATAACTCCCTAGCCCTTGCCGAAAGGCAGTGCGGGAAATTCAAAAGTATTTTGGGGAAATATTTAACTTCCACACATTAACAAGTCCAATACAGCAAATGAAAGATAAACATCTTGTTAATCTACCCTTCATGTCCGATTTTTTAAATGTTTTACAGCGAAAACACAACATGTTAGATCACCACCAAATCCAAAAATCACACGGCCATTTTTCCCAGCCAAAGATAGAGTCACAAAAGCTGAAATAGAGATAAAATTAATCACTAACCTTTGATAATCTTCATCGGATGACACTCATAGGACATCATCTTACACAATACATTTATGTTTTGTTCGATAATATGCATATTTATATCCACAAATCTCGGTTTACATTGGCGCCAAGTTCAGAAATGTCTCATCATAAACTTTGATGAAAGATACATGTTTTACATATAATTAAAGATACACTTGTTCTTAATGCAACCGCTGTGTCAGATTTTTTTAAAAGCATATCATGCAATAATCTGAGACGCGCTCAGAAATACACAACATTTCTCCGCCATGTTGGAGTCAACAGAAATACAAAATTACATCATAAATATTCCCTTACCTTTGATGATCTTCCATCAGAATGCAGTGCCAGGAATCCTAGTTCGTTGTTTTGTTTAATAATGTCCATTACTAATGTCCAATTAGCGACTTTTGCTAGCACGTTTAGTTCACATGTCCAAAAGCTGGCGCCGGTCCAGGCAAACTCGGACGAAAACGTCAAAAAGTTATATTCCAGGTCGAATAAACTGGTCAAACTAAGTAGAGAATCAATCTTCAGGATGTTATTATCATATGTATCCAATAACTTTCCAAACGGAGCATTCGTTTTTGTCTACTGAGTAATGGAACGCATGGCGATATCATGAGAAATGCGCCTGACCAGGATCTGGCATTCTGCCAAACCACTGACTCAAATAGCTGCCATCCGGTCCCATATCACACTAGAGGCTTCAGTCCATGTTCTACTGACTGTTGACATCTAGTGGAAGGCGTAGGAAGTACGAACAGATCCATGTCTTACTGGGATGTGAATAGGCGATGAGTTGAAAATCAACCAGCCCCAGAATTTCCACTTCCTGTTTGGAAGTTTGCCTGCCGTATGAGTTCTGTTATACTCACAGACATAATTCAAGCAGTTTTAGAAACTTCAGAGTGTTTGCTATCCAATAGTAACAATAATATGCATATATTAGCATCTGGGACAGCGTAGGAGGCAGTTCACTATGGTCATGCAATTCATCCAAAGTGAAAATGCTGCTCCCTATCCCTAAAATGTTAAACTCTGTAACTGTTTTAAAGTCACCATTGGCCTCATGGTGAAGTTTCCTTTCTCTCCGGCCACTGAGTTAGGAAGGACTCCTGTATCTTTGTAGTGACGTCACCATGCTCAAAGGGATATTGAATGTCTGCTTTTTTGTCATCTACCAATAGGTTCCCTTCTTTGCGAGGCTTTGGAAAACCTCCCTGGTCTTTGTGGTTGCAATCTGTTTAAATTTCAATGCTCTGAGTGACCTTACAGATAATTGTGTGTTTGTGTTACAGAGATGAGGTAGTCATTCAAAAATCACATTACAGTTTTTTCCAACTGCTTACACACGTTTTCAAAACTGTCTCCTTTTTTTCAAAACTCTATGCACAATTCCCAAAACTGCACACACAAAATGCAAAATGCCTCACATCTCCTTCAAAATGTAATTCAAAATGCCATGAACACATGTCAGAATGAAGCATTTGCATCAAATGGCAAACACTGCTTTCGTAATAATACATTTTTGGATATACCATGTAAACACTGTTGTTCTAAATCTAAAGCTCTTTGGTCTTTCATAGGCTTATATCTACATTTCAATACAATGTTCTACAGTGAAAGTAATCTGCTGAGAGGGGTAACAAGTACACTGTAAACACCAATGCAATGTAGAAACAGAAAATATTTATTCGGCCAAACATTACTGTTGTATACAGTAGCATACAACAAAACCATAAACATATGTAAACCAAAAGTATATTCTTTAGAATACAGTAAAGAACACAATTGTGTGTGTGGGGTCCAGGAATTGGTAGGGGGGGGGCAGTCACCAGTGCTAAGCTACCCTTCATCTCTTCTCCGGCCTGGGTCTGGCCACAATACTTCGTCCACATCACAAGATACGCTTTCTCTTGCCAAACATCGAGGGAAGTATCTCCTATAGCGTGGCGTATCCAACCTTGGACAGAGGCAACCTCTATGTCCCCACATGCATCCTCCATTGCCTGGAAAAGCGGCATGCAGGCATAGGGTTGGCGATCATACACTTTCCAGTGCCAGGCTGAGAAGAATTCCTCTATGGGATTTAGAAAAGGTGAATATGGGGTTAGGTACAAAACTACAAATTGTGGATGGGTGGCAAACCGGTTTTGGACCAGAACAGCCCGGTGAAAACTAACATTGTCCCATAAAACCACAAATCTAGCAGGCTCCTGATCTGGATCAGGGACAGGCATTGTGTAAATTGCATCCAGAAAAGTGAGCATATGGCCGGTGTTGTACGGACCCAGTGTGGCATTGTGATGGAGGACCCCGTTTTGAGTGATGGCAGCACACATAGTTATATTACCCCCACGCTGTCCGGGGACATTGGTAAATGCCCTCTGTCCTATTACATTTCTTCCGCGGCGCCTGGTTTTGGTGAGGTTGAAGCCAACCTCATCCACATAAATAAATTCATGGTGAATTACACGGGCATCCAGCTCCAATACTCTCTGTAACAGACAAAAGGATATACAGATGAGTAAATATGGTCTGAAGTACTGGAAGTAGTGTTGCAAACATACCTCTACAAAGTCATGTCGCACATTCTTGACTCTGTCAGAGTTTCTCTCAAATGGCACCTTGTAAAGTTGTTTCATCGTCACTCGGTGCCGTTGAAGGATGCGTTGTATGGTCGACAGGCTTACAGCATTGATGTTGTTAAATATGGTGTCATTCTTCAAGATATGCTCTCTTATCTCTCGAATCCTAATTGTTATATCCTTCCTGTTTGGCCCTGTCCGGGGGTATCATTGCATGGGGCCCCAGTGTCTCCTGACCCCTCCTGTCTCAGCCTCCAGTATTTATGCTGCAGTAGTTTATGTGTCGGGGGGCTAGGGTCAGTTTGTTATACCTGGAGTACTTCTCCTGTCCTATTCGGTGTCCTGTGTGAATTTAAGTGTGCTCCCTCTAATTCTCTCTTTCTTTCTCTCTCTCGGAGGACCTGAGACCTAGGACCATGCCTCAGGACTACCTGACATGATGACTCCTTGCTGTCCCCAGTCTACCTGGCTGTGCTGCTGCTCTAGTTTCAACTGTTCTGCCTTATTATTATTCGACCATGCTGGTCATTTATGAACATTTGAACATCTTGGCCATGTTCTGTTATAATCTCCACCCGGCACAGCCAGAAGAGGACTGGCCACCCCACATAGCCTGGTTCCTCTCTAGGTTTCTTCCTAGGTTTTGGCCTTTCTAGGGAGTTTTTCCTAGCCACCGTGCTTCTACACCTGCATTGCTTGCTGTTTGGGGTTTTAGGCTGGGTTTCTGTACAGCACTTTGAGATATCAGCTGATGTACGAAGGGCTACATAAATAAATTTGATTTGATTGCATTGTTGGCCAAAACCATATTTATAATTGCAGTCTCTTGTACATCTGTAAACAAGCGTCCTCGTCCTCCATGATGTCTTTGCCTTTCCACTCTGTACAGAATTCAAACACCGTATGTGTTCAGCATAGGAACTGGAAACAATGTACAAAAAAATAGTAGTAGTACAGTAGTACAGCATGATAACCAACCTCATTCATTCAATGCCGTGCAGTAAATGGATGGCTTAGAGTTACAAAATGTGTATGCAATACTATGCAGTCATACGTATTTTACAGTACATTACTGTAATGGTAAAATAGTCATTATATAGTTGCATACCTGTTCTCATTTCTGAAGGTTCGAATTATGGACGGCACTGTAAATCGACTCAAGTTGGGTCAAACCGTGGTTGATCACATGATCAACAAGTGTTGCCCTAATCTCATCAGAGATGGCTCTCCTTCCTTCTCTTCTTTGCCCTCGTCCTCTTCTTCATCTTCCTCTCCCTCCTACTCCTCTTGCTCTCTGTCCATTGTTGGCATCCATTGTTCAAAACAGGTAATCTGACCTATGACCTATTTATATGCCTATACTACAGTAAAGCAGTGATTGGTTAGTGATCAGTTAAGCTATTAGTGTTTGCACATGTTTGCACATGTGAGGAGTGTGTGTGGGGAATAAGTGTAGCATTTTGATTGGTTGTGTTTGGAAAAGGAAAGCAAGTCCCTTCCTGTTAGATTTTTGTGTTTTAGGTAGAGAATTGTGTGTAGTGTTTTGAAAAAAGTGTTTTATGCAATTGACAACTGAGTCAAAGGCTGAGAAATAGCTTATGGTTTTGGATATTTGGTGTGTAGTTATGCACTTTAAGTGAGAGGTTTCAAAAATCGTGTGACATGAAAAGATTTTGTGTGTAAGCAGTTGGAAAAAACTGTAAACACTATTATTGCACACAGATTGAGTCCATGCAATTTATTATGCCACTTGTTAAGCAAGTTTTTACTCCTGAACTTATTTAGGCTGTCGTTTATTCTATCAACATAATTCCACTCTGACGTTATGGGGTATTGTGTGTAGACCGGTGACACAAAATCTCAATTGAATAGATTTTGTATTCAGGCTGTAACACAATAAAATGTGAGGAAAGTAAAGGGGGGTGAATGCTTCCTGAAGGAATTGTGTGTACATTTGTGTGTTTGAATATGAAATGGTGTATGAGTGTACTGTATGCGTGTGTGTGTGTGTGTGTGTGTGTGTGTGTGTGTGTGTGTGTGTGTGTGTGTGTGTGTGTGTGTGTGTGTGTGTAAGTCACGCACCAAGTATTTCCCACTGGGTTTTCAGTTCTGATGCCCATCTCTCTCATCCTCTCTCTCCACTCACTGCTCTCTTCTCCACTAGTAAACCCGCTGAACTCAACAGCAGCAGCAGGCATGTTCTCTATTATTCCTCTCTCTCTCTCACCCTCCCCCCATCTCTCCCTCCACCTCTATCTCTCTCTCTCTCTGCCCCCGCAGCTTTAGACTTATTCAGACTCAGACTTGACATTGGATATTAGATTCAGAAATAAAGTGTGTGTGTGTGGTTTGGTGTGTGTGTGTGTGTGGTTTTGTGTGTGTGTGTGTGTCTGTGTGTGTGTGTGTGTGTTTTTGAGGGAGAAAGAGAAAGAGATGAAGGGAAACAGAGGTAGAATGGATTAGATAGAGAGATACACACAAAGACAGAGAGAGAGAGAGAGAGAGAGAGAGAAAATGTTATTGTGTGAATGTTTGCTGACATTGTCAGACATGCTGCATTGGATTGATTCGGGTGCGTCTCTAGGTCTCTGGAGGTGCACGCGCCGTGGGTTCAGCAGAAATGGGATATTTACGGTTTTCAGGGATACATTATGTTCAACATAACTTAGGTTTTACCCTGAAAAACGGTTGTGAGGGCTCCACTCAATAGAAATTGTTCCGTAACTATATGTATATTTTAAGATTACCCTGGACAAAAAATACGTCAAGGAAGAATTGAGCAGTCATCGGTGCATTTCTGGGAGCAATAACAATAACCACCATCATCATCCCCACCATAATTGCGCTAATCATGTACACATGCAACAATGGAAGCAAGCACAAACACACAAGCACGCTCACAATCTCGCGCGCACACACACAAAGGCAAACAAACAGAATGACAGGCAATCCATCAACAGCCAGTGAGATGATCAGCTGCTGTGTCATTATACAGTGACTCACCATATTGGGCCTTAATGGCCAGGCTGTCAGACAAGTGTGGTGGGGAGTGGTGGCTATTTCGATGGTGTGTGTGTGTGTGTGTGTGTGTGTGTGTGTGTGTGTGTGTGTGTGTGTGTGTGTGTGTGTGTGTGTGTGTGTGTTGTGTACAATTTTTTTAAATTTGAGCCGATTTATTGAAAATGAAATACAGAAATGTCTCATTTACATAAGCATTCATACCACTGAGTCAATGCCTTGTAGAAGCACCTTTGGCAGTGATTACAGCTGTGTCTTTCTGAGTAAGTCTCTTAGATCTTTCCACACCTGGTTTGTGCAACATTTTCCCATTATTCTTTTCCAAATTCTTCAAGCTCTGTTAAATTGGTTGTTGATCATTTGCTCGACAACCATTTTTAAGTCTTGCCATAGATTTAAGTTTTAAAAAAATAACTCGGCCACTCCAGAACATTCACTATATTCTTGGTAAACAACTGCAGTGTAGATTTGGACTTGTACTTTAGGTTATTGTCCTGCTGAAAGGTGAATTCATCTCCCAGTGCCTGGTGGTGTAATGAACCCGATGGGAGACAGAGAGCTGGTTTCAAGCGCAGGGAGCAGCAGGTGTTCATTTGTAAAGGCCCACCGGAGGAGGCAGGTAGCTGCGTCCAGGGGCAGGCAGAAGGTCATACACAGGGGGTCCAAAAAGGAAACAGTACAGGCAGGGAAAAGACTAGTAACGTCACCCGGGAGATCAGGCAATAGGTTGATAACAGGAAATCCAATAGGCTAAAGTACAGGCAGGGAATAGGCAAAAGGCATCATTAATGAGGCAGGCCAAAACTATCATACACGGTATGATGACATTACAGGAAACCCTTCACTCCAACTAGCCATGTGTTACAAACCAAGCAATACCTCACAATGTTGGCGTGCAAAGAACTGAACTAAATAGTGTGTGATAATGACATACAGGTGTGTGAACAGGTGATCAGAATTCAGTTGATTGGGATCCTGAGAGTGAGCTGCGTTCAGGGGATCTATGTGTTTGAGCGTGTGAGCTGGAAAGTGGGCTGGAAAGTGAGCTGCGTTCAGGGGATCTACGTGTTTGAGAGTGTGAGTTGGAAGCAGACATTACAGATGGGAGGCAGACGGAACCAGGTTTTCCTCTATGATTTTGGCTGTGCTTAGTTCCATTACGTACATTTTTATCCTGAAAAACACCCCAGTCCTTAACTCCCCAGTATCATTGTGGTGATACCATCCAAAGTGCAATTAATAACTTCACCGTGCTCAATGGGATATTCAATGTCAGATATGATTTATTTTACCCATCTAACATAGTAAAAATGGTGCTGATAGACATGGCCTCTATGTTTCTGGCTCCTAAGCAACTTTACCGTATTTTTTGTTGTTTGCATTATTGCATACAGCAGGGAAGGACTTTTGGATATAAGAGCGGTGGTAACTCAATAGCATTTCAACCAGGAATACGACTTTTCTGAATTGGGATCCTTTGTTCGTACCCCCCAAGGTGATTAAACTTATCCAAGAGGCTGCTCCAAGACGCCTGCAGAGAAGAGCTATTTGGAGTGGACATTTAGTCCGACTCAGGAGGCCTGCACACCATCTACCACTTCCGGATATATTACTTGCTAATGTTCAGTCCCTGGACAATAAAGTCGACAATCTCAGGGCAAGGTAAGCTGGGGACAACGAACACAATTGCATTTCATCGATAGCAATTTGAATGCGAAGAGATACCGTGACGTGATCCTGAGGCCCATTGTCGTGCCATTCATCCATCGCTATCACCTCTTGTTTCAGGATGATAATGCACTGCCCCATGTCACAATGATCTGTACACAATTCCTGGAAGCTGAAAATGTCCCAATTATTCCATGGCCTGCATACTCACCAGACATGTCACCCATTGAGCATGTTTGGGATGCTCTGAATCGACATGTATGACAATATGTTCCAGTTCCAGCCAATATCCGGCCACTTCGGACACCTATTGAAGAGGAGTGGGACAACATTCCACAGGCCACAATCAACAGCCTGATCAACCTTATGTGAAGGAAATGTGTCGCGCTGCACTGGTGGTCACAGTAGACACTGACTGGTTTTCTGATACCCCTACCATTCTTTTAAGGTATCTGTGACCTGTGATGCATATCTGTATTCCCAGTCATGTGAAATCCATAGATTAGGGTCCAACAAATGTATTTAAATGGACTAATTTCCTTTTATGAACTACAAATCAGTAACATCTTTGAAATTGTTGCATGTTGCATTAAAATTTGTGTTCAGTGTAGAAATGTACGTTGCTGTCCCTGGGGCAGCATAACCGTCAAGCCCTGTTTTTTTGTTGTTTTACATTCAATTGGCTTATTCAAATGAACATTTCAATAAACCAAATGTTAGCTCACTTGGTTTTATATTTTACACCTAGCTAGCTAGCGAACTCTATTTATTCATTTAGCATGAGTAGCTAAGAGGTTGCTAAATGCTTAGCTCAATAGCTTGCTCTGATTTAGTTAAGCATGTTGCTTTCGGTTACTGGCCCAACGCTCTAACCACTAGGCTACCTGCCACCCCTATCTGTTAAACACCGCCCATTGAGCTTTTAGAAACAGATTGGTGCTGCCGTAAACCAATCAGATTCTTTCTTCCCTCAGAACAAAGTTGACTACACTTTATGTCAACTTGCCTTCTGCGAAGGAAGGGGCGGTGATCAGCTGTTACTTTACGTAACTTTAGCCCAAGAGGAGTAACGTCATCTATGGTCCCCCGGGTCTAAACAGCCTCGCTTGCACTTCTCCGCGGCGTTGTGGAGCTGAAACATGCTATTAATAAGCATGGTGCCTGTGCGAGAGAGAGAGTGTGTGTGTGTGTGTGTGTGTGTGTGTGTGTGTGTGTGTGTGTGTGTGTGTGTGTGTGTGTGTGTGTGTGTGTGTGTGTGTGTGTGTGTGTGTGTGTGTGTGTGTGTGTGTGTGTGTGTGTGTGTGTGTGTGTGTGTGTGTGCAAACGTGTGTGTAGAGCACAGCTTGAAAGTCCATTGAGAAGATCAGAGGTGTTAAAGCCTAAAAGGTTTTGTTGTTTTTGTTGTTTTTTCCTCAATAGCATTCCACAGTAGTGTGCTATGACTGAGTGTGTATGAGTGTGTGTGTGTGTGCAATGTTCATACTGTATAACAAATACCGGCACCATTAAGGTAGGCCAAAGGTAATAAGGTTACTATAGGGTGACTAGGGTTTAAAACTGCTGTACAGTTATAGAGTTCACCTGCACTAAAGGGACATTCATTGCCCTTGTCAGATGCACTCTTCATAAAGAGTGCACCATCTCTGAACTCCGTACAGTGAATATCTGCTCTCTGCCCTGCCTCCTAACAAAATATTAATCAAAGCAATATAACATACAGTATAGCGTAGCAATATGATGGGCTTCCATGTGAGTACTGTAAAATCTGTCTCGTCTTCCTAATAATGCTGTTAAAGAGGGAGACATGCGTTTTTGGTCCGTTTTGTTTTTTCCAAAGGCGATTCCATCCACGTAATCTCCCTGGTAGTCTCCCTCCCTTGGTGGCACATGGTGGGTGATGCCCGCACCCCCATGCCTGGGTGATGCCCGCACCGCGAGGCCTGGGTGATCTCCGCACCACAAGGCCTGGTCACAGATAGCACGGATAAACTACTAATCGGTTATCAAACTAGCGGAGGGTAAAAAGTGTCTCATTCATTATTCACAGGCAGCAAATTAAGTTGGTACTGTGGGAACGCTCAATTATAGATGAGAGAGAGGGCAGGCAGAGAGAAGGGGGGGTGAGAGAGAGACAGTGGGTGGAGAAAGAAAGAAAGAAAGAAAGAGAGAAAGAAAGAAAGAGAGAAAGAAAGAAAGAAAGAAAGAAAGAAAGAAAGAAAGAAAGAAAGAAAGAAAGAAAGAAAGAAAGAAAGAAAGAAAGAAAGAAAGAAAGAGAGGGGGGAGTGTCTGTGAGACCGATTGAGAAAGAGGGAGAAGAGAAGGAGAGGGGAGGGTGGGAAAGAAAGAGAGGGGGGAGTGTCTGTGAGACCGATTGAGAAAGAGGGAGAAGAGAAGGAGAGGGGAGGGTGGGAAAGAAAGAGAGAGAGAGAAAGGAGGATGAGGCGATGTGACAGGGAGAACCCACCCGGTGGGCAGCAGTGTTTTAGCATGTCAGTGAATATTACAGCAGCATTTAAGGAACAGTGTTCACACGCACACACAGGCCCACACAGAAACAACATGCACTGAGCCAAGGGAAACCAGCACAGCGTTAAACAAGCCTTTAATACTGCTCTTATACAGCCACATTCATGCACCACAATTCTTCTCTCTACACAAAAATCGACTGTACACACACGCACGTACTTACGCACACAAGCACACATTACTCTATATGAGTTTTTCCTCTTAGACAGTAATAGCTTGAAATAAACCAGGAGATGGTTATAACATGATGGCTGACATTTTGATAGTTTAGATGAATTCCTTTAGACTTAGAAATATTATACAATAATACAATTTTAAAAACCCTCAAACCGCCGACTGGGTTCATTTTGACCACATTCATGTTTTTGATCATAGCCCAAAGGTTAATTCAATTCATTACATTTTTCATGACTTTTTCAATCAACTTGCCACTTAATAAATCTCAACAATAAGTCCTTTGGGGGTCGTTTTGACCCCAGCCAAAAACACCTAATGCTGTTTAGGGTATTTTGATAGATAGGACCTATATTTTAATCTATAATTTCTATGGAAACATAATAACAAGTTATCCATACGACCAGAGGGTGGATGTGACGCCTGTCGTCGGAAGGAGTGGACCAAAGCGCAGCTTGAAAAGTGTTCATGATTTATTCATTGTAAAAAATAAAAAACGAAAGCGAACAGTTCTGTCAGGTAACAGAGACTAAACAGAAAATAATTACCCACAAACACAGGTGGAAGGCTACCTACGTATGATTCCCAATCAGAGACAATGATAGACAGCTGCCTCTGATTGGGAACCATACTCGGCCAAAACAAAGAAATAGACAACATAGAATGCCCATCCCAAATCACACCCTGACCTAACCAAATGGAGAAACAAAACGGCCTAGTGAGTGGAGCTGCCACAACACGTCCTCGCTGGATACCCACTCTAGCTCGGTGAGTGTGGAGAGCTGGCACAGGATGCACTGGGCTATGACGGCGCACTCGAGGCATAGTGCGTAGAGTCAGCGCAGGATATGCTGGGCTGTGGAGGCGCACAAGTCAGTTAAGAACACATTTTTATTTATGACGGCCTACCACAGCCAAACCCAGACTAATTGTGCGCCACCCTATGGGACTCCCAATCACCGCTGGTAATTGTCCCCTAGGATCACTTTTTTAAGTAAATTGAATCACTTTCAGTAAAATTAAGTATATTTTAAATGTTTGGTGTACTTCCCCTTCAGGATCTGAAGCAAGGATATGCATACTCGTGATACCATTTGAAAGGAAACACTTTGAAGGTTGTGGAAATGTGAAATTAATCATCTTTAATCATCTCATCTTAATCATCATCTTTGAAATGCAAGAGAAAGGCCACCGTGTATTATTCCAGCCCAGAAGCTATATAGATTTTGGCCACTAGATGGCTGCAATATATATGCAAAGTTTTAGACTGATCCAATGAACGATTGCATATCTATTCAAAATGTTGTGTCAAGAGTGCCCAAATGTGCCTAAGGGAAACTCCACCCCCCCATTCAGCTGAAAAGGTGGCGCAGGGAATTCAAAAATATTCTTTAGAAATATTTAACTTTCACACATTAACAAGTCCAATACCTCAAATGAAAGATAAACATCTTGTTCATCTACCCATCATGTCCAATTTTTTAAATGTTTTACAGCGAAAACACAACATATATTTATGTTAGACCACCACCAAATCAAAGGGAAAACGCAGCCATTTTTTCCAGCCAAAGATAGAGTCACAAAAGCAGGATTAGAGATAAAATGAATCACTAACCTTTTGAAAATCTTCAGCAGATGACACTCATATGACATGTTCTACATCACACAATACATTTATGTTTTGTTCGATAATATGCATATTTATATCCACAAATCTCGGTTTACATTGACGCCATGTTCAGAACTGCCTCCAAAATATCTGGAGGAATTATAGATAGCTACGCCAGATAACAGAAATACTCATCATAAACTTGACTAAAGATACATGTTCTACATATAATTAAAGATACACTGGTTCTTAATGCAACCGCTGTGTCAGATTTTTTTTAAACGCTACGGAAAAAGCCTACCATGCAATAATCTGAGACAGCGCTCAGCCGTAAAAGTATTTCTCCGCCATGTTGGAGTCAACAGAAATTTGAAATTACATCATAAATATTCCCTTACCTTTGATGATCTTTCATCAGTATGTAGTGCAAGGAGTCCTAGTTCCACAATAAATCATTGTTTTGTTCCATAATGTCCAATACTAGTGTCCAATTAGCTGCATTTGCTACCACTTTCAGCTCACGTGCCCAAAAACTGACTGCTGGTCCAGGACAACTCGCACGAAAACTTCAAAAAGATATATTCCAGGTCGAATAAACTGGTCAAACTAAGTAGAGAATCAAACTTCGGGATGTTATTTTCATATATATCCAATAACGTTCGAACCGGATCATACGTTTTCAGCTGCAGCCAAATGGAATGGCTGTGGCACCCACAGAGAAATGCGCCACAGGAAAATGGCATTCTGTCGGGACAGTGACTATTTCCCCTCCCATTCGGTCAAAGTTCACAGCAAAAGCTCCATTCCACTTTCTACTGAATGAGGACATCTAGTGGAAGGCGTAGGAAGTGCTACCAGATCCATATCTTGTTGGGAAAGGAGGGGGCGATGACGTCAAAGTTGACCCACACTCAGAATTTCACTTCTTGTTTGGAAGATTGCCTGCCCTATGAGTTCTGTTATAGACATAATTCAAACAGTTTTAGAAACTTCAGAGTGTTTTCTATCCAATAGTAATAATAATATGCATCTGTTAGCATTCTAGGACAGAGTAGGATGCAGTTCACTATGGGCACGCAATTCATCCAAAGTGAAAATACTGCCCCCTATCCTCAACAAGTTAAGAGACCAATGTTTGTTAAAAACCTCTTTGGTCTAGGTGGGACGCTAGTGTACCACCACGACAACATCCGGTGAAATTGCAGTGCGCGAAATTCAAAATACAAATATCTTACATCGTTTAAAAGCTTAACTTCTTGTTAATCCAACCGTGTTGTCAGATTTCAAAAAGGCTTTACGGCAAAAGCATACCATGCGATTATCTGAGGACAGCGCCCCACACCAAAATACTTTTCCAAACCAGCACAGGCATCACAAAATCCCAAGTAGCGATAAAAATAAATCACTTACCTTTGAAGATCTTCCTCTGTTTGCAATCCCAAGGGTCCCAGCAAATGGTTGTTTTGTTCGATAAAGTCCTTCTTTGTATTCCAAAAACATCAGTTTATTTGATTCAGTAATCCACTTGTTAAACATGCATATAAACAAATCCAGAAAGTTACCAGTACAGTTCGTCCAAACAAGTCAAACGATGTTTCTAATTAATCCTCAGGTGCTCTAATATTTAAATAAATGATCAAATTTAAGACGGCAAATAGTATGTTCAATAGGGAAGATAAATAACGAAAAGCGCGCACCTCATTCACCACTTTTCTAATGAGAGACACCTTGGAAAAACTACAACTACTCGTTCTTTTTTCAAAAAACAAGCCTGAAACCCTTTCTAGTGGAAGCCATAGGAACTGCAATCTGGGAGGAATTATTTTGAATATCCCATAGGCTAGCATTGATATGGCCTGTGACCTCAAAACAAAAAAATCCGGATGGATTTTCCTCACGTTTTCGCCTGCCATATCAGTTCTGTTATACTCAAAGACATTATTGTAACAGTTTTCGAAACTTCAGAGTGTTTTCTATCCAGTGCTTCCAATTATATGCATATCCTAGCTCCTTTGCCTGAGTAACAGGCAGTTTACTTTGGGCACATCAGTCATCCAGAATTCAGGATGCTGCCCCCTAGCCTTAAAAAAAACGAATTACTTCTGGTTCACCGTGGTTCACCTTTGTAATCTTGGTGTTTACGCTTTACTAGTTCTCAAACACAGTCATACTGAAACTGGGTATGATCTTCTAACTGATGTTGATCTCCTAATCAGCCGAGTAATCAGTGGGTTTTCAGAGTGCTCTGAAACCAGAATACACTTCTCCACATTCAGCATTTTCACAGAAATGTCACACACACAACATTTCAGGACAGAGCAGACACATAAACTCAGAAAACAAAGAAATGTCTTCACACTGTCATTTGCGTTTATTTTCAGCAAACATGTAACATGTGTAAATATTTGTATGAACATAACAAGATTCAACAACTGAGACATAAACTGAACAAGTTCCACAGACATGTGACTAACAGAAATGTAATAATGTGTCCCTGAACAAAGGGGGGTTCAAAATCAAAAGTAACAGTCAGTATCTGGTGTAGCCACCAGCTACATTAAGTACTGCAGTGCATCTCCTCCTCATGGACTGCACCAGATTTGCCAGTTCTTGCTGTGAGATGTTACCCCACTCTTCCACCAAGGCACCTGCAAGTTCCTGGAAATTTCTGGGGGGAATGGCCCTAGCCCTCACCCTCTGATTCAACAGGTCCCAGACGTGCTGAATGGGATTGAGATCTGGGCTCTTCGATGGCCATGACAGAACACTGACATTCCTGTCGTGCAGGAAATCACGCACAGAACGAGCAGTATGGCTGATGGCATTGTTATGCTGGAGGGTCATGTCAGGATGACAACAAGCTCAGTCCGATGATGCTGTGACACACCGCCCCAGACCATGACAGACCCTCCACCTCCAAATCGATCCCGCTCCAGAGTACAGCTCTCGGTGTAACACTCATTCCTTCGATGATATACACAAATCCGATTGTCTCCCCTGGTGAAACAAAACCGTCACTCGTCAGTGAAAAGCACTTTCACAGTACAGACATGGCAATTTATTGCCCTCCTCATGCACCCTTGCAGCATGCCTAAGGCACGTTCACGCAGATGAGCAGGGACCCTGGGCATCTTTCTTTTGGTGTTTTTCAGAGTCAGTAGAAAGGCCTCTTAGTCTCCTAAGTTTTCATAACTATGACCTTAATTGCCTACCGTCTGTAGGCTAAGCTGTTAGTGTCTTAACGACTCTTCCACAGGTCCATGTTCAGTAATTGTTTATGGTTCATTGAAAAATCATGGGAAACAGTGTTTAAACCCTTTACAATGAAGATCTGTGAAGTTATTTGGGTTTTTAAAAATGATCTTTGAAAGACAGGGTCCTGAATAAGGGACGCTTCTTTTTTTGCAGAGTTTAAAAGAATATTACTGAATATGAACGAAAACAAGCTCCCAAATGTATGCATGCACACACACACACACACACACACACACACACACTGTATCAAAGAGCAGAGTGAATGAATCATAGGTGCAGGAAACTTTGTGGTGAGGAGGAAGTGTATCTATTTTTCCCTCTTGCTCTCTCACTCTGGCAGTGCAGCGTGGGGATTTCTCAAGCCTCACTCATTCAGTGAGTGCCCCACAAACACAGATATTCAGAGATAAAGACACGTTCTCTCTCTCCCTCCAGGGTTGCATTTATTTGAATGGGCTGTGTATCCTGCATTAAAAAAAAAACATTGCAGTGCCTGCGTGTGATAATGATAATCTATCTCTTCTCTGTAACCTCTGTACCAGTCTGCTTGTAGCAAATGCAGCCAGGTCACCTGTGCTACAAGTCAGTATTAGATGGCTATACGTGTCTGAAGCCATCCGGAGATGGCATGGAAGCCGACCACTAGGGGCAACAGACAGCGCTGTTACCTTCAAGTCTGTTTCAATTTTGCTAGGGTGTTGTGGAAGGGGATGACAGACTGGCATAAGCATCTAAATCTGGGATGTAAGGTTGCATGTTAGAATCAAGTGATAGAAAGTTATTTTTGAGATTTTGTTTTTAACCATTTAACCTTTCAGAGTTAATGCCTAACCGTAAGATTTCGGTGTTAATGCCTAAACTTAACCCTAACCTTAAAATTCAGAGTTAATTGCTAAATGTTACCTTAGAAACTTGTTATGGCTGCAATCCCGCTAACGGGATCGATATGACAACTACCAGTGAAAATAGAGGGCGCCAAATTCAAACCACAGAAATCTCATAATTACAATTCCTAAAACATACATGTGTCTTTTATCATTTTAAAGCTATTATCGTTGTTAATCCAACCAAAGTGTCCGACTTCAAATAGGCTTTTCAGCGAAAGCACTACAAACGATTATGTTAGGTCTCAAACCACAATAAGCACAGCCATTTTCCAGCGAAATATAGCATTCACAAAAAGCAGAAATAGAGATAAAATGAATCACTAACCTTGAATTATCTTCATCAGATGACACTCATAGGACTTCATGTTACAATACAATGCATGTTTTGTTTGATAAAGTTAATATTTATATTTTAAAAATCCGAGTTTACATTGGCGCGTTAGATTCACTAGTTCCAAAAACATCAAGTGATTTTGCATAGCCACATCGTTTCAACAGAAATACTCATCATAAATGTAGATGATGAAACAAGTTATACACATGGAATTATAGATATACCTCTCCTTAATGCAACCGCTGTGTCAGATTTCAAATTTTTTTTACAGAAAAAGCAACCCATGCAATAATCTGAGACGGAGCTCAGAACAGTAGCCAAATTAGCAGCCATGTTGGAGTCAACAGAAACCAGAAAATACATGATAAATGTTTCCTTACCTTTGAAGAACTTCATCAGAATGCAGTCCTAGGAATCCCAGGTCCTCAATAAATGCTTGATTTGTTCGGAAATGTCAGTTATTTAAGTCCAATTAGCTACTTTGGTTAGCGCGTTTGGTAAACAATTCCAAAGTCACAAATCGCGTCCACTATAATGTGACGAAATGTCCAAAAGTTCCGTAACAGTCAGTAGAAACATGTCAAACGATGTACTGAATCAAGCTTTAGAATGTTGTTTACATATATCTTGAATGACTTTCCAACCAGGAGAATTAGAATTACTTCAGATGAGCGATGGATCGCAGGTCCTTCATCCGTGAACGCGCCTGGTGAAAGCATGGTCAACTCGTGGCAGTGGTGACTATTTCCTGTCTCATTCGACCCCCCCTTCACATTTGAGTCATCAGACAAAGTTCTATTGACCTTTGACATCTAGTGGAAGGCGTAGGAAGTGAAAATTCATCCATATCTCGCTGTAATTTCAATGAGAGCTTGGTTGAAAATCTGCCACCCCCAGAAAAAATACAAACAGGAAGTGGAATTTCTCAGGTTTTTGCCTGCAATATGAGTTCTGTTATACTCACAGACATAACTCAAACAGTTTTTGAAACTTCAGAGTGTTTTCTATCCAATACTAATAATAATATGCATATATTAGCAACGGAGACTGCGGAGCTGGCCGTTTACAATGGGCACCTTTTCATCCAAGATCTCAATACTGCCCCTGCAGCCATAAAAAGTTAAACACTTCCAAATTTTAGGTTTAGAGCAACATAGAAAAATTATGTTTGAGAAACACGGTCAAACGTCTAATTCTGACATGAGACTGTGAGAGCTTTTGGTACTGTGTCAAATATGTTGAATTCTGTGGCAGTACGTTGGCCCCAAATGTATTGTTTCAGAACTCAAACATGTGGCAAAAACACCTCTACTTCCCCACCCTCTGGTATAGGGGACAGCCCCCCCACCCCACATATACACGCACACACGCACAGACAGACAGACACACACACACACAAATACACACACAACAGGGGCTGTTTGATGTGTTGCACATATAACAACTGAAACAAACACATTATATTGACACACTGTCTTTCGCACTCTCTATCTCTGTACCAGTACTATGTCTAATGTATTGTAGTTAACAAAAGTTCAATCAGGAAGGATGTTCTGAATGCATTTAACTTCATCCAGCAAGCATAAGCAACATAATTCCCTTTATTTCTTATTGTACAGGCATATTACCGTACAGGCAAATGTATCATCAGCAGCATAGTGTCTTGTTTCTTCTTCTCTTAGCCATGTGAGGAATTTCAATCACCTATGTACCCCATAGCCTACGAGCACAGCACAATAACATACCTCACACTTGATGTTTAACCTGTGGGCTCACTCTTGCAATTATCCCCTTCCTCTCTCTCAACTGATGGGCGTAAATCTGGTGTAGTATTTATGTGTCAACTTACACTCTTTTTCTCAGTTGCTGTTTTTCAGCACCAGTCTTCAACAACCATGCTGCCATCACATCATCTGGCTCCGAGGATCATCCCTCGGAGACGAGGCCATTCCCCAAACGTTTTAGGAGACGAGGCCATTCCCCAAACGTTTTAGGAGACGAGGCCATTCCCCAAACGTTTTAGGAGACGAGGCCATTCCCCAAACGTTTTAGGAGAGACGAGGCCATTCCCCAAACGTTTTAGGAGACGAGGCCATTCCCCAAACGTTTTAGGAGACGAGGCCATTCCCCAAACGTTTTAGGAGACGAGGCCATTCCCCAAACGTTTTAATAAAATGTATTATTGTATTCCGTTGCTGTTGTTCATTCAGTTAAGCCTGTAGTCGATTGAAATATGTTTACTTCTGTGACAGTGCGTTGGCACCAAATGTGTTGTTTCAGAACTCCAACATGTGGCATCAACAGCTCCACCTCCCCACCTACTGGGACCATCACACACACACACACACACACACACACACACACACACACACACACACACACACACACACACACACACACACACACCACGGGTGCTGTTCCAGGGCAAGCTGCACACATTCAATAACAACCGAAACACAACAAATGCATTGATTGAATGTTGTTCAATATTTTTTGTGTTTCTGCACTCAGTTTGTAAAATGATATCGACATTTTCATCTCTCTCTCTCTCTCTCTCTCTCTCTCTCTCTCTCTCTCTGTGTGATTGAGTGTGTTTGTTGGTGTGTGTGAGTGTGTGGGCAGGGAGGCTGTTTGATGTGAGTCAGACCTAAACCAGGCTGGTTTCTCTCACATGTGTGTGGGACGTATCCAGATGGCCCAGCAGGCCCGAACAAATGTCACTGTGATAACGAGATGACAAGGGCTGTGAAAACACAGGTAGGATTAACACGCACACACACGCACGCACGCACATGCACACATGCACAAGCACACACACACTCCAGTCACAGATGACTACACACCAAATGAACAGGGATGCCAGGTACAGAGAGTAGAGTAGCAATGACGCTGCATTTGATTGAGGTTTGGTGTGCTGAGGCTTGGCCGTGTCAGCAGACAGATCACTCAAGATTGACTTTGAAAATTGGATGTCTGTCCATCCCCTGAGAACTTCGGGAAAGGCCTTCAATACCGGCCACTAGAGGCAACAGTGAGTACTATTAGGTAATCCCATGACTCCGGATCCAAAAATCTTGTGTTCAATCCGAGTGGGAGAATTGAATTTGTATTTTTTATACCCTATCCCAAACCTTTAACCCTTAACTTACCTTGAAAGCCTAGACTTCATGTTTTAACCCTATCCAAAGTCTTAATCTCTAATTTTGAAATATGACGATTCTCCAAACGCAACGGCGCTGAGAGTCAACCCAGGGTGTCAAAAACATTTAGAAATGTCACGTTTGGAGCAACTTCGAAATTTGACTTTTTGAAAAACCTGGATAAGCTTCAGAATTTGAGGTCAAATTGGAAAAACCGTGAGCTCTTGTTGATGTCAGAATGTGACTGATAGTCTCCTACATAACAGCTTTCACTGACACATCATGACCAGAAGAGAATAAAGCTAGTTGGGCAGTGTCCGGGTGAAGATGCCCTTCAGCACAGATCTAGGATCCCTCCCCTAATCTTAGGAGGGAAAACTAAGGCTATGATTCAATCAAATCAAGCGCTAACCCACATTGGCATACATCCTCATAGCGGATGTTTTTGGTGGAGTTGGAGGTGTGTGTGCTGACAAATAGGTGAGCAGCTGATCTTGTGTGTCACAAACCACACCCTTCCTTATAATCCCAACCGCTTTAGAAGTTCAAAACGGCTGTAGAACGGGTAGGCTAATGCAGGTCTTCATGCTCATTTGGATGGGAGGATTTATATCAGTCTAATCGAGGTGTAGACAATGTAATATCATGCAGTCGGGTGTTTGAACTTGTAACACGGCCACATTAACTTCTGGCTGCGTTGGAGTTATAAAAACGTTGGACTTGTGGATTTGACAGCTCTAACACAGTTCGACCACAGATAGAACAATGAGGCAGATATTTCACCAGATGTATAAATGTTAAGCATTCGCTTGGCGTTTCCACTCACTACCAAATATGCTAGTGAGAGGAAGCCCAGTGGCCGGCAGCAGGAGAAGATGGAAGGAGATGGATTTTGGCCGACATTCTGCACATTTTCTGTTCCCAAAAGTAAACTCTGTTATGAACAGTTTTGTAGACTTTAACAATTGCCAAATTTGTTTTAAAAAACGGCGTTGTTTAGAAGGAGTGCGAAGGTGAATTTCCCTAATGGAAATATGCATATATACAACGGGCTAATAGGATCTCGCTAGCTTGTGCTCTGCCCATTTATAACTAATTTGTTCCCATTGGAAATGACAGGCTGTGGTTTATCTTGGTTATAAAAATCTTTGGTTCGACCTCCGACGCTGCCAAAACCTCTGCTATGCAGGTGTTGGCTAGCACAGATCTGATCTAGCCGTAAACTGACCTTACAGATGTAGCAGCTTCATTTGATCACTCTTTTGTTTCTGAGAATTTTCCTGCACAACAGGGAAGGCAAACATGTTGTGTATTCAACATTTAAAAAGGCTTCTAAGTGTGTAATTTCCACCTGAAATTGTCAGACTTGATTTGCCGTAAAGAAAAAGGGATCCACCCCTACAAAAAAAATCCTATTAATTATAATTCATGTTTCCTGCTGCTGCAGTAATATTGTCCTGCTGTAGCAAACTGGCTCAGATTAAGATGCAACTTCGATTCAAACAGTCCCCAGAGTTCACCAGAGGTCATCACTAGGGGCCGGGTATCCCTGAGACAGCTGTTGCCATAGAAACGCCCGTTGTGGGATCTTACAGTGACACCTCTCTCTCTCCTCGCCAGACTCTCAGGAGTTACATGGAGTGTGAATGCTGCAGTGAGAACGTATTTATTTCATTTCCTTACTAGTCACAAGTGCAGCCTGTCAACTCTTGCTCTCTTTCACTTTTTCTCTATCCCTCTCTCTTTCTCCCCCTCTCTCTCCCTCTCTCTTTCTCCCCCTCTCCTCCTCTCTCTCGCTCTCTCACTCTCTCTCTCTCTTTCTCTCTACATAAAAAAAACTCTCACACACCATCTCTTCTGCAAACATAATCTCTCACACTGTTTCTCTCATACATTCACAAACGTGGTGTATTCCTCCTTCCTCTCTTTCCAAAACAGTAGACACAGTCTCAGTTACTCTGAGCACACAATGAACTGTATATTCAAACACACACACCAGTTTGTCCCTGTGTCTGTAAGGGTCTGGTTGCTACCAATGACCTGACAAAGATACCTGCCCTCACACTCCTCTTTTAGCAGAGCCCGCATGATGGACCTGTTAGTCTGACAGACACGTGTACGGCCCATGTCAACATGCTGTGTGAACAAGCATTCATTGGTTAATACCACCGTGTGCATGTCTGTGTGTGTGTGTGTGTGTGTGTGTGTGTGTAAAGCAGTGTCCAGTACTGGCTCCAAATTTCCTCTGAGGTGATCTGTTATAGTGACAGGGCTGCAGTATTTTTAGATAGAGAGAAAGGACATAGTAAAACAAGAAATACAGACAGAGAGAGAGAGGGAGGAGAGAGAGAGGGAGGAGAGAAATAAAGAGAGAGAGAGAAATAAAGAGAGAGAAATAAACAGAGAGAGAGAGAAATAAAGAGAGAGAGAGACATAAACAGAGAGAGAGAGAGAGAGAGAGAGGAGAAGAGAGGGAAAACAAAATAGAGAAAAAGGGAGACAAATACAAAGAGAAAGAGGGGAGGGAAGGGGTTGGCATCTAGGCAGGACTGGATTAGTGCTCCACCTTTTTTATTGGATGAAATAAAGTGAGTTGCTTCATACAACGGTACATAGGACTGAGCTCATGTTTATTTTGGAGGAAAGAATTGAAGAGATGTGTTACGGTTTTCTTGCGGTGAAGGAGAGGTGGACCAAAATGCAGCATGGTTTCTATTCATGGTTCTTTAATAAAGACTCTACACATGAACATACTAACAAAACAATAAACGTGAGAAAACCTATACAGCCTACCTGGTGAAAACAAACACAGAGACAGGAACCCACCAAACACTCAAACAATATGGCTGCCTAAATATGGTTCCCAATCAGAGACAACGATAAACACCTGCCTCTGATTGAGAACCACTTCAGGCAACCATAGACTTTTCTAGAAAACCCCACTATACCACAAACCCAATACCTACAAAAAAAACAAGACTAAATAAACCCATGTCACACCCTGGCCTGACCAAAATAATAAAGAAAACACAAAATACTTAGACCAGGGCGTGACAAGATGTAAGCACACACAAACACAAACACACAGGCAGACACACACACAAACAAACAAACGAATAAACACACACACAGACAGACAGACACGCACAAGCGTGTAAACACACACGCACGCGCACACACGATCATTCCTCAAAGTCTACCTTGGACAATTCAACAATTGCAGCCTTTATAAACAGAGGGCAGGAGACAGAACAATAAAACAGACTCAAACAAATAGTAGATGGGGAAGGAGATAGAAAGAGAACAGAGTGAAAGAGAAATGCGTGTGTGGAGAGAATGAGTGAGAGTGATATTCGGTGACCGAGAGACAGAAAGAGAGAGATGGATGGATGCATGAATCTGGTCAGGCTGTCCTGCCGGCAGCTGATTGGGTGACATTGGATGAAGCCTCAAAGTGAATGGAGAAAAGATTTGTGTGTCTGTAACAATCCTCTCTTTTGGCACAATGTGCTCCTCTCTCTCTGGGCCTGTTCCCTGAGTCAGCATCCAGCTCCAGTTACTCTGCTGCTGCCGGCCCCGCTCTGCCGGCAGGACAATAATAGGATATCACTGTGTGTCTGTGCTTGTGTGTTCCGCATGTGCCCGAGTATGGGTATGAGGGTTTTATGTGGGTATTCTGTGTGTCTGTTTGTGTGTGTGTGTCTGTGAGTCTGTGTGTGTGTGTGTTTGCACCCACATACGTACATACCTGGATATACATTTGTGCGTGCATTTGCAAAGACAACTTCAGTTGCACTTTGCATCTGCCCAGTCAGGTCACTCCAACATCTCGTGCAATACGATATTTTTGACTTTCAGAGCAAGCCGGGATATTCCGGTCCGCTTTCAGTGAATCCATGATTCTACCGTGACACTGTTAAAGACACAGAACTCCCTGAAATCCCCTAAGACGCTGTTAGAAGAATCCATGTTATTTGGATGGATGCTATGGTTTTCCCTTGATAGATTTGCATAGTACAAAAATAGCAGGCTGAAGAGGTATGGAGTCAAACAGGAAAGGACACTTTAGCAGTGGAGTAACTGACACGGGGTGAGTCACTTTCACACATGCGCACACACACACACAAACTCCTGCATGCACAAAACACACACACACACACACACACACACACACACACACACACACACACACACACACACACACACAGACAGACACTCACATACAAAACATATACACACACACACAAAAGCACACTTGCGAAATAATTATTTCATGGGCCTTGTCATCGCAGAGTGTGGGTAAGAGTCGCAGGGATTTCTGCAACTTGGTTGGCCTTCTGTCTGTCGGTCCATCTGTCTGTGTCCTGATTGGTTCAGCATCTGTCTAAATTTTAGAAATATTTCCACTCCAGGACTTAACTCCATGTGTTGTACTATACCCATTCTGTAGTCTATGAGCCGTATTGTCAGGCAGGCCATTCATTCTGTGATTCTGCAGGGTGCACAGTTTCTTTCAGACCCTTGATTTTAGGTCAACTGCATCAAATTACATCCAGAAAGGCCCCAGCTCCCCCCTCTCTCTGTGTCTGTGTCAGAGTTGCCTTGTCAGGATGTGTGAGTGTGTGTGTGTGTTCCTGGCTTGTCCTCCTGTAGACAGATCACAGAGGACATACTGCCAGGGCCCTCTCCATCCCGCAGTGGCTGTTTATACGTCTGTCCTACCCACATCGATCCCTTCCTGGACAGTCAAAGTGAAAGTGTGTGTGTGTGTGTGTGTCAGAGAGAAGACAAACAGAGACCGAAGGTTACGTAGGTCGATATAACTTTGCTGTGATATACTTTGTTGTGTGATGTACTGCACACTAGGTGGTATATTCTATCAGTAGATCATGGTCCTTGAGTCTCAACAGAGAATACGAGAGAGAGAGAGAGAGAGAGAGAGAGAGAGAGAGAGAGAGAGAGAGAGAGAGGTAAAGAAAGAAACGAGAGGGGGAAATGATACTGCAGGGTTGTGTTGTGCCCAATGCTCACATAAGCAACAACACACACAACATGTGACTTCTCACCACGTGCCAGTCACACTCTTTCTCACCAGCTGTGTATTTTAAAATCACTCCCCATCACACATCTTAGGATTTAGGTAGGAAGCACTTTTGCCTGAAATGTGTCAATTCATCTGTGAATTGGTTCAGTACGTACTGTGTTTTGTTAGTTGTTTTTAATAGAGAGCCATGTCAATTCTGTTGAGGGTTCATGTCATGTAATTTATGATGGGTGGAGGCCAAAAATGCTATATTGTGCTCCATTGCGCTCTCTGTCCCTTTACCTGGTTTCACTGAGAGGTGTGGAAGGACCTTTTGGTTCATGGTTGAGTGATAAGCATCACATGATGCTGGACAGAAGGAAGAATATTCAAATAATAACACTTAACTATGTAATGATTTATTATGTTGGTTGTTAAAATTGAAATGAAATCAAACATTCATATTTTTAAGATTAAATCATGATTTTCCCATTGTCACTATTGAAAGAATATATCCATGACAATAGAATATACATAGTGCAAAAACCTCAAACTTTTCTCAAACGTTTCGCATCCTGGTTACTGCACACACCTATCCTAGCATTGCAATGTGCTGTGATAGGAGGAGAGGCAGATGTGTTGTAGAGATTGGCGTGAGGTGTGGGCCGGTGCATTCCGCTCTGAGGAGGTTAATGAGCGTAGCCGCCGGGCCCTCAGCCAAACACTAGCCACCCAGCAACACTAATGCTGCTGCTAACACTACTGCTCGCTAACACTAGTGTTAGCTAACGCTCCCACAATGAGCCTGACTCTATCAGTTAGCAACCCCGCACTGAGCTCTGGCTAATTATACATCCAGAGAGGGAGGGAGGGAGGGAGGGAGGGAGGGAGGGAGGGAGGGAGGGAGGGAGGGAGGGAGGGAGGGAGGGAGGGAGGGAGAGGGAGGGAGGGAAAGAGAAGAGGAGGCAGGAGAGTGGGAGAGAAGGAGGAACAGAGAGATAGAGGGGGAGAGAGAGCGAGCAAGAGAGAGAGAGAGGGAGGGGGAGGGAGAGATCACGTGTGTGAAGGAGAGTGTGTAAGAGGGAAAGAAAGTAACAGAGTCTGTGTGAAAGCAAGGAGAAGAGGGAGAGAAGGGCATTGTAAGTGTGTAAGAGAGAGTTTATGAGAGGGAAAAAGAGAGATATAGTTGTGTGTGTGTGTGTACGAGAGCGAGAGAGAGAGAGAGAGGGGGTAAAGGGAGGGAGGGGTTAGAGAGATCAAGCAAGTGAGAAAGAGAGAGACAGAGAGAGACAGAGAGAGAGAGAGAGAAAGAAAGAGACAGAGAGAGAGAGAGAGAAAGAGAGCGCACACTCAGAGGGAGAGCTAGCTTGAATTGATTTGAGACGGAGAGTGTAAGAACATAGACGAGTAAAGAGCAAATAGAGTGTGAGACAAGGTGAAAAGGAAAGAACAGAGTGAAGACAGTGAGTCGGAGACAGAAAGAGAGAGTGAGAGACAGAGGGGAGGGGAAAAGAGAGAGAGGCTAGCAGTATCAAAACTGGATGTTTCTAAGTGCTTTACTGCTGACTGAACCAATGAGCACTCACTCTGTTATTCACCACGCAAAGACACCCAGAGAGGTAGGTAACCGGGATGCTTCCTCCCCTCCGAGTGTGTGGGTCTGTGAGAGTGTGTGTTTGGGTGTGTGTGGGTGTAGGAGTGAGTGTGAGACATACAGACAGAAATATAGATGGAAGGGGTAAAATATATGCATAGAGCAGTTTCTTCTTTGAGAATGTGCTGTATTGACTATAAGAATTTTCAGAATGTGTGATATTGAAAGAAAGTATCTTAGAAGTGTCTGAGGTATAAAAAAAATGTTTTTTTTGTAATGTTAGTGTGGGTGAGAAGGAAATACAACATGCATGTGTGCACTGTATATGGTATAGAAGCATGTGTGTACAGTACTTGCATAGCAGTGTGTGTCTAACAGTGTGTGTGTGTGTGTGTCACCAGTGTGTGTGTGTGTGTGTGTGTGTGTGTGTGTGTGTGTGTGTGTGTGTGTGTGTGTGTGTGTGTGTGTGTGTGTGTGTGTGTGTGTAAGGGATAGAGAGGTGTAGGTTCCAGTAGGTTCACCATTCAGCCTGCCTGCAGATCTGGGCTCAGAATTAGAGCAGTGGGCTGAAATAGACCCAGTCCAGAGATAGCCAGGGGCCACAGTCACAGAGTGGGCACATATGACGGTGGGGGGGGTGGTGATTGAATAAAGAGAAAGCACTGCATTAAGAATTCATTAATGTATCATTCTTATAGGCTACATTGATATTTGTTTTTCATCATTTTTATCTGGCGTTAGGCTTTAGGGCTTAACTGTTCGTGTGCCAAATACATAGCAATTGCCAAATGGCAAATGCATTTGGGAACTTGAAGCAGAAAAAGTTAGACAGAAAAAGTTAGGCAAAAAGGATAATGTCGTAGTTTAATTGAGTAAGAGAAAAGCTGTGGAATGGAGAGTTGAAAATAAAGAGAAGGTAGGGCCAGAACAGTAGCCTTATTTTTGGGAAAGATCTTATGTGTGAGGCGCTAGACAAATTTGACAGTCACAAGACGGGGACTTCAAAAATGGCACGTCAAGGGAACTGTGCTGTTCAGATGGGTTAAATGGAACAGTAGGCCTAACTGAAATATGAACACTGACTGTAAATCTATAACCTCTCACATGAACTTTCAACATTTAGATAATACAGCGTTTGACCTTTCCATTGTGTTAACAACAGATGATTGGTTGATTTCCATTTTTTTCCTTTGTATACGTTTTTTGTCAAGATGATTGATAATAAAAGAATATTGTCCATCCCATTGGGTATCTCACTGCGTCCTCATATGCCATGTCTTGAAATATGCAGACAGGCAGAAATGTAATACTTCTGACAGCCAACTTTCTAACTCCATCCATAATTTTGGACTTCATAACATTCCCAGAAAGCATGGATTATTGAGTCATTGTTAGTTTTACACTTAGGTTCCAACATTCCCTCCATCTTGCGACAATATCAGTTATGTTTAAGTCTTGGTTCCAATCATTTATATTTTACAACAGTTTTCAGCTGTGCTAACATAATTGCACAAGGGTTTTCTAATGATCAATTAGCCTTTTAAAATGATGAACTTGGATTAGCTAACACGACGTGCCATTGGAACACAGGAGTGATGGTTGCTGATAACGGGCCCCTGTACGCCAGTTTCCAGCTACAATAGTCATTTACAACATTAACAATGTCTACGATGTATTTCTGATCAATTTTACGTTATTTTAATGAACAAAAAAGTAGCTTTTCTTTAAAAAACAAGGACATTTCTAAGTGACCACAAACTTTTGAATGGTCGTGTATATGAACATCAGAGGGGCTAAGGATCTTGGAGATGGGGAAAGAGCTGATAAAACAGGGGGACAGTTTGCAAGACTCTACCTGGAGGGGCAGGTCAGGATTGGATTGCCATACCCTCTGCCCGAGACAATAACGGGAGCCGGTGTCTGGTGGTGGTCCGCCTGTTGTCGATACCTGGAGGTGGTCTTGAGAAGAGGCGACCGAGCTCTCTTCCAGGTATGGTGACAGTGGCAGACGAACATCTGGGCCGAGGGTATGCTGACCTCTTCCTCTTGCTCCGGGAAGAGCGGGGGCTGATATCCCAGGAAGCGAGACCAGTGGCTGAGCAAGGGAGGGTGTTGCGGGCATATTCTACCCACATGAGATTCTGGCTCAAGGTGGTGGGATTGGCGGAGACCAGGCAGCAAAGAGTCGTCTTCATGTCCTGATTGGCTCGCTCTGGCTGGCCGTTAGACTGGTGGTGGAACCCAGAGGACCAGCTGGCCAATGACCCAATGAGCGTGAAGAACACCTTCCAGAACTGGGACGAGAACTGAGACCCCCGTCAGAGACCATGTCCACCTGAAGTCCATGGATCCGGTAGACGTGCTGCACCATCAGCTGGGCTGACTCCTTGGCTGAGGTTAGCTTTGGCAAAGGAATGAAGTGGGAGGCTTTGGAAAACCAGTCCACCACAGTAAGGATAACCGTGTTGCCATCAGACGAGGGGAAAGCAGTGACGAAGTCCAGGGATATGTGTGACCAGGGACGGTGAGGGACGGGCAGGGGTTGAAGGAAGTGAGCCGGAGCTTGCCAAGGAGTCTTATTCTGGGCACACACGGTGCACGAATGCGGAGACGTCAGGAACCAAGGTTGGCCACCAAAAATTTTGTTGTACAAAGGCCAGGGTCTGACAGAGCCAGGATAGCAGGCCAGTTGAGAGGAATGAGCCCATTCCAGAACCGAGGAACGAGCAGAGTCCGGGACAAACATCCGGTCATCCGGGGCCCCTCTGGCTAACCGGATGTTGTAATTCCTTTCCATGGGGTCGAGACGATAGGAGAGGAATGCGCAAGAGGCAGAGGAATGCGCTCTCACCTTTTAAGGATACATCTGGATGTTGCCTGCAGCTATGAGGTACCCCAGGATGGAGATGGTGGAGCGATGTAATTTGCATATTTCCGCTTTGACATACAGCTGGTTCTCCAGAAGACCCTGGAGGACTTGTCTGACATGGAGGACATGTTCTTGAGCTGAGTGAGAAAACCTGAGGATGTCATCAATGTAGACGAAAACGAAACGGTTCAACATGTTCCCGGAGAACATTGTTTACAGTCCAAACGGCATCACCAGGTAATCGTAGTGGCCGATAGCCATGTTAAAGGCGGTCTTCCACTCATCCCCTTCCCGCATCCGTACCATATGGTAGGTGTTCCGGAGGTCAAACTTGGAGAAGATGGTAGCCCCTGGAGAGGCTCGAAAGCCGAGGCAATGAGTGGGAGCAGGAAATGTTTTTGAACGATGATGTCATTCAGGCCCCGGTAGTCGAAACACGGACGCAGGGTTTTGTTGTTCTCCACAAAGCAGAACCCTGCGCTGGCATGGGAGGCAGAAGGATGGATACCCCCTGCAGCCAGGGAGTCCTCAATATACATCTCCATCGCCTTGGTCTCCAGACCTGACAGGGAATAAAGCCACCCCCGAGGTGGTGTAATGCCAGGGAGAAGGTTGATGGCGGCAGTCATAGGGCCGATGGAAGGAAGCGCGGTGGCACTGGCCTTGCTGAAAACCTCCTGGAGGTCCTGGTACTCCACAGGAACGGCAGAGAGGCCCAGGGCTTTTCCCAAGCCCGCAGGACTATGTCCCGGGGTGGGCAGCTCCGACTTCAGGTAATACCCATGGCAAAACAGGCGCCAACCCAGGATTGAACCAGTAGCCCAGTCAATCAGTGTGTCTCTGGAGCCAAGAAAACCCCAAAACCAAGGGTGCATGAGGAGATTCAATGAGCCGGAACTGCATATTCTCACTGTGACTACCCAACATTCTCAGGTTAATGACCCAGGATATGACACAGATGTAGACACGGGAGGTGGATAGTATAGTTCTCAGATTATTTATTGGAATCACCGGGCAGGCAAAGGGCAGGTTGAGGTCAGGCAGACGTTCATGATCAGGTCAGAGTCAGGCAGGTACAGGACGGCAGGCAGGCTCGGGTTCAGGTCAGGCAGACGTTCATGATCAGGTCAAAGTCAGGCAGGTACTGGATGGCAGAGACTCAGAACTAGCGAAACAGGAAGGCGGGAAAGAACGCTGGTAAGACCTGACAAGACAAGATGAACTGGCAATAGACAAACAGAGAACACAGGTTTAAATACACAGGGTATAATGGGAAGATGTGCGACACCTGGAAGAGTGGAGACAAGCACAAAGACAGGTGAAAGAGGCAGGTTCTGTGACAAATTATAGACAAGTTGACTAACAAATAGTCTACAAAAATGTCAGAAATTATTAGCAGAAACATATATTCCTATCTAAATTAGGTTGGCACAGACAGAGAGGATGCACATATGGGTGTCGGCAGTCAAACAGATGGGGTAGATACCCCCATGCAGAGGGCTGATATGGGACAAGGGGAGTGTTAGATACAGACTGTAAATGTGGTGGTGGAGTTGGACGTTGGGGTTAAAGGACAGACAGAAAGCAAGGTTCTGTATTCAAGGATCAAATTGATTGCCTTTATTTGTAAGAAAGGCATTGGAAACCTTTCTCACAAGAGCAGTCCCTTTAGACTGGTACAAAGTGCAGGACAAATACAGATAATAGGACAAATAGACTCCAATCAATCATGAATAAAAGGAGTAAGCTAGACTGTCTGGGTTGGGTCCATTCATACCTGTAACAGAGGAAATATTATTGTGGCTATACCATTTGAAAAAATGTAAGCAGTTAGACAATGCATTTTTAGACCGTGCATTTTTTAAGAAGAGATGGGAACTTGATTTGTGTGTTGCTATAGTCTGAGATTGATCTCAATAGTGGGTTCACTTTGAAAGGAGTTAAAGAGCATACACCTAGACGTGCGTGCTTCCGTGCGCCCTTGCATCCTTGCATGTGTGTGCGCACTTGCGTCCGTATGCATGAGTGTGTGCAAAAACACTGCGTGGAGGTGAGTGTTTTTTTTTTGGGGGGTTACAGCACTCCTTGTTTCTCTGCCCACTGCGTGATATCTAGTTATAGCACTATGGTGGAGGAGGCAATGCTCATACATGCATGATTATAGCTCTTTCTGCTTCCACGGGAGTGCTCCAGCCACTGCAGCTCACATACTCAAACCTCTTTCTGCTTCCACGGGAGTGCTCCAGCCACTGCAGCTCACATACTCAAACCTCTTTCTGCTTCCACGGGAGTGCTCCAGCCACTGCAGCTCACATACTCAAACCTCTTTCTGCTTCCACGGGAGTGCTCCAGCCACTGCAGCTCACATACTCAAACCTCTTTCTGCTTCCACGGGAGTGCTCAGCCACTGCAGCTCACATACTCAAACCTCTTTCTGTTTCCACGGGAGTGCTCCAGCCACTGCAGCTCACATACTCAAACCTCTTTCTGCTTCCACGGGAGTGCTCCAACCACTGCAGCTCACATACTCAAACCTCTTTCTGCTTCCACGGAGTGCTCCAGCCACTGCAGCTCACATACTCAAACCTCTTTCTGTTTCCACGGGAGTGCTCCAGCCACTGCAGCTCACATACTCAAACCTCTTTCTGTTTCCACGGGAGTGCTCCAACCACTGCAGCTCACATACTCAAACCTCTTTCTGCTTCCACGGGAGTGCTCCAGCCACTGCAGCTCACATACTCAAACCTCTTTCTGCTTCCAGCTCAGCCACTGCAGCTCACATACTCAAACCTCTTTCTGCTTCCACGGGAGTGCTCCAGCCACTGCAGCTCACATACTCAAACCTCTTTCTGCTTCCACGGAGTGCCCAGCCACTGCAGCTCACATACTCAAACCTCTTTCTGTTTCCACGGGAGTGCTCCAGCCACTGCAGCTCACATACTCAAACCTCTTTCTGCTTCCACGGGAGTGCTCCAGCCACTGCAGCTCACATACTCAAACCTCTTTCTGTTTCCACGGGAGTGCTCCAACCACTGCAGCTCACATACTCAAACCTCTTTCTGCTTCCACGGGAGTGCTCCAACCACTGCAGCTCACATACTCAAACCTCTTTCTGCTTCCACAGTGCTCCAGCCACCGCAGCTCACATACTCAAACCTCTTTCTGTTTCCACGGGAGTGCTCCAGCCACTGCAGCTCACATACTCAAACCTCTTTCTGTTTCCACGGGAGTGCTCCCACTGCAGCTCACATACTCAAACCTCTTTCTGCTTCCACGGGAGTGCTCCAGCCACTGCAGCTCACATACTCAAACCTCTTTCTGCTTCCACGGGAGTGCTCCAGCCACTGCAGCTCACATACTCAAACCTCTTTCTGCTTCACTGCTCCAGCCACTGCAGCTCACATACTCAAACCTCTTTCTGTTTCCACGGGAGTGCTCCAGCAACTGCAGCTCACATACTCAAACCTCTTTCTGCTTCCACGGGAGTGCTCCAGCAACTGCAGCTCAAACCTCTTTCTGCTTCCACGGGAGTGCTCCAGCCACTGCAGCTCACATACTCAAACCTCTTTCTGTTTCCACGGGAGTGCTCCAGCCACTGCAGCTCACATACTCAAACCTCTTTCTGTTTCCACGGGAGTGCTCCAGCCACTGCAGCTCACATACTCAAATCTCTTTCAATTACACGGTGTGTTTCTTGGTAGCCCAAAGTCAGTTTAAACTTCCAATACCAAGAATTGCACTCTAACATGTAGTCTAACAATTTCCTTCCCTCATGGACTGACTGTTGAAGATGATTGGAATACTACAAGTAGAAGTTCATCCACAGTGAGAAAAACACTACATTGACCTTAAATCAGTGTCTACGGTTAAACGTCACCCCTTCCAGTCTGAGAGTTTACTGAATGTTCATCTGGTGTCAGACATATAGCTGTCTCACAGTAATATTCCAGAGCTAGGAGATACTGTATATCATATTATAACGTAAGAGTATGCATGGTCAGCATCTGTTAGTCTGTTACGCATATATGAATCGATTGTACTTTCAACCGTTTCAATGTTGTTTTTGGTGTCGGATTCGCCCTTGCCTTTGAAAGGACTAGGCAAAGTTGGGCACTTCTTTGTTACTGTGTGTTTTTCTGAATGTCCATATTTGCACCCGGGTGTGTATGTGTGAGTGTGTGCATAAGTGCATAAGTGCGAGTGTGTGTGTGTGTGTTTGCATGCGTGCGTTAGGTTTGGCAGGGTGGGCTGGTATCAGTTCACACATGTAGATTTGTTGTGTTAGGCCTTTTGTTTTCATTTGAAGTTGTAGTCTCCTGTCTCAATCCTCTGAGATGAAGCTGGAATGGCGTATGACTCCCATTGTGCCTGTCAGTCGCATTCACTGTCACTCAAACACATGTCCTCATTGGGAAACTGAGTACCTACCTGGCACTGCCTGCTGACTCCTTCTCTTTGACAGTTTACATGCCGATCCTAATTTGAATGGTAAGGTCAGAAGCTTAAAGAGCTCAGTATCGCCTAAGAACCCACCAGGGTTCATTCCGAAAGCTAAAGGGATAATATAAACCGTGTTACAACCATTTCATCCAAGGTTTGTCGTCAACACCATGTGTGTGTTGTGTGTGAGCGTGTGGGGGATGCTGAAGAGTGAGTACATCTCTGAATGAGAATGAACTCACTCTCCCTCTTTTAGAAACATACACACACACACACACACACACACACACACACACACACACACACACACACATGAGCACGCACAGACGCATAAACAAACACACACACCAATTCCTAATTGAAACTCATGAAAGATAATTGGAAATGGAATGTCAGTGTACTTCTTGAATTGAATGGACTCTTGTTTGGGACTGACTGGTTGCTGGCCCTTTAAGAGGTCTATTTTTACAGGGGTACAGTCATGCATGGAGCAAGGCACAGCTGAGAGAGGAGGCATGGAGAGGCCGTTGGAGAGTCTTTCTCTGACTCACAAATGTGACTCTCTACAACACATGGGCTACTAGTGTATTATTGTTATTGTGTGTGTGTGACCGTGCGTGTTTGTGTGTGTGCGCGTGTGTGTGTGCATGGGTGCATGTGCAGGGTTGGGTAGGTTACTTTCTAAATATAATCAGTTACAGTTACCTGTCGAAAATTGTAATCAGTCATGTATCTTTTTGATTACCTGACTCAGTAACATAATCTGATTACATTCAGTTACTTTTAGATTACTTTCCTCTTAAGAGGCATTAGAAGGAGACAAAAATGTATGTTACCAATTGAACAACATCTATTGCAGGATAAATCCATGTTAAAGTTTACATAGCTGGCCATATATGGATGTTACATTTGACTTTATGGGTTGGTTAAGTAGGCTTCTTCTAACCCATGTGTTCTTACTACATACAATAATATGATTACATGATATCTTTACATTAAAAGCAAAGTCTATCAGAATTTCAGTCATTCCAATAAATTATATACCCAGTGATCTTCAAAAATAGGACTTGGAAAGATGGAAATATAGATTAGCCTAAGCATGACCCCAAAACTGAGCATAACCTGAGCATAACCCCAAAACTAAGGACTTATTAGCCATCCCTACTCTGTTTATGATTTTGTTGTCATGGAGGACAGATTGGACTCATTGATTCAAGCTGAAAAATAAATGCTAAGCTCAGGGAATGGCATGCTTTGAGCACTACTGAAAAGTGCTACTTACATCTGAAAAATGTATGACATATGCTGCATTTGATACAGGCCTACTTTTTTATTTTTTGTTGTTATTACTTTGATATCTTGATAATATGCAGCTGTTTAAAGGGAAAATCCACAGACGAAATAATAACCAAACGATCGCCCCGCCTCTGTTTCAGTTAAAAGTTGAGGGATGGGCCTGGAGAAATGTAACCACACTTAGATTAACAAACAGAGCTATGGATGTAAGGACTGACCATCCATGATATCAAAATGATTGTTTTAACCGTGTTACGAGGGAACACAGTGTTTGTTTACATTGAAAATATTTACAAACATTGGAGAAAAACAATTTTACGGTTCTCATGAAGTGTGACAGTTCAAGAATCAATGGATACAGTTGAAGTCGGAAGTTTACATACACTTAGGTTGGAGTCATTAAAACTAGTTTTTCAACCACTCCACAAATTTCTTGTTATTAACAAACTATAGTTTTGGCAAGTCGGTTAGGACATCTACTTGCATGACACATGCAATGACACAAGTAATTTTTCCAACAATTGTTCACAGACAGATTATTTCACTTATAATTCACTGTATCACAATGCCAGCGGGTCAGAAGTTTACATACACTAAGTTGACTGTGACTTTAAACAGCTTGGAAAATTCCAGAAAATAATGCCATGGCTTTAGAAGCTTCTGATTGGCTAATTGACATAATTTGAGTGAATTGGAGGTGTACCTGTGGATGTATTTCAAGGCCTACCTTCAAACTCAGTGCCTCTTTGCTTGACATCATGGGAAAATCAAAAGAATTCAGCCCAGACCTCTGGTTCATCCTTGGGAGCAATTTCCAAATGTCTGAAGGTACCACGTTCATCTGTACAAATGATAGTATGCAAGTATAAACACCATGGGACCACGCAGCCGTCATACCGCTCAGGAAGGAGAAGCGTTCTGTCTCCTAGAGATGAACGTACTTTGGTGCGAACAGTGCAAATCAATCCCAGAACAACAGCAAAGGAACGTTTGACCCAAATTAAACAATTTAAAGGCAATACTACCATATACTAATTGAGTGTATGTAAACTTCTGACCCACTGGGAATGTGATGAAAGAAATAAAATCTGAAATAAATCCTTCTCTCTACTATTATTCTGACATTTCACATTCTTAAAACAAAGTGGTGATCCTAACTGACCTAAGAGAGGGATTGTTTACTAGGATGAAATGTCAGGAATTGTGAAAAACTGAGTTTAAATGTATTTGGCTAAGGTGTATGTAAACTTCCAACTTCAACTGTGTATATATATATATATATACCAGTCAAAAGTTTGGACACACCTACTCATTCAAGGGTTAATCTTTATTTTTATTATTTTCTACATTGTACAATAATAGTAAAGAAATCACAACTATGAAATAACACAAATGGAATCATGTAGTAACCAAAAAAGAGTTAAAGAAATCCAAATATATTTGGAATTTTAGATTCTTCAATGTAGCGACCCTTTGCCTTGATGACAGGTTTGCATAATCTTGCATTCTCTCAACGAGCTTCACCTGGAATGCTTTTCCAAGAGTCTTGAAGGAGTACTCACATATGCTGAGCACTTTTTGGCTGCTTTTCCTTCACTGCGTTCCAACTAATCCCAAACCATTTCATTTGGGTTGAGGTAGGGTGATTGTGGAGGCCAGGTCATCTGATGCAGCACTCCGTCACTCTCCTTCTTGGTCAAATAGCCCTTACACATCATGGAGTTGTGTTAGGTCATTGTCCTATTGAAAAATAAATTAAAGTCATGCCTCTCTCTAATGTCAACATGACGTCTGCTGTTTTGGTTAGTTATTACTGCCCCTACTCCAGCTCAACATGCTTTAGATAGCTCTTTTGTCACACAAACCACACATGGGGAGACCTCACCTGGCTTAACTGGTGTCTCCAGAGATGCAAGCTCCCTCATTGTCACTCAATGCCTGGGCTTACCCCCACTGTACTCACATCCTACCATACCCTTGTCTGTACATTATGCCCTGAATCTATTCTACCATGCCCAGAAATCAGTGAATATCCCATTCACTGCTCAATAGGGACACATAGGAACGCAGAGGTTTCTAAATAAGAGTCCCTTCCTGATTGGATTTTTCTCAGGCTTTCGCCTGCAATATCAGTTCTGTTATACTCACAGACAATATTTTTACAGTTTTGGAAACTTTAGAGTGTTTTCTATCCTAAGCTGTCAATTATATACATATTCTAGCATCTTGTCCTGACAAAATAGCCATTTACTTTTTACTTTATTTTCCAAAAATGAAAATAGTGCCCCCTAGTTTCAAGAGGTTAAATAAGAATTTTCCATTCAAACAATGTAGAACTAAGAACAGATATAGTCCTTGGTTAACTCCAGACATGACTGCCCTTGACCAGCACAAAAACATCCTGTGGCGTACTGCATTAGCATCGATCAGCCCCCGTGATATTCAACTTTTTAGGGAAGTGAGGAACCAATACACACAGAAAGTTAGGAAAGCTAAGGCTAGCTTTTTCAAACAGAAATTTGCATCCTGTGGCACTAATTCCAAAAGGTTTTGGGACACTGTAAAGACCATGAAGAATAAGAGCACCTCCTCCCAGCTGCCCACTGCACTGAGGCTAGGAAACACTCTCATCGGGTGGCAGGGTATCCTAGTGGTTAGAGTGTTGGACTAGTCACCGGAAGGTTGCAAGTTCAAATCCCCGAGCTGACAAGTTACAAATCTGTCGTTCTGCCCCTGAACAGACAGTTAACCCACTGTTCCTAGGCCGTCATTGAAAATAAGAATTTGTTCTTAACTGACTTTGCCTAGTTAAATAAAGGTCACATTTTTTTAAATTACGATAATCAAGAATTTCAAAAAGCATTTTTCTACGGCTGGCCATGCTTTCCACCTGGCTATCCCTACCCTGATCAACAGCTCTGCACCCCCTGCAGGAACTTGCCCAAGCTCCCCCCTCTTCTCCTTTACCCAAATCCAGGTAGATGATGTTCTGAAAGAGCTGCATTATCTGGATCCCTACAAATCAGCTGGGCTAGACAATCTGGACACTCTTTTTCTAAAATTATCAGCCAAAATTGTTGCAACCCCTATTACTAGCCTGTTCAACCTCTCTTTTGCATTGACTGAGATCCCTAAAGATTGGAAAGTTGCCGTGATCATCCCCCTCATCAAAGGGAGTGACACTCTAGACCCAAACTGTCTTCGAAAGCCAAGTTAACAAACAGATCACCGACCATTTCAGTTCCGACCGTACCTTCTCCGAGCTGGTCACGGGTGCACCTCAACCACACTCATGGTCCTAAAAGATATCATATCTGCCATCGATAAGAGACAATACTGTGCAGCTGTTTTCATCGACCTGGCCAAGGCTTTCGACTCTGTCAATCACCGCATTCTTATCGGCAGACTCAATAGCCTTGGTTTCTCAAATGACTGCTTCGCCTGGTTCACCAACTACTTCTCAGATAGAGTTCAGGGTGTCAAATCGGAGCGCCTGTTGTCCAGATCTCGGGCAGTCTCTATGGGGATGCCACAGGGTTCAATTCTGGGGCCAACTCTTTTCTCTGTATATGTCAATGATGTCGCTCTTGCTGCTGGCGATTCTCTGATCCACCTCTACGTAGTCGACACCATTCTGTATACATCTGGCCCTTCCTTGGACACTGTGTTCACAAACCTCCAAACGAGCTTCAATGCCATACAACACTCCTTCCGTGATCTCCAACTGCTCTTAAATGCTAGTAAAACTAAATGCATGCTCTTCAACCGATTGCTGCCAGCACTTGCCCTCCTAGTATCACTACTCTGGACGGATCTGACTCAGTATATGTGGACAACTACATATACCTAGGTGTCTGGTTAGACTGTAAACTCTCCTTCCAGACTCACATTTTAAGCATCTCCAATCCAAAATTAAATCTAGAATTGGTTTCCTCTTTCGCAACCAAGCCTCCTTCACTCATGCTGCCAAACACACCCTCGTAAAACTGACTATCCTACCGATCCTTAACTTCGGCGATGTCATTTACAAAATAGCCTCCAACACTCTACTCAGCAAATTGGATGTAGTCTATCACAGTGCCATCCGTTTTGACAGCAACGCTCCTTATACTACCCACCACTGCGACCTGTATGCTCTCTTTGGCTGGCCCTCGCTACATATTTGTCACCAAACCCACTGGCTCCAGGTTATCTATATGTCTTTGCTAGGTAAAGTTCCGCCTTATCTCAGCTCACTGGTCCCCATAGCAACACCCACCCGTAGCACGCGTTACAGCAGGTATTTTTCACTGGTCATCCCCAAAGCCAACACCTCCTTTGGCCGCTTTTCCTTCCAGTTCTCTGCTGCCAATGACTGGAATGAATTGCAAAAATCACGGAATCTGGAGACTTATATCTCCCTCACTAACTTTAAGCATCAGCTGTCAGAGCAGCTTATCGATCACTGTACCTATACACAGCCCATCTGTAAATAGCACACCCAACTACCTCATCCCCATATTGCTATTTTTTGTTTTTACTCTTTTGCTCCACAGTATCTCTACATGCACATCATCATCTGCACAGCACATCTATCACCCCAGTGTTAATTGCTAAAATGTAAATATTTTGACACCATGGCCTATTTATTGCCTTACCCCCATTATCTTACTACATTTGCACACACTGTACATAGATTTTCCTATTGTGTTATTGACTGTATGTTTGCTTATCCCATGTGTAACTCTGTGTTGTTGTTGTCGCACTGCTTTGCTTTATCTTGGCCAGGTTGCAGTTGTAAATGAGAACTTGTTCTCAACTGGCCTACCTAGTTAAATTAAGGTGAAATAAAAATAAAAGTAAAAAAATGTAATACAAGTCCCACCAGGCACAAACCAGATGGGATGGTGTAAGCTATGCTGGTTAAGTGTGCCTTGAATTCTAAATAAATCACGGACAGTGTCACAAGCAAATTACCCCACACCATCACACCTTCTCCTCCATGCTTCACGGTGGGAACCATACATGCGGAAATCATCCATTCACCTACTCTGCATCAAATTTGGAATCATCAGACCAACGTACAGATTTCCACCGGTCTAATGTCCATTGCACGTGTTTCTCGGCCCAAGCTAGTCTATTTTTATTGGTGTCCTTTACTACTGGTTTCTTTGCAGCAATTTGATCATGAAGGCCTGATTCACACCCTCTTCTCTGAACAGTTGATGTTGAGATGTGTCTGTTACTTGAACTTTGTGAAGCATATTTTTGGGCTGAAATTTCTGAGGCTGGTAACTCTAATTAACATATCCTCTGCAGCAGAGGTAACTCTGGGTCTACCTTTCCTTTCCTGGTCCTCATGAGAGCCAGTTTAATCATAGCGCTTGATGGTTTTTGTGGCTGCATGTGAAGACTCTTTCAAACTTCTTGAAATGTTCAAAATTGACTGACCGTCTTAAAGTAATGATGGGCTCTCATTTCTCTTTGTTTATTTGAGCTCTTCTTGCCATAATATGGACTTGGTCTTTTACCAAATAGGGCAATCTTCTGTTTACTACCCCTACTGTACCATGTTACAACATAACTGATTGTCTCAAATGCATTAAGATGGAAAGAAATTCCACAAAAGAACCTTTAACAAGGCACACCTGTTAATTGAAATCCATTCCAGGTGAATCCAGGTGAATGAGATTCCAGGTGAATCTCATGAAGCTGGTTGAGAGAATGCCAAAAGCGTGCAAAGCTGTCATCAATTCAAAGTGTGGCTACTTTGAAGAATCTCAAATATAAAATACATTTGTTTCACACATGTTTGGTTACTACATGAATCCATATGTGTTATTTCAAGGTTTTTATGTCATCACTATTATTCTACACTGTGGAAAGAAAATAAAGAAAAACCCTAGAATGAGTAGGTGTGTCCAAACTTTTGACTGGTACCGTGTACTGTACATATAAACATGGATGTTGCAACTACAGATTGCCCCTTTAAGTCTATCAAAAGTATACGACTTTGAGCATGTGTTCATTAGGCATATGGATATATTATTTTAATAAGCATGAATTAGATTGAGCTATCAAAGCCCCCCTTTTATTCGATATGCTGGGATCCGTACTATGCAGCTGTTGCAAGAGTGCATTTTTCACTGGCTGTCCACTGGTTTCAAATACACATCCACAACAACCACAATCTGCTGTCCTCCTTACCGTCAAGTGTTTATTCTAGTTGGATCATCTTTGGATGCCGACAGCAGTCGCACCATTGGAAGAGCATAGCTTGGACTGTAGACTACAACAACAAAAAATCCTGCCCTTTTCCCGCTATCCTTCAAACACATTTGGTGTGTCATCATAGTGGTCTCTGATTTGTGGTCAGACTCGCATAGACTCGCTCAAAAACAGAGTGTCAAAAATTATTTTCCGCAAGCATCCTTTCTGATTTTAAAAGTAATTCTGAAAGTAATCATCTAGTTTTTCAAAAGTATCTGTAATCTGATTATAATATATTTGCAGGTAATTTAACGGATTACAGTTACTGTTTCTTTGTAATCCCTTATATGTAATGGATGATATGTAATCCGTTACTCCCCAACCCTGTCCTTGCGTGTGTGTGTGTGTGTGGTGACATGTCAGCAAAGCTCTGCTGGACACAGCTCTCTGAGGTCAAATTTATAGGGATTAGGACTTTAGACCTCAAACAAAAACAGATATGCATACAGTACATACATCCCCTTTCACAGTGAACTGACAGTACTGTGCGTGTGGTATGCCCATTGGCTCTCATATACAGTAACCAAAAAACACATACACACACTCAAACACATTACGTCTCTGTACAACGGATTAAAGTGAGCAAAAATAAACCAATCTCTGCTTTTTGTGTTGAGTGCTCCGACTCCTTTCTGCCTCGATTTAGTCCTTTTGGAAGTTTTTCTTGGTAAATCTTTCACATTCATTCTCTCTGCACAAATGTACACACAGGCATACATACAGTACACCCACTGCAAAATGACTTATAAATCCTCAATATGTGGGCCTAAAATACCCATCTGCCTTATGCAATCTGCATGTTACATAATGCCTGTCATTATCACAGGGCTCCTTCACACCCTGCCATGCCTCTCCACCTACATTAATAGTATACGCACACGCACACGCACACGCACGTTGATTAATACACACACACCCGCACACTGCTTCATGAATACATACACACACACACACACACACACACACATATGCAGGTAAAAGTTACACATTCACATGCAGACATAAAGGAAACAACACAGAGACACCTCCTGCCCCCTGAGTTGACAGTCATTACACTCCAGCACTCTCAAATCTCTCTTTCTCCAGTTGTTAGGGAGCACACTCAAGCAGAAAGAGCAAGAGAGAGAAAGTAAGAGGGAGAGAGATGGGTAGAGAGGTGGAGAGAGACACAAATGTAGAGAGAGATGGGCAGAGATGGATGTAGGGAAAAGGCAAGAGCTAAAGAACTCCCATTACACCCTTTCACACCAAACGCAGGTGAAAATACAGGGCAGGAGAACTGGTTTCTATGTTTGTGTGTGCGTGTGTGCGTGTGTGTGTGTGCGTGTGTGTTTAGTGATGCGCGGGTCAGCTGTTTATGTTTACTTGCTAAGGTGAAAAGCTGAGCCCCACACCTGACCCTAAACCCGCAAATATAGAACATGCGCTGTACAGTCAGAGATGGTGGTGATATTTTGACAGGTCTGTGTTTCTACTTATATTATCTGACATTTTGGCAGGATATTTGTTAGTCAACTTACATGCAGCTTCTCTTCGACCTTTTCTTGTTGCCCTAGAAGACTAATTAAACCCTTTCTCACCAGGATAATGGAATAAATTGATAGAATGAACGCTTCAATCTAGTTGACATTGGTTGAGTGTGTTTTCTTTTTTTCTCTATCATCTCTGCTTATCTCAGCGAAGAGGTTTAGGGACCGGGGAGAAAACGCAATAAAAAAAACTACGGGAAAGATTTTCTGTGCAACATTTTCTAATGACATCAGTTTGACAGGTTTTAAGGAAATGAAAAGCTGCTAAAACGATAAACATGTTTTTGATACAGTTCGTTTTGGATGCATATTATATGCGGTTGAAATACTATCAGCTTTAATGCTGGTAAAGATAGCAGCTTTACAGACGGTCCTTAACCGCACATTCATTTTTTCAAGATGCTGAAATAAATAAATCATATTTCTCCACTCCTGTTCCTGAGTCAAAATATACATCTAATGTTTTATTTTACTGCAAGAAATGGTTCATTCTGCCACTTCACCAAATCTTCACTTTTCTGGCCCTTCCTTCTATACATTTTTCAACTCTTCATTTTTTTATGTTATTTAATTCAACTCCGGCGTTGTTCTTTTTGCCTCAGTGGATCGACATTACATTTTTCTGCCCATGTTCCCAAAATAATTTGGCAATTGACGCCAAGTTAGGTCTTAAAGCTTAGGCTTACGCACTAAAGCAATACACAAATAATGAAAGAAGAACCTGAATGTAGCCTATAGATATAAATTGTACAATAATTATACATTTATGGATTTGTAATGCATTGTTTTCTCTTTATTCAAGCCACACGTCTTTCATCCACACAGTATTTCATGACCCTAACCGCGGGGACTACA